>NC_067475.1:112472798-112819465 GCF_947179515.1 Apodemus sylvaticus | reverse complement strand
TTCTCTCTGCTCCACAGACAGCCAGCACCATGAGCCAATGCCGCCCCCTCACCGCCTCCTGCTCCCATCAGGCCAACCAAGTGGATAAACCCAGGGAACAGAAGGAAGATCTTTTAGGATGAGCTGTATTCACTATTTAGAAATAGCATAACTGTGTGCAAATTGTTTTCTCAAGAAACAGGGGTGGAGACAGAAGCATCCTTTGTTAAATTTTATTCCCAGTTAAATATTTTCCCTCCCACTGTAGTCAAAACCCTGTTTGCTCTCATGGGTCTTCAGTCAAATCCACCTGAATTACAGGAGACTCTTCTGACCTAGGCTTTAATTTTGCCTTTTCTCAGACATATGAAGGAACATGCCGAGTTGGCCTCATGTTTACTGTGTATCTTTATCTCAAAGTGAAGAGTAGCAGCCCCACTCTTCTTCTTTTCTCTTAAAGTTTTGCTAAAGCTGAGTTGTTTGCTGGTTTTTTGGGGTTTTTTGTTTTGTTTTGTAGAATATTTATAACTACCTTAAGAAGACATTTTTTGTTCTTGTAAAAATAGGAAAATAGTAGATAAAGCCAGAATGGCACCACATTTGAGACTCAGCATAGACTAGAAGACGACTGAGATGCCTAAAATCTGGCAAACTGGAGCTCAAGGATGCTGACTTTGAGAAAAGAAGTCCTGGGTGTCCAGTTTCCAAACGATTCGCCTCCCCTAGTCACTCATCTTATTGGCTACTCCTGAGGGTGGGAATTGTAGCACTCATTAAATAGTCTTAAGACCTCCTTTTCCAAGTTTAAAGACCAATTTCCCCCTGGGATGGGGCAACATTAGCTCCTCAGATTCCGGGCTGGGTATGGTGTGTGGAGGCTCCATCATTCTGACCCAGGTTTTTTTATTCTGTTTCTGTTCCCTTCCAGATCTCTCAGCATGGCGGCTCCTCTACTTCACTTTCATCCACAAAAGTCTGCAGCTCGATGGATGAGACCGATGGCCCTGGGGAAGGTGATGAGCTTGGGAGAAGGCACAGCTTGCAGAGGGGATGGAGGAGGGGTCAGCCGAATTTACTTTGCAAACTATAACATCTGAAACACATTGACTAGACAAACCTCAGCAGCTCCTGTGGGACTCACTGGGGACAGGAGTGGGTGATTCCTATAGGCGTTAGCTCCCACACCCACTGTCTGAGAATAGGAAGAGTTTGGCCTATCTGAATCCTTTCACATCCTCTGTGGGTGTGTGATGCCTAAGGACACCAGCAATTGTCTGCCTTGTGCTCCCTGCTCTACTCCCTTTCCATAAATGAAAAGACAACTGTGTCTTGTATGTGAGCACCCATAGGTGGCCTCCAACCTAAGGGAGTTCAATCCATAAAGCGACATAACTTCTTTTCATTGCTGGTAATTCCAAAGAAATACTACTTGTTCCTTAAACTAATTTGTATTAGGATTTCTCCACAACATAAGGAAAAGACCTGGATTGCTGAGTTGACATTTTGCTAACTTGCTGTGTGGTTTGGGATAAGCCTCTTTAGTTCTCCATAGCTTAGTTCCTTTTTTGTAGAAATGCAGAATATTAATGTCACTATTTCCACCCCTGGGGATGGAATCAGGCTCAAATCAATTAGGGGAAACCATTGGCAAAAGTAAAAGCATGTGAGGATTAACCACTGGTAAGAATAAGCTCCTCTCGCTTCAAATGGCATGAATTGATATTGTCCCAGATACCAAGTGGGATACATCCTGTGAGGGATACTCCTACATTAAGCAAGATATGTGACTCATATGGACTTGTTTGCATTTGTCCACGTTTGTAGGCCAGCCATCTAGAAGCATCTTTCACTCCAGTGTGCCACATTCACCCAGTGAAATGTGATGCTCCTTGACTAAACCTGAGTCCAGAAGGACTAGCTCCTTTATCAATAGTTAGTAGAAAAATCCTAGATACGTTGGCTTGGATGGGTATCTCGGTGAATGTTTCCACTGGAAGAGAAGACAGATGACCTCTCTCCATTCCTCATCTGTAAGATCACAAATATCTGAAAAGCCACAGACAACTACTTTACTACCCATGTACAGAGTCTAAGACTCTGTTATCTAGGAGATGGTTTGCAAATTCAGATAAACCACAACCACGTTCTCCCCTCCTCAGGGAGAAGGTGAAAAATCCCTGGGTTGAGTCTCTCAAATATAGGCAAATATAGTCTCTTTTCTGGACGAGCTAAGGGAGGGGGCTTTGACTATATCCCTCGCTTGTTGGCACTGCCAAGGTAGCTTCCCATGACCCAGGAGGGAAATGCCATCCACAGTGTGGAAGCTGTGATGATGCTCATGGGCCTAGTAGAGACAGTTGGCCAGTGTTTTGACTATACTCTCTAGTAATGTCACCCCGGGCATGCAGTCTGAGCACTGTGAAGACAGCCCAAGAAACTGCAGATGAATTCCCATCCATTCCCCGCTAGTATCACACATGAAACATGAACTATGAAACTTACCAGAACCACAACCCCCACAACACCCAAGTTCATTTTGAGGGGAAAAACTGGGTTTATGAGGACACGCTATGAGAAGCGCACAGTTAGGAAACCTGTTAGGCCTTTGCTCACACGGGTTGCCTGGGGGAGAGCTGGGATTTATAACCTCAAGGCTTCCACATTTTACAGCCCAGCTTTAAAGGGCTTTTTATATCCTCGACATGTTAGAGGTGATGCATCATATTTATGTGACCCAAGCATGGCTTATTTGATTTTATAGCCTTGGATATTTAAGGCATTATTAGCCATTTGTAAAATA
The DNA here is from genome assembly GCF_947179515.1 of Apodemus sylvaticus. Lineage (NCBI taxonomy): Eukaryota > Metazoa > Chordata > Mammalia > Rodentia > Muridae > Apodemus > Apodemus sylvaticus. Next base: position 112,816,686 of record NC_067475.1, on the reverse strand, counting down.
TTTCAGAGTACATTTTTAGAGGAATAACATGTAATGTTATTACAAAAACTCTCCTGCCCACAGACATAATAGATATCAGGGTTTAAACTCGACATCTGTCATGCAGGTTGCTCGGTGAGAACATTTGTCTAAAATCTGCTCACTGATACGAGGGAGGCGGCCAGCAACACTTAGTGCATAAAGAATTTTGCGGAGATTTCCATTTTAGGAAAGAGTTGAGCTTGGTGCCTAAACCACAGGGCCTGTTCACGCTTTTACAATGTAAAACTTCCCAGAGCCCCTTCAGAAATGCCTTTTCCTTTGCCCTGTACACCAAAAAAAAAAGTCATTTTTCTGAACACAATGGGTATTCATTATGGGCTATTGATCAAACTATCATGAAGTTCAAATGCAGGATTTCCTCCTGAGTCCCACTGAAGCAGAAACATACGTTGCAGTGATATGGGTCCAGGTGGACCCAACAGGTTTTCTTGTAATTTATCGTTTGCCTTGGTAAAAACCATCGAGTGAGTGTGAGCCTGTGGGGCGGGGATGGGGGGAGGGGCTGCCCACCATACTTCTGAATCAGTTCCAGTCTGTGAGAAGACAGTTAGGAATGTATCTTAAACACAACATCTGTGGCCCCTTCTCCATCAATAAAGACACACTAACGATTCTTTCAGAAGAGTCTGACGAAGGCTTCCAGATTCCTGCCACAATAACAGAGAGATACAAAGTCGGGAGAACAATAGGAGACGGAAATTTTGCTGTTGTCAAGGAATGTATAGAGAGGTGAGTGGGGGCTTGTCCTCATGGTAAGTTAAAGAAACACTTGTCTTTCATGCTTTCAGACAGAGACACATATGGCTTAAGTTAATGTCTCAACCCCAGAGACAAAAGAGTAAAAAATAATAAAGAAAAGCCACCCAAGAACAGACTTTAAAAATGGGATGATGTCTAAAAGACTTCATATAAAGACTTTGGTTTTTATTTAGCGTATTTAGAAAAGCTTTCCAGTTCTGTCAGGGTAAAGTTTTTATATTATTTTCTGGAGAAGTCATTTTGAAGACCTCCTCGTGCACATCTTGAAGACCTCCTCCTGCACATCTCTTTAGGAATGTTCATTCATAGGATTTGATCTTTAATATGTACCGTCATAAAACGTATAGCACAATAACCTTGAAAGGTCTTAAAAATGCACGTGTGCTGAGTCTACAGAAATGGTATTTGATCTGGGAAAATGTCCGCACGTGGATAAACTACATACCCTGTGGAATTAGAGTCAAGGTCATTTCAAGTTGCCCTCAGTCTTGCTATCTGAGTATTAGGAATACAGGTGTGCTCCCATGCCCGTTTATCCACAGGTTCTTAATGACTGCTCAAGGGTAGCTGGTGGCTACCACGTAGAGAAATGATAACAAATACTGGGTCAGCCCGAAGTGACCTCAAACCTTAGCTCAGTGTCAGTGTCAGACTCCGAGTTCTTTTCTGGGCAGTTGCTTGTGTTCAGATCTGGACAGCTGGCATCTTCTCATACCTGTGCTGGAGGCATTTAGCTCTTTTGAGGGGATCCCTCTGGTTCCCTAGAGGATGCTCTGAACGAAGCATCTAGGTTTCCTTACTCTTCTTCTCGACTCCCGGTGATCCTGACCTTCCTCAAAATTCTGTATCTCTGTCCTATCTCATACTACTACCTAGAGAGGGCACCTCAGGCCAGGAGACAGAGGAGGATGCAGAAGAGCCAGGCCTGGGTCTGCTCAAGAAGAGTGGATTTGAGCCACTTAGGACTGGAAGCCTGCCCAGGGTAGCATGCATCACCAGGATTCTTAGTCGAACAGGCATCACTAGGTGCTCCCTGCAGCCCGACACAGCTCATTGCATAGAGAAAAACCCAGACTGAGCGACCCTCATACAGTAGCTCTCAGATTTCCCTCCTTTCATTATTCCATCTGGGCTAGGATGCTCACAAGAGCAGAGCAACCTACTGTTGCTATGGGACTCTGCATGAGGTAGGTAGAGTCATGAGTAATGGTGGCATGAAAATCCCCCTCCTCCACCTTAGTCTGCAGCCCCTGTCCCTGGGGCATCGCCTTCCATTGTCTGACTGCCAGACACAGAACACAGTCCATTGTCATCCTGGGCTCTACCCTTGCTGAAGCAGGACTAGCCAATGTTTACTGAACCTCTATCTCTTCATGGTCCTTAAATTATAGTATCTCACTGAATTTCATTGATCCAATTGGGTCAACCTTGCTGTGCCTGTTTTATAAAAAGATAGGCTGACGAAATTAAATTATTGAAGTTCCCTCGTCCACTAAACACTTAGATTAGAACTTTGCTTCCCCAAACACACCTAAGTCTGTCTACCCCACTGCTTCTAATAAAGGATTCCCTACAATATTCTAATAAAGAACTTACCTATACCAAAGTCACTTTTTTCAGTGTAAAATAAAGCAGAAATTAAATCAGAAAAGGCATTCTTAAGGCAAAAGGCATATAATGTGTATATATATGTATGTGTGTGTATATATATAAATAATATTTGTGTGTATAGAATTACTTCCACATGTGCGTATCTACATATATATGCAATTACACACACACCTTTCCACTAAGCAGAAAGTCTCTCTTTTGGCAGACTGGCACGGCCTTTCTTTGTTGGCTTCCTAATCATTTGCTAGTACTCATCATCTGTTGGCTGGCCCAGGGATGAGCGTTGTCATTAATATTTAATCTCAATCAGAGGCTTCTACCCCATCACTGATTATTCTGTTCCCAGAAAAAGACACACAACCTTTACATTTATAAGAAGCCTCAGTCAGCACTAGAGCTGGACGGATATCTGCCCTCTATGTAATTAGCATCTCCTTTCCCACCAGTAGCCGCAAGTTATAAAGTTGTAACTCGCCATGCTCCATCTGGGTAGCTCTGAACTTCAATTGCTGGCCTCATGGCTATGCGTTTTATGATTCACCTACTCTATGGCAGCTTGCTCCTCTCTCCACCTTTTCTCTCCCTCCTTGTGGCTCCCCTCCACCCAAGCCCAGGAATCCCACAACCCCAGCCATGTCTCTTCTGCCCAGCTATTAGCTGTTGACATCTTTATTTATTGAAAAGTTTTTAATTGGTTTGGGTTGGTTTGTTTTGTTTTGTTTGTTTGTTTTGTTTTGTTTTTTCAGGACAGGGTTTCTCTGCGTAGCCCTTGCTGTCCTGGAACTCACTCTGTAGACAAGGATGGCCTCGAACTCAGAAATCCGCCTGCCTCTGACTCCCAAGTGCTGAGATTACAGGCGTGCTCCATCACACCCGGCTCAAAACTAAGGAGCAAGGTCACATTGTATTCTGTGGATTCCCTGGGAGTAACCAGGCTCTGAGGGCCAGTACTAACATTATAATCCAGTACACAGTAAAAGACCAAACCTCAACAGATCAGTTCCTGTTTGCTCTAGCTGGTCCTGGACCAGGGCGCGATCTCAGCCCTGGGATCCTAACCTTCCCCCACCAGACAGTTCCTGCTTACCCATTCAGATTTCTCTTCCCTTTCATTGCTCTTTTCCTTCCTTCCTTCCTTCCTTCCTTCCTTCCTTCCTTCCTTCCTTCCTTCCTTCCTTTCTTCCTTCCTTGCTTCCTTTGTTCCTTCCTTCCTTCCTTCCTTTCCTTTCCTTTTTCCTGTCTTCCTTTCTTTCTCACTTGGCTTGTGTTCATTTTGTATGAGTTCACATCTTGGGCTCACCGCGTGAAACTTCAGAGTCTAAATACCAGATTGCTCTGAAAGTGTCAGCATCCAGCTCCTGCTGGGCAAGGACATATGGCTGGAGCCCTCTCTCCCCAGAGATATTGTGAAACATTCTTTTAATATTTTACAGAGATCCAAGAAAATAAACGCAAGCTAAGAATGTCATGGATGGCACATGCTGCTTGTGGGTACATTCTGCTTTGTTTTGGGGGATGAATGTGTATCAACAAGGGTAAAGATGTTCCTTCTCTGTAAAAATATGCCACCACAAGCAATTTTTCTACAGTGGGCACAGTCACTGAGCGACATGGCTCTTTTCTGTGAACCTTCTAGTATATTCTTTGCTAGCACACCACTGCTTGAGCAATTGAGATTTTTTTAAAATATTGTTATAAATTCTTTGACATTTTCACACATTGTTTTGGTCATATTCCTTCTCTTCTGTGTCCTCCAAGATCCCTCGGATATCCAATGTGGTTTTCTCAATTTGTTTTTAAGTCCATTGAGTCCCATTAAGGCCATCTATTAATTCTTAGGCATGTGACTATTCCCTGGACTATGTTAGAGCTACCAGGAGCCACACCCTTAAAGAAAACTAATTCTCCTCTTCTCAGAAGCCGTCATTTACCAATAGCTCCTCAGGCCGGAGTGGAACATCCTGCACCCACCCCTTCTTCATGCTGGGATTTTGTCTGGCTTGAGCATGTGCAGATCTTGTGAACACTTTCTCAGTTACTGTAAACTCATGCTTCCTTTTGGTCATTCACTTCCGGCTCTTCTGGTCTTCCCACCACCTCTTCCACAGTGATCCCTGACCCTTGGGAAGAGAGTGTGATGTGATATCTTATTTAAGGCTGGTCATCTCATGTCACTCTGGGCTCCTTGACCAGTTGTGGGTCTCAGTGTTTGTCACCTACAACAGTAAGGATCTTCTTGGATAACGGTTCAAATGTGCACTAATCTACGAGTATGATGAAAACCATTAGGAGTCAATTTAATACTATTTAATACTCATCAATGGAATAATAGTGGCAGGTTCTCCCCTAGCTACTGTCTAGTCACATAATATTGACCCTAAGAGCCGTCAGGGATAGATAGGCTCCATCTTGTGGAGTGGCTTTAAGTCTAATCAGAAAACTTGTACTTGGGCTCCAACCTGAGGGCTTATTTAATGGGAAGGCGACCTTACCAATCTATTTGCCCTAGATGAGGACAAAGCCAGAATTCTCTGGTATGGCTACTCTTACTGTGACCTAGAGAGTTCTGTGAATGGTCAAGAATGTAGTGCCAGGAACAGACAAACGAATGGCCTGTGTTGTTACCAGCAAGCCAGATATCCAAATGCTTTCCTCAATCTATATGCCTTAAGTCAAGTTGGGTATTTTGGGTGAAGTATTTCTTGGCATTGCTACCATTATGGTTTACATTTGGTACTAATACATGCTCTGGGGCTCAATTTGAAATACCAGCTCCTCCTAGAAACACATACTCGAAGTAATTAATGGTTACTATTAAGTAACAACAGTTCTGCTTCTAAAAATCAAGAAAAATTGTTTGAATATTAAACTTAGTGGTCCTCTGTGTTTTCTGATATAAGATATGAGTACATTTGGTAGGATATTTGATTGTGTTATAAAATGCGCTAGCTAGAGAGGTGGCACCCTTCTTAATAAGCCCTGAGGCCACCCAACCCGCACTTGCTTTTTATCTCCCCCTGTAGCTTCCCAGGCTACAACCCTGTCACCAGCTCAAGGCTATCTTCCTGCCTGTAGAGATAAATTCCATCTTCTCAGATTCCATAGCAGCCATGGGTAAAGAAGACTTTAGCATCACTCTTTCAAGAGAATCCCTACAGCTGAGGAACTCACTTTTCTCACCAACATGGCCGTCTTTCCATTGTTTTGTGGAAAATGAGGTGCAGTGGGAACTCAGATTTGGTCTTGGCAGCTTGCATAGCTCCATTCTTGCTACCTAATTAATCCAGGCTGCTGTAAGTATGGAATCCATAGGTCCAAGACTAAATCTTAAAAGAAAGGAAATTTGCTCAGAGATTCTAGTCAGCGACATGCTTTATCTAAAGCTCTTAGTTTTCCTCTTGATGATCTATCTTCAAACTTACCAAGTTTTCAGCAGTTTCTTGAGGAGTCCTTTATAAGGGCCTTGTGATCTTTCACATTCTAAGGAACAGTCTATGTAGATAAGAGAAGCACCTTATCATTCATGTTTGGTGCTGCCTCTTCACTGCCTAATGCCCAGTAGCTTGCCTTATTTCTTTGCAAGGTGTGTTTTCTCTGTCTCTACCATGCATCATTGGTGATGGTCTGGGGTTTCTCTGGGGACATAGAGCATCCAAATGCTACATTTCTCTGAGATGTGACTTGCTCCTTCCCCCATCCTGGCAGATTCTAGGGATCAGTGATGCAGTGTAAGAAAGAAGGGAACCTTTAGACTTCTACATCCATGTTCTCATGGAGTTAGGGCAGTGTGGATTCCTCTGAGCACCCACATTTCAACAGGACAAGCACCTCAAAACGAAGAGGCATACCTCACCCCATCCAAAGACCAAAGTTCTAGTAAGGAAAGGGGGCTTCAGAGGCATTATCTTCTTCTGGTTTTACTCCCCAAACTTAATCATAACACTGTAAGGTTTCTTGAGTGTTTCCAGTGCTGGGGCCTGCAAGTAACAGAAGCATTTTTTTAAAAATAATATGTTACTAATTTTTAAAATGCCCATAAAAGAGATTTAAAAAAAAATACTTGGCCTCTTAATCTATTAAAAAAAAAATCATCTTTTTGCTCTTAGACTTTAAAATTCCCTTTTCTAATTGTCCTTCATCAGACTCCCTCCAACCACAACCATTTGGATCCAGATAGGTGGCTTTATCTGTAAGTAAAAGGCCAGCTCTATTGGTATCATAAATGAAAGCTTGTGGCTTCACGGGGTGTGGTTTAGTGCCATCTCCTGTGTGCTGTGCCCTCTGGCAATAGCCATGGCCTTAGTTTTAGCCCTAGAATATCTTAGATAAGCCTGTCCTTATTAGCATGTGTTACAAGGTGACAGCTCTCCCACACCCTTCAGGGCAGGAGATAGCATGTGGCTGGGCTGTATGGAAAGCTCTGGCTCTGAGAAACAGGGCATGGTCCTTGCTGTGTAGCTATGAGGAAGGGAGTTGTTGTTAAGCACCCTTTCCATTCCCCCACCCCCACAAAGGGCCCAGTGACTCCTGGGAAGTTCCAGAAATGGGGCTTCATCCTTCTCTGTCCTCTGTGAGCCTCATCACTCTTGGGTTCTTCAGCAATTCACTCTCAGGCTCTGACGCTGAACGGACATCTACAACTTCCCAGAGTTCGGACTACTTCATAGCCTCCCTTAGTGGAGAAAGAACCCCAGGGAAAACCAAGGTGCTGGGCACAATAGATCACACTTATATCCCCAACACTTGGGTAGCTGACACAGGAGGATCACCAGTTTGAGGCCAGCCTGGGCTACGTAGGGAGACCCCGTGTGTGGCAGGGGTGAGGAGAATAATTAGATGCGTGGTAAGAGGGTTAACAACAGGTGTGTGCTTCGAATCCAGTGCAGGAGCCTAGTATGGCTTAAACAAACACAATGACTGTGTTCTGTATAACATGGCTGCATAACTAGATCTGCTTGTGCTAACACATCTATCACCCTTAGATAGTATAAGCCCATAAACATCTCCACACATCTTTGTACAGAAAGAAAGGATCCCTTTCAAAAATAGAAACACTGAAACCTACAAGCAAGAAAATAACTTCCAGCCAAAGAAATCAATTGATTTGAAATTAAGTTTTATTTTTTTTAAAACAACTTTTTTTTTTTTTTTTTTTTTTTTTTTTTTTTTTTTTGCAGGTCGACTGCTCGGGAGTATGCCCTGAAAATTATCAAGAAAAGTAAATGCCGAGGCAAAGTGCGTACCGAGTTCACACTTGTGATGCTAAGGTTCCAAGGGCAGATGGACAGAAGCCGGCTTCTTAACTCAGTGTGGCCCAAGAGGCACATTTGGAGGGCCCAGAAGTTTAGAAGAATATATGATTTTATAACTGTTCTGGGATTAAATGTAGTGGGGATGATTTGATTTGAATTTCCCCCTTATCTTTGCTTCATTGTCTTCTCTCATTTTTGTCATCTAAGATTTAGTCTGTCATTTTCTAGGAAATTTTAGTTGTCACAGTGGGTCTTGAGTTAAATATCTTAGGGTCTTCATAATGCCGTTACGGTTCACCCAGACAGAGCTAACCTATTGTCAGGTGGTTGTACTGTCGTAAGCTAGTCCCTCAGACACTTCCTGTCTATTAAAACAGCCTCTCCCCTGACCAGGAGCACATGATTCAGAACGAGGTCTCCATCTTGAGGAGAGTGAAACATCCAAACATCGTCCTCCTGATCGAGGAGATGGACGTGCCAACTGAGCTGTATCTTGTAATGGAGTTAGTAAAGGTACAGATTTCATTTGTCTTTCTTTTTCCAAAGAGAAACTACTGTTGTCATATTTGAGGCTGAGGATAACTAAACACGTCAATGTCGTTGTGATCAAAAACTGTTAAACTATCGTTCAGTCAAAGAGAAGTCCTTTAATTTGTTCCAATTTTTATGTACATGTTTTATTATAAAAAATCACTATTTTAATCACCTTGTAAATTATATTTTCTCTGGCTCACAGAATAGAATTTCACCATGGCACTGCTCTTTAAACCAACAGCTTCAATGTGTTCCTGTCACCCTGCTGTGAGCTATTAAAAATATGATTAATCCCTGTACTTTTATTGGACAGTTCCCCATAGGCTGATTTTTGTGGGGAAGGTGAGAATAAGTTAAATTTAGGAATGGGAAACAGGTATTTGGTGATGGATCTCAGTCTGATTGTAGACTATATGTTGATCAGATGACTACAGCAGTTGTTATCGCACTGAGCAGCCTTCGTGAATTCTCTCTGTACAACTAGAGGAGAGAGTGAGTGTCATGTCTGAGCCTTGAGGCCTGAACCTATGTGACCAAGACAGCACCCAGGTCTTTGCATGCTTTCACATACAGACATACATGTCCTGCTGTATAACTAAGGGTTGGAGTCCCCAGTAGACCTCAGATAATATTCCACCTCTTCCTGTGGCTCAGAAACAAACTTCATACCTGTGTGACATCCCTGTCTTTCAGAAAAACAGGATCAATAAGATAAAACATTTGTTTAAGTTTTTTTGGGGGGAACCATTTCTTGCCCGGTAGTAAGAGTTTTCAGGGAGGAAATTGCATAGGGGAACAGAAATGCCAACACAGTTTGGGAAACCTGAAACCTGACAGCCTACAGAGCTATGTTTTGATTTTGCTGTTTTGGAAGGGGAAATTAAGTTGGTCACTATATAGTGACATAGGAATGCATTCGGGCTCTGGGCTCAGCTGTTCCTTGGTCAATATTCAAGAAAGATGTTTTTAGGAAAGCACCCCCAAGTTCTGAAAGAGATTCAGATGCATGCAACTCAAAGTTGAGCCCCAAATCACTGCTTGATCAAGGAGTAATAAGTTATGAAGGAACCAGGGAAATAAAAGATCAGAGGAATAATAGACCCAGAAGACTGTCTTTGGTATTCTCTGCCATCTTACCCTTCCTCTCTTCCTGTCTTTCTTGCCTTTAGAACGAGTTGTGGGTCCCATTTTTCCATTTCTTATAGAGAAACTCATTATTGAAGAAGAAAGCTCAACACCCACTTCAAGGGAGCTAAATGTAGCAAATCAAAGAGAGGGAGAGAAAAAGAGAGTGGGTGTTTCACACGTGCCTTAATAATTTCAAAGGCACGAGAACATTTTGTTAAAGATGGGAATGCAGAATCACCTGGGGGAGTTTTAGGACTACGGATTTGCATCTCAGCTAGCAGTTGGTGTGCGGCAGGTAGCACATGTCACCCAAGTCCCCCACATGAGGCTTCTCAGCTGGGGACCCAGATCCAGCTCTTCTTCCCTGGGGAGGGGCTGTGGAGAGAAGCACATGTCTGCTGTCAGGTCCCACCGCGTTGCTCTTTTTTAAGCTCAGGAGAAAATGTCAATATCCTTCACTCTGAGGAGAGAAATCACCAAGAGTCTTTGGTCTTTTGAATGACAGTAGCAGAGAAAGCCCCTAAGAAGCCCCCGATTCTGATCCATTCTTCATCTCCTCCCTGGCTTGTCAGTCCCCTCCACGGGCAGCCATCGGTCCATCTGTCAAGGTCCCACTCAACCAGCTGCTCTCTTCCAGGGTGGAGACCTTTTCGATGCCATCACTTCCACTAGCAAATACACAGAGCGAGATGCCAGCGGGATGCTGTACAACCTGGCCAGTGCCATCAAATACCTGCACAGCCTGAACATCGTCCACCGTGACATCAAGCCAGAGAACCTGCTGGTAAGAGGGAAGCCATCCTCAGGCGTCCTGACTCCCAAGCCCTCCCTCATGAATGAACATTTCTGCCCACCTTTTTTTTTTCTTTTGTTTTAACCGTTTGCCTCTTGGGCTCATTTCCGCTGTGTTCAGGTTCTCTGTAAGGTGATCTATGATAGCTTACATACCCTCAAGAACACTAGACTTTGTAGCAAATACATTTCGGGCACAGGAATGGGAACAGCGTTCTGAAAAACAGTCAAAGGATGGCTAGGACATAATGGTGACTGGGATCATTTCCACAGCTGCACTTGTATTCTTCTATAACAAGAGAACACCTTTGTGTTTAGAGGGGAGACGGGCGCTCATGTGTCTGTCCACGTGTGTGAACAGACATGGATGCGTTTGAAAAGTGACCTGAGGTCCATCTCTAGGGGTCCATCCAGTGTCTGCCTTTCCAGATTCCACCTTACTTTTTGTGGCAGAGTCTCTCAGTGAAACCAGAGCCCACCTTTACCAATTCAGCAAGTCTAGCTAAGCCTCCAGCAGCAAACCCCAGGTATCCGCCCGCCTTTGCCTCCCCTGTTCAGGGATTGCAGGTTTGTTCAACCATCCCTAGCTTTTGTGTAGGTGCTGAGGATGCAGTAAATAAAGGGCGTGGCAAGCCACGCCCCCATCCACCAGTATTTCTTTTACCATCCTAGTTTTGCATCTTAACGATACAGTCTAAATCCAAAGCGAACTGAGCCAGAAGTAGATGTCACCACCTCAGCACTAAAACAATCATGGGAAAGACAGATCTGAGAAACTAGCTAGTGGCTGGCGCGGGGCTCCGTTGGTAAAGTATTTGCCTTGAAGTCATGAAGTCAAGAAGAGTTGTGGTCCAGCCCTGCATAAAACTGGGTATTCTTGGCACAAGCCAGTAACAGCAACACTTGGTAAGTAGAAAAACAAGAGGAACAAATATTGAAAGTCATCCTTGGCTACATAGGGAGTTCAAGGCCAGCCTAGGTTACTTGACCCTTTCTCAACAAAACAAAACAGAGTAAAGCCCTACAGTCCTGGTGTCTTTCTTTTGTTAATACCTATTTGCTTTGCTTTTTGTAATTTCCCTGTCTGGATTCTCCACACCAACAAATGCGGGGCTGCCCCAGGTCTGCTTGCTGTACAGGTGGTCTAGATAGAAGCAGACACGAGGCAAGAGGAGCTATTCTGGGAAACATGGAGTAGCATAAATTTAACTGACTCTTCAGGCTAGCAACTTATTATAAATAAAAAGGATTTTGCTCCTATCAACCCTAAAATGGGCTTTTTTCTCTTTTCTTGTTTTTCTTTTCTGGGCATATTTTAAACCCAGATTTCTGGGCCTTACTGTTGCTCTACTATATCAGAAACTGCTGTCTGGTGGCCAGATACAGAAATCCACACCTCACTACAGCCAGCTGCCCGAGGCAATCAGAATGCATGTGAGTGCCAGACATGTAGCACACACCTTTAATGCTGGCACTGGGGAGGCAGAGGCAGAGGCAGAGGCAGAGGCAGGTGGATCTCTGTGCATTAGAGGCCAGTCTGGTCTACTTTGTGAGTTCCAGGATAGGCAAGGAAATACAGTGAGACCCTGTCTCAAAAAAAAAAATTAAAATAAAATATCTTAGCTCCCACTTCACAAATAAAAGGTGACAAGGCCTGCCACTGTAGAGCATCACTTAATGTCCAGCCTCGAATGAGGGGCCTTTTTAAATACCCAGCATCTTGTTTAAAACCCACAGCCATCACATGGGATAAATTCCTTAACTCCTCCAATTCATTGGTTAAGAAACTGGGTACCTAGAATTTAAATGACTTGCCCAAGGTTATAAAATAATATACATGTTGAAAACTCAAGATCTCAACTGAATTCCGACCCACAAAGCCCCTAGACTGCACTGTGCTCTGAGACAGGGGGACACTAATCAAGAGCCACTGTGGACCAGGTCCCATGCCAGGGAACAAGACACATTCCTTCATGGAGTTGACATTGAAGCATCAAAGAGGGCATTCAAGAAATAAATATGCGCACAATTAGCCCACTGCAATTACACTGGTAATCTTGTAGCCGCTGGCTCACGCAAGCCGCCAAGGTCAAATGGCAGGGGTCTGACTTAATTGCACCTCAAATTCCGAATCTCTGTAGCAGCCTAAACAATCTCTTCTGCACAGCTGCCTCCGTGAACTGCAGCAATTTTCCGTCATCCACAGTCATTACTCCTGTATCCTGCTTCATGGAGCAGTGCCTCATGGGAACAGACTTACAAGTGGGTCTTTGTTAAGTAATTTCTTTATGCTCCAAACCTCAGTGATTAGACAGTAAGGCTTCATTTCCCTCCGCTGTACAGTTTTCAGGCATCCATTGTTTATCAGTTCTTCACCAGACCATTATCTAGTTCTGTAAATACCTTCTATGGTTATACAGTAGAGTGCTTTTTTTCAAAACCACAATTTGCAGGATATTTTTAAACACCCTGCTCATTGGAACATACTTTAACCTAACTGTAACAGAAATATATATATATATATATATATATATATATATATATATATATATATATATTCATTTAACCTAAATGTAACAGAATATATATATATATATATATATATATATATATATATATATATTCATTATAGGGTTTTTTTTTATATCTACACAAGAAACTAATAAATTTGCTTCCCTATTGTAGAGTTTGTGAGTTGGTGCATTTATGAGGAATAAATCTATCACAGAATAAATATAAAAGCAGAACACATTTAGCATGATGAAGATGACATTTCTAACTACCTGTGAGATCCCTCTTGATTTGAAATGCTATTGAGCTGTCCACAGGCAGAGGAAAGACCATTGTGAGGCGTATCTTCAGCCGCTCAGAGTTTGCAGTCATCAGGGTCTGCTCTGATGCTGTCTCAGTATGTAAACTTGAACAAGCTCTTTAGTTTTCCCCAAGCCTTCTTCACAGGGATTTCATAAAGACAAAGAGATACACAACTGTCAGGTCCTTTGCTTTTTAATCTCCCTTTTACATGTAGCCCAAAACTTCAGACCACCTCACAGTAACGTTATACACAGGAAAGTGCCATATTTTCTTATCTTTTATTGTCGGTGCTTTGAAATTTTTACTATTCTCCTAGATACTTTTTTCCCCCTATTTTGTGACAAAACATAGATCTATAAGATTATTTTAGAAAACTGTCGCAGTAAAGTTAGTATAAAATTTTGAATGTATTTACTCCCTACAAGGAAACTTTTTTTCCTATGTTCTTTGTTTACATTCCAAATGATTTTCCCTTTCCCGGTTCCCCCCTCCCCAAAAGTCCCATAAGCCCTCTTCCCTCCACCCATTCTCTGATCTACCCCCTCCTACTTCTCTGTCCTGGTACTCCCCTACAGTGCTGGATCAAGCCTTTCCAGGACCAGGGAACTCTCCTTCCTTCTTCTTGGGAGTCATTTGATATGTGAATTATGTCTTGGGTACTCAGAGCTTCTGAACTAATATCCACTTATCAGTGACTACATTCCATGTGTGTTCTTTCCCTACAAGAAAACTTAACAACTACATACAAATGTATGTAGTTAAGCTCCTTCTTCTATATTCTACTTTACTCTCTCGCTGAGAGACCTCCAGATCCATCTGAATTGTTATGTTGTTAAAAAGTCCTTGGCTGCTTCAATATTTGATTGGGAGTTTTCAGTTAGCACAGTGCATCTTTTGGTTTTTATAAATGTTAAATACAAATGTCATTCTATGTAATATAATTGGGGTATACAGAATTCTGGGGCCTACTTTACTTTTAAGTCTCACAGCACAAATATTAAAATGTAGCATAACTTTAAAGATCTGTACTGGTTATGCAAACGACTCATTTAACTGTGTCTGATAAGGTATTTTAATGAGAAAACACGGCCTCCCCTCTGGGTTCTGTTACATTTTAGGTGTGAACTGACAGCTGACTCAGGAAGAATACACGACTTACAGATTTATTTTCATTAACTTTACCATTTTTTTCTCCATGTCCTCTATGTGTTGGTTTGGTCTGTGTGTTGGTTTGCTTATTTGTTATCAAACCCAGTGCATAAAAATCAAATGGATGTGGACAGAGTGGGCGAGACAAGCGTGAGAATGTGTGTTGCTTCGTTAAAGAATGAAGGACAGAGGGACTCAGGCCATTTCTCAACCCCTCAGTTACACAGTTTGCTCCAGTACAAACCTGTCTGAGAGCAGAGAAGGCGCAGTAATTCCCCAGCCTCATTCCTGCATCAAGACTAGTATGCATACATGCCACAAGACAGATTATGACTAAAGGGACTATTTCAAAATGAAAAGCTATGAAACCTATTTGTTGAATGTGATGGGTAGGGCCATTGCACACATGCGTACACAGTGGCTGGGACTCCATGCACAAGCTCTGCACCTGACCGAGCCAGCCAAAATCCCAGCAATGGCTCAGGAAATCTCACCACTACCTGAGGAGCTTCTGGAAGTTGATGACTGCTGGAATAGGCAGTGATGCAGGTCCCAGGAAGCCAAATGCACCAGTAGATCACACCCTACACCCAGGCACCAGTAGATCACACCCTACACCCAGGCACCAGCAGACCACACCCTACACCCAGGCACCAGCAGACCACACCCTACACCCAGGCACCAGCAGACCACACCCTACACCCAGGCACCAGTAGACCACACCCTACACCCAGGCACCTGCAGGTATCAGGAAGTGAACTCAGTAGGTTTTTGGAAAGAAACCCAAGAAGTTGGCAGGGAAAGGTAGAGGTTGGGTAGGGGAGGAATTTAAAGGAGAGATAATAGAAGGTAGGCGTGATCAAAACACATCATGTACATGTATGGAATTGTCAAACCATAAAAAAAAAAAATGACCTTTCTAAATGGAAAAGAACATAATACCTGAAGTTCTTAGGGGTGACCAGCAGATGGCAAAATACCTCGGCAACAGAACACATCTGTCACACCTACTGTTTCCTCCAGAACTGATGGGTCTTTAAAAAAAACTACATACAGACAAAATTTAGTCTTTATTGGCAAAAATATGATTAAATCAATGTTTTTTATTAGGCTATAAGGTAAACAGATTGCTTTTATTTTTTTAAAAAAAAATTGTATGTACTTAGACCATTTTTTCCACTTAACGCCATAGTTCCCTTGTAGATAAAGGTTTTCCTGAGAATCTGCCTCTCTTGGTAGGAAACTCTCTCTCAGAAGGCTCCGCCCAAATGCCTGCCCAGCTCCACGAGGCCCTCTCATTGTACTCAATAGATGCCTCATCCTCAGTCCACGTCCTTTTGTATCCTGTGATAGACTTGTTTTCACTCAAGACAACATTAGACTCAAGAGATAAGGGATGTCCTTCTGTCTCAAACCTAAGACTCTCAACCCCAGATAAATCCATTTAGATGTGGGATTTGTAGCATTGCTAGAGACAGTGACTACTATGAGAAACATTCTAGAAACCATGGACAAAATGACACCAGGCAGAATGTATTTGGTACCCAGGCAACAGACATAAGAAGTAGAAGAAAAGCAAGAAATTGTTTACAACAGTCATTCCCATGTGTGAGGACTCTAGATGGGTTCAATTTCTTTTCATTTATAAGTAATCTGACTTTCCTAATATTTTTTTCCTACAATGATATATGAGCTACTAATTGTGTGACTAAAATGTAATGAAAAATTTTTTTTTAGAATTGCTGTAATATTAAGTTCCCTTGGTCTGGACAAAAATCCGATTCCTAGGATATGGAATGTGCCCCGGCAGCTGCCTAGACCTTGTGTTAGATAACTTCATGATGATTTTAAATTGGGAGTGAGAATCAGGTTTCCTGGGGTTTCCGTTCACAACTTTCTCTTCCCGGGGATCACCCGTGACATGCTTGGACAAGAGATTTTATTTCTCTTAATATTGAAATCTCTCCCATTGCTTGCTGCTGCCTAGGCCAGATCAGGTTCTTATCAACTTCATTATTTTGCTTAACTTGTGGTTTCTGAAATATTTGACATGTGGAAATAATTTTTTTAATTTGCATTAGTTTCTTTTCCCCCCAAGAAGTTTAAGGTAAGACTGGTCATAAACCACATTTTGCAAAATAATTCCCCACATAAGTGTTGCTCTCCTTTGCTTCTTAAGAATTAACAACTTAAATTCAACCCGTTTTTAAGCATTGTGAGAGCTTTATCCCCTTCCCCCAATGCCATGGCTTTGGGGGAGATTATGCTCTTTTTAAAGTGACTCCATATATAATAAAAGGTAAACTGACCCCTTTGCACAGCTTTGCCCATTTCACGCCACTTTGTCAAGTCTATTTGGTGAAGTCATTGTTAGCTCCTACTGTGCCCCTCTGTAAAAACTATTTCCGTGGGTTACTAACCATTCATAGGCCACTGCTTCAGCAGGACTAGCCTTGAATTTGCAGTAACTCTGAGAACTGTGTGTGTGGATTCTAACACATCTGTTTTACTAGTCAGCTTCCCCTGCCCACCCCCGGAAGAAAATCTCAGAAACCACTTGACCAGGCTCAGGTTATCTGAGAATTTTCATATTTTATGGTTACTGCTGCAGTTTTATGAGTATATATTAATTTTTTTCAAAAAACTTTTCCAAATGGTCTCAGCTTCCCATACAAGGGAAGTCAACGTACAGACAAGCTTCTCCTGTTCAACAAGATACAGCCAGCACAAAACTTCAAATAATGCAAAAAAAAAAAAGATGCAAAAATAAAGCCACTTTTAAAAACAAATACCAGCAACCTCCGCCCCAATCTATATGCTGAACTTTCAATATATTGATCCCCAATAGGGCATGCCCTCAGCTTCTAATTGAAACCTTTTTCATAATCGTTGTCATTTGACACATTTAGTCTGTCAAATCGTGAGATGTCTTTATGGCCATATAATAAACCCAAGAGAACAACTTCTCTGTCTGGGGCCATCTGCAATGATCACAAGGCTAGCTTACAAAACACTGACAGTCTTTATGGTAATAGGATACATATGGCAGCCCACAATTACGTGTAGCTGCATTCAATTAGTGTTGTACAATCACACAGTTTTATTGCTTAGTTAAAACAGGGAGAGCAGTACATGCTGGGTAATTTGCACTAATCCCCGTCTTTTTAATAGCCCCTCGGTGTTTAAAATGTGGGGGAACAGCTATGGTATTTAAGGGGCCTGGAATGAACGTTAAATTATGCCTCATGCTGCGAACTCCTTGACTGACAATTAATGTGCTCCCACTAAATGTGTGGGTCATGTTTTATAGAGGCTTTAACTTACAGTAGTGGCAAAACGCGCTCCCTCGACCAGAACCTGGCTCAGTGAGTCAGGGTTTCAGGGTCTGTGCTTGCAGCCTCTAACACCCATTCTGGAAAACACGGCTGAGATTTGAAGAACTGCCCAAACAGAACCTCAGAATCCATTCTGAGATTTGCCGTTTCTTTAATAAGTTTGTATTTTATTTTGTGAAGCTCATGAGCAACCTTAAAATTTTATTTTTAAGTATGTGTTTTCAGATGAGCCGTGGGGGCCAGAAGAGGGTGTCAGATCCCTGGGAACCGGAGGTACAAGTTGTGAGCCACAAGACGTGTGTGCTAGAAACTGAACTTAGGTCCTCTGGAAAAACAGAAAGTGCTTTTAGTGACTGAGACATTTCTCCAACCCTGGGACTTAGCATCTTAAAGGAGAATTCGTGAGCAACCTTCATGCTTTCTAACTTTTAATTAAAATCTTGGTTCCACAGCCCTGGAAATGCTGTGTAGAGATAGTTTTGGGAATGTGTGTTGTGCACACACGCACCACAAACAAACAAAACACAAAGTTTTAATTACATATGCAAGTGGCCTCACTGGCTCCCAGGCCTGATCACACTGTCTGCAATGAGAGAAGAGGGTGAATCTCCTATGGTTAACACCAGCACTCCTGATGAGCCCCATTTGCGAGAGGGCAGGATGTCATGTAAGAAAGGGGTACTCCCCGTCCTTCAACCACAGTGTTGACAGAGAAAAGCCCCAAAGTAGCCTTGTTTCCTGCCCTGCCCAACAATACATTAAACAGAATTCCAACTAGAGGCCTGGACATCAATTCACTCACCTGCAAAAACGTTTTGTTGAAACGTTTGCAGAGGACTCGTGTCTTGAAAGGTTTTCAATTACACAGCCGTGGCCTTTGTCTATAAGCTCTTGTATATGTAACTGCTTTCCTATAACTTGAATCTCTTTATACTCTTTATACTCATGAAAATTCTATTATACAATTTTCAAAGACTGAAAAAAGTTTGGGAGGGTGTTGTACATATATGTGACTAACGAAGTAAAAAAGGAACACAAAATTATAACTTCAATATATTTAAATGCTATTTAGGGAAGTATTAATATTTTAAAGGATGCCTCAATTATTTTATGTAGCAGTTTGTATTTTCTTTGTCTTTTGCTTGTTGGCTTTTTGCCATGCTGGGGGTTGAACCCTGGTCCTTATATTTTCCTTTCCTTGGACTATATTGTTCATCCATATTAAATATAATTTATATGTGGTTAGGCAGGATTCCTATTAAAATGGCAATCATTAGTAACTCCCTTCCCAGGAGGAAGTTATAGGGTCATATTCAGAACCACAGCAGGCCTCTGGTGACTGGGCACTCTAACATCTGGTTTTGTCAAACTTTTGAATAACGTTAGGTGATACAGATACTGTGTTTAGGGGTGGGAAGCTTCCTGTATAAATGGGATTGAATATATCAAAATCTGCTCAGCCCCACAAAGTACACATCGTGAATGCTCAGACCCCACAGAACATCAAAGCAGGAGGGCATTTTTTTGCAATTTAGAAAAGTTATTGATACCAAAATGGAATTCAGGAGGTAAACAGCTCTGGTCTATATGGGAAATGAACTAGACAGCCAATCTCGGCAGTCCCAGCTCGGATTTCCTTTCATGAAAAACATTTGCTTATTGTTTGCATGACCAGAACGGCGGGCACAATAAAGTGTAAGCGGGCCTGGAGCAGTTAGGCTGAGGATGCTACAGGGTTTCACAGCCGGGGCCTCAGAGTGCACACTTAAACTGGCACAGTGGCTTCATTAGGTAGAGAAGATAGTGTCTGACCCAGAGGACAACAGCAAGTCTAAGACTTGGGATACATACCCAAGGGCAAGCCAACCTTGATCAGGGTCTGGAACCCTAGAGAGACAAAGAGTCCACATGATTTGTGTGCACAGATGTAGACAAATCATTTCCATGCAGGAAAAAAAAAAAAAGAAAGAAAGAACCAGTCTCCCCCTCTGTCAAAACAGTCAGCTCCAATTGGTCATTGCTGATACTGCAGCTGAGCTGGCCAAACATCTGCCCAAATGCTTCAGTGGAATGCAAAAGCAGAAAAATGTAGCATGCACACAGTAGCGGTGCTCCTGATATTCGGAGACGTGTCTTGCTGTGCAAGGGGCCTATTCAGCTTCTGCAAGTCACAGATGATCACAGGGGACATGCCAGCCTCACCTTCCTGGGTAAATTATTTTGATGAATAGGGAAAACTTGACCATCTCTTTGGAGGATCTCTTGAAATCTGGAAACAGGGTTGTGTTGTGACTGTCTTCATCCTACTGATTTTGGGAGAGGGCACCTATAGGATTCTGCGTGCCCTTTTATCCTTTGAAATCAATGAAGTTGTTTGGCCTGCTTTTAAGAGCATAGCCTTTTGGGTCGATCTCGGGCTAGTATTAACGGAGCTTCCATCTTTTCCTGAGAGTCCTGAGAATGCTTGTTTGGAAGGCCGACTGGAGACTCACCACCTTAATAAGGAAAGCTGACCGAGTGCTAAGTCTACACCCAATAAATCTTTCCAGATTGCCACAGGTGACATGAAATATTAACATGCTTCTCAATTATTAATAGAAATATAAATAGATCTTGTTGGAAATGCAAGCCACTAAAAATAAAGGATTTTAATATCCATGTGGATGTTTTTGCTCTATTATTAAAGGATGGCGTGCTTAAATAGTCTCACACGTGGAAATGAAGTATTTTCATGTCTGGTAGATTCAAAGCGAGAGACTTTCTGAACTGCCTTTTGTGAAAACATTCAATGCAGATAAGCAAAGGGAAAGATACCAGCACTATTTTATTTCAGAGTTTGGTCTCCATGTGCATTTTTAATATACATGTTATACAAACCACCCTGAAGCCCTTCACTTCCCAAGTATAATTCAATAAATATGACCGACCCCACATTCCCATTTCCATTTGTTCTACATTTATTTATTGTGTGTGTGTGAGTGTGTGTGTATGTATATGTATGTGCATGTGTGTATATAAGTGTGTGTGTGTGAGAGAGTGTGTGTGTGTATGAGTGTGTGTGTATGAGTGTGTGTGTGTAAGTGTGTGTGTGTATATGAGTGTGTGTGTATGAGTGTGTGTGTGTGTATGAGTGTGTGTGTGAGTGTGTGTGTGTATGAGTGTGTGAGAGTGTGTGTGTGAGTGTGTGTGTGTATGAGTGTGTGTGTGTGTGTGTGTGTAGTGTATGAGTGTGTGTGTGTGTGTGTGTGTGTGTGTGTGTGCCATATGTAGGTCCTGAGATAAAGCTTATGTCATCAGGCTTGTGGCCAAGCACCATGGCTCACCAAGTCATGTCCCCAGCCCCAACATCACCATTTTCGTGAGCATCTACATCCTATTGTATGACACCCCGATTATTTGCCTAACACATTTCCGCTTGCCATTCCTTCATTGCTTCTGATGCTGCAATGAAGCCAGGTCGGCTCCTGGATGCCGACCTTGCACAGTTCCAGGGCTTCTGTTCCTCCGGTTACATTAACCGTAAACTGCAGCGCCCTTGGCTTCATGACACTTAAGCTTTTTCACATTTCTTTTAGGTGTATGAGCACCAGGATGGCAGTAAGTCACTCAAATTGGGTGACTTTGGCCTGGCCACAATTGTCGACGGCCCCCTCTACACAGTCTGTGGTACCCCAACATATGTGGCTCCAGAAATCATTGCAGAGACTGGGTGAGTACTCCCCTGTACTTTAGAACTGTCCCACTTGGACATCTCTCTCTCTCTCTCTCTCTCTCTCTCTCTCTCTCTCTCTCTCTCTCTCTCTCTCTCTCTCTCTCTCTCTCTCTCTCTCTCTCTCTCTCTCCTCCCCTTCTTTCACCTGTTTAGCAAATTTCCTCTGTCTTCCCAATGCCAATCAATGACTGTCATTTTGTTTAAAGGTAAAACGTCTATTAACCATAAAATTTCTAGTAAATGTCCAGATAAGTGGACAAACATAGAACAATAGTGATTAAATTACTATTAAATACAAAAGAACTGGACACTGCTGTATCCTGTAATAAAGTCACCTTGGTCACTTTTCTCACCTAGTTCTATGTCCTGAACCTATTGTAGTCATCTTAGAGAGCTATTACTCCTCTCAGGAAAACAAAGGTCCTGAGCCTCTAAGGACTGGCCGCTGGATATTTGCTGGTGTTTGTGCAGAATGAAATGAATGTCAGTCTCTGCCTTGGACTGAGAGGGAACTAAGCTGTCATATAGGTGCTGGGAACAGAACCTGGAAGCCTCCGCAAAACAATCAGAGCTTTCAGCACTACGTTTCAGTATTATTTTGCTTTGTTTCCCTTCTACAGATAAAATTTTTGTGTGATGTCATTTTTAACTTAACTTTTAAAAGTTAAAATATATGATGTTCTCCCTTCTCCTTTTTCCCTCCAGACCCTGTTATTCCCCCAACCCCTCTGTAATTCATGCTCTCTATTTTGTTGTTATTACACACACACACACACACACACACACACACACACGCATTCACACACGCACAATTACACGCACACGTACATGTACATACACAACCCCTGAAGGGCCAGTTTATTGTTATTTGTTTGTATATGATTTCAGGGATGTCCATTGGGTATTGGATAACCAAAGGATACTCATCCCTTGGGAAGACTAATTCTCTTTTCTCAGATTTCAGTATTTCTTAGTTGCCTATGGTTCTTTGTCTAGAGCTGGAGCCACATAAGATTTGTCTCTTTCCCATTAACACATCTGTTCCCCATTATCCAGGTCCTGTTTAGGTAGCCATAATGTTAAGGGATCATGGGTGAAGTTTCCTGATCAAAATCTAGGAGACTCACATAGCAGATTTCCTAGACCTCTGGTTCTTACAATCTCTCTTCCCCCTTTTCCATGTGTTACCTGAGCTTTGGATGTGTAAGAATCCATTAGGTCTGGCCACCCCATGATCTGTTGTTCTGTTCATTTGGGCTGGTTGTGGTTTTCTGCAATGGTCTCTGTTTCACTTGCAAGGAGAGGTGTCTTTGATGAGAGATTCACATAAGGACAAGTAATTAGAATGCAGTCAGGAATCATTCTGATTTAGTTAAGTGGCAGTAATGGGTTCTTTCCAAGATACATGGCCTCAGTAGCCCTGGGTAGCTGGCATGATTCCCATCCTGTTGATCGGGCTTTAAACCCAATTAAAGAGCTGTTGGTTACCACTAAGACAGGAGTGCCACTACTGCACCCTTAGGGCTCTCTCGACAAGCCGATCATTGCTGTGGATCGCAGGCATGACAGCCAGGCAGGGCTGGTGGGCGCCTTCCTCCTTTAGCAGCTTGAACAGCTGATTCTACTACTATGAACGCCCTCTTTGTTAGGGGGAGTGAGTGAGTCTTTGTTTAGTTGTCAGATTTTTTAAAAGTTTCTTTGGTCTCGTTGGATTTGTGGCAGAAGAGTCATGCATTTTAGCTGCATAATTTGTCCTGGCTGACTTCACTAACTCCAACATCACTTTTTTTTTTTCAGATATGGCCTCAAGGTGGACATCTGGGCAGCTGGCGTGATCACTTATATCCTGCTGTGTGGTTTCCCTCCATTCCGAGGGTATGGGCAGCCATTTTTTATTGGGCACCAACAAATCATGTCTCTATTCTCTGAGTGATCTCTCTGCCCTTCTCACGCAACGGAGCCTGCAGCAGCAGGGCACACACTTGTCTCTCCCATCCTTTATTCTGTGATGTGTGCTAATTTACATGCTTTCCATAAATCTTCCTCACATGTTTTTTTATCCTCATTCTTTGTTAATTTACCAAAACAGTTTCATACTCTCATTTTCTGTGGCTTTAAAAACAGTACACTATGCATCTTTAAGGGTACAAGAGGGCTGTAGTGCACAAAGATGGCAGGGGTGTGCTGGTGGGCATTCACCTATGCTTCTCTTGTTTGTCTGCACAGAAGTGGGGATGACCAGGAGGTGCTCTTTGACCAGATCTTGATGGGCCAAGTGGACTTTCCATCTCCATATTGGGACAATGTGTCAGATTCTGCTAAGGTAGGGGTCTATTGCTGCCCTGTTCCTTGGAGTCTGGTGCCTTAATGGAAGTGTTGCCTCTAACTGAATCGGCACATAGGAAGAGACTAATGTTAAGAGTCTGATGTCAGGGCACCTGCAGTAGAATTACTGGTTTCCCAAGATTTCACAGACACCAGGACTCAATGGTTCAAAAAACTGCTTGTCCTGGAGCTCCCACTTTGTTGCCATCCGTTAGCATCTCAGGTTTCTACACAGGATTATTGTTTGCCCTGTGTGGGTTTTGATTGAATGTCACCCTTCAGTGAGGCCACTCTGGCCACTGTTTTCTACTGCAGCCCTTAACTTTTATCTGGCTCACCTGATCTGCCTTGCCCTGTCCCTGGCTTGTCCCCCTCCTCTACTTTTCTGTGTTATGTATGAAGTGTGTTCTTAGTCTCAGAAAGGCGGGTGGGGAGGCTGGAAAGTCGGCTCACCGACTGCTCTTCTGAAGGTCCTGAGTTCAATTCCCAACAACCACATGGTGGCTCACAACCATCTGTAATGAGATCTGATGCCTTCTTCTGGAGTGTCTGAAGATAGCTACAGTGTACTTACATATAATAAATAAGTAAATCTTGAAAAAACAAAAAAACCAACCCAGAACACACACCCTCATGTCCCTCCTTCATATCATATAACTATCCATCTATATCCATCTGCCTAAATAAACAAACATATGTAGGTAGGAAATCAAATCTTACTTATACAATTAATTTCCAAACTCTCCCAGTAGAATGCAAGTTCTCTGAAGGATAGAATTTTTTGCTCATTTTTACAAATGGTTTTTATGCATATGCGTGTTTGCCTAGAATTGGATGTGTGGCTGCTGGGAACTGAACCTGGGTCCTCTGCAAGAGCAGCCTGTGCCCTTAACCACTGACCCATCTCTCCAAGCCACTGGCTTTTGCCCACAGAGTTGCCATATCATCAATTCCCATATCGTATGATGTATTGTACACATCAGTACACACCCAGTGGTCCAATGCGTTCAGTGAATGTGCAGTGTGTAAATAATGGAATTAAGTGACTGATTGAGAGGGAGGAGAGCTCAGCCTCAATCTCTGTTGAGGTGATCAGAATGGATGTCATGGAGATGCCATTATTCAAGTCCAACCTTATAGGAAGCCTAGGATTCAGAGGCAGGGGGATGGAGCGCGTGTTCCTCCATTCTGCTAAGTCAAGGCCAGCTTCTGTATGGATGGTGGGCGGTCTCGCACAGCAGATGAGCTGTAGAACGGCGTGGACCTGGGCATGAAAACGGAGTAAAGTGGTAGCTTTGTGCACATATATCATATTTATAAAAAGTATCTCTGCACCTAAAAATGAATAATTTTAGCTGGTATGTTAGTCAACCTAGGGTGGGCTGGGGGCAGACATTTTCATCACTTTTAGATGTCAATAGATTGAACAGTCCTAATTTGAAAACTTCCAAATCCAAGTGCAATAAAATCCGAAATTTGAGTGTCAACACATGTCATCCCAAATAGAAAATTCTGCACCCGTGACAGGTTGCAGTCAAATGCAGGCATGCTAAAAATACCGTCGGCAGGTATTTTCAGGCTATTTACATAAGGTGCATATGAAATAGTTCAATTTTGTGTTTTGATTTGTGTTCCATTCTCACGATACTGTTATGTGCCTGCAAATACTGAAAAATTGAAACAAAAAACCCAAACCCAAAAGGCGTTTTGAGAAAGAGATGGCTAGCCTGACTCAAAGTGCTGACTTAAAAGGCTTGAGGATTCAGTGTTGAAAACCTGGTCACTTTCTGGCCATTCAGTGTGTATGCCTTGTCTCTGTTGACTCGGAGTGTCATTTAAAACTCCTCTCTATTAAAACACATGAGCTCTGTGTACTTAAAATGATGCTCGCTGGGCATGGGCCTCTCATCTTCTTCCACCACGCCCACCCTTGGACTTTCAGTACTTGAGAGAAGTGTCAAAGGCAGGCCCCACAGTGACCGATCTGATTGACCAGCAAAGGTGTTAAAATGTATTGACAAGCATAGATATACTCTCACTATACAACCCAAGCTGGCTCAGGCCGGACTACTCCTAGTTCAGACTTCTGAATGCAGGGATTCAGTTATGTAGCAACACCCCAACATGGCCCTTCAGGAATACACTTAACTCTTCCAGCGAGCAGTCTATAGCCTGAAAGCATGACTAGACAAACTCTAAGTCCTGTAGAGAACCCAGGAAAAGGCAGCACGCACACACCACACACACACTCACACACTCACACACTCACACTCACTCATTGTACAGGTTAGGAAATGATTGAGGAAAGATAAGGCAGACCTACCTCAATAGGCGTCCCATGTAGAACATAAGGAACCAGATAATTTGTATCCTCATTTCTAATCCAAAGCAGAAGGATGCACAATAAAGTCACTGCTCCACCCAAAGCTGCATCTCCAGAAAATATTTTTCCTGCTTTATTAACTAGCTTTTGGCAATCCCTCCTCCATCCTTTTTCTTTAATCCTGAATTTGCTGCCTGGAAACTAGGGTGAAGATCCATCTTTCCTTCAGTCTGACAAAGCAGAATTTTAAAGTTTTTTTTTAATATTTTATTTATTTTTATTTCATGCATATGTTTTGTCTGAGTGCAAGCATAAACAAACATCTGATGTATGTAGTGCTATAGAGGTCAGAAGAGGGCATCGGAGCCCCAGGCACTGGAGTTACAGGGATTGTGAGCCATCCTGAGGTGCTGGGAACTGAATCTTGGGTCCTCTGGAGGCCCAGCCGGTGCTCTTAACCACTGAGCCATCTCTCCAGCTCCAAATTCTTTGTTTTTAATGTAACTTCTAAACAACTAAAGAATCTTGCTTTAAGCTAAAACAGTGTAGTAAAAAATTGGAACACTTATTCAACATGAGTAATTTCTTTGCATCTAAAAATATTTTGTGAAATTTACTTAAATATAAATTTATCAATATAAATATACCAAATAATTTTCTAACCTGCATATGTCAAGTAAATATCAATATAAGCAAAAGTATATTTGTGTTCCAAATTTGAAGGTATGATCTAGCTAGTCATGGGGAAATGGGATGACGTGGTTTAGGTTGTGAACTCTCCCAAAATGCTTAACAAACTGAGATCGCAAGCCTGAATTAACAAGCCTCTAGCTTCTCCCTCCAAGGTTGGATAAACGGAGTCTAATGTTCCCCTCACAGGAGCTCATCAACATGATGCTGTTGGTTAATGTGGACCAGAGATTTTCAGCCGTGCAGGTCCTTGAGCACCCCTGGGTTAACGTAAGTGAACTTCTTTCCTATAGTCACTGCCAACATTCCTTTAAAAATATATCTGCAGATTTCCTGATGGTACCGCCTCTTTCTTCAAGTGTTGTGTTTGGCTTGGTTCTCCTCTCTAAGTGTACCAGGCCAGTTACAAACTCACCTAAGTGTTTCATGAAGGTTTCTGATATGTCCATCTTACTTGCTTCCTGAAGACCTGCCTTTCAACTGGGAGGTAGAAGGCTGTGGTCCTGATCCTCATGCCTCACAGCGACTTTCTGTGGTGAGGTTGGGGCTGGATTACTGTGCAGATATTCCCAGTCAGTCTCGATACCAGAATACGAGTAACCCAAGGTTCTCTGCTCACATCTGAGAACTCAGCTCAGCATTGCTCAATCTCGAGTATGCCCACACACCTGATAGAATGTCTGAAAGTAAATTTCCAAAGTGGCAGCTTTGAGCGTCTGTGTTCCCAAGCTCTTGAACAGTGCTTATAGAAGCCTTTAGGGGTCTGGTGATACTTTAGCAATGAAACCGTCCTCAAGAATGGCCACGGATTTTTAACCCTCTGTCTCTCTACCGATGATTAGTAAGACCATTCTGGTAAAGGGCATAAGTTCAAGTCTCTGTAGCACTGTCTTAAGCATGCTGTATATATTAAGCCATCATGTCTATCATCACCACTTAGTGACTTTCTAACCCAGTTACCATGTAGTCCCCAACCATACATGGGAAAGCTTCATAATTAGGCTGCATGGTTCTCAGCTCCAGCATCAGAAACAAAGGCAAATTTGTTCATAGAAACAGGCATGACGCTAACAGAATCATTAGTTCACAAATACAGATCCTGTCCACTTCCTTACTGCCAGATGCAGCTCTAGGTTGAAGGCCACAAAACATTCCCATTGCTTTCTCTCAAGTGTCACCTAGGCGACATGCCACTTCCTTCTAAAATAGTTACAGAGAACAAGGCTGGGTGGGAAATCCACTCAGCAGGTGAGGTGGCACGCATGCTCGTACACGCTTGAGATCTCACATATGCTGGATCAGTTAATGGTCATGGGCCAACAGTCCAGTACTTCCCATGTCTGGATGTAGTTGTTCATACACTGTGGTAAGGTTATCTTTATAGAACAGGAGAGTATTAGTGAATGTAAGCTTGTAGGGATATGAGCCAAGGTTTCTTTCAGACTTTTTTATGTAGCAGCCTCCAAAGTGTTGTGCAGATGTGAAGGAACTCATCTCCTCATCCCCGAGACCGTGGGGCAGGGCAGCTCCCACTCACAAATACTCACACTCACAAATCTTGAGCTCCACTAACCTTTGTGTTTGTATCAGGATGCTAAGCCAAACTTACCTCCTCCGACAAAGCAGGAAGGATGTGATAGCATCTTACTTGAGCCTGGTAACAAACCGGCAAGATAGTGTTGTTTTTATTTAACCCAACTCACAGATGAGAAGACTGAGTCCATGGGATGATTTTCCCAATGTAGTCCCACTTGGAGTTGAGATAGAATTAGTAGCCAAGCATCTCACACTTCAAGCTAACAGTCTGGAGAGTCCAGTATATCACACTATGTCTGCCCTTGCCTTGTAATAACTGAAAATACAGGGAATACAGCAGAGGAGTGCCATACCAGCTCTGACCTCATGGTAATGCTACCTCAAGTCAGTGCCCTGTTCAGACACCGGTCCAACTCAGCAGTCACACCTTCTCTCAGGTGTGTGAGAGGGAGAGCTACAGGCCAGTTGCAGGCTATCTTGATGGCAGTGATTGATTTAGAATGATCTTTGTGGGTTCGTTTAATACCCTGATACACCCATGATGCATCCAATTTGCCAAATTTCTTATGAGCCCTAGAAAAACTGTGCTAGCTGGCCACAGTGACTCCGTGAGATGCGAAGCGTTGCCGTCTGAAGGAAAGAGGTTTGTAGATGACAGGAGTCCTTTTAGATACCTGAACATGTTTTCACTGTCTCAGACCTGCCCTCCAGGAACTTTGTCTAACCCAACCAAACAGCTTCAGGCAGTGAGCAGGGCTGGAGGAGAAGCCTCACTGGGGAAGGCTGGAGAGAGCTTGAAGAGATAACTTGGAGAGCTCAGTCCCTCAGACGGCTCAGCTGCGGCAGACCGTGGGTATGCGCCACAGAATAGCCTTCCTTGTGAATGGGTCTGTGTCTATGAGGGACTCTAGACACTGCTGGAAACAAGAGCCCTCATATTCCAATTCCAAAGCACACACCAATAATCTTCCTTCCAGATAGCCCTTCCAGATAAAGCACACAAGCAAGACACCTCTGGCTGTATCCTCTGCGTGAAGCAGCCGCCACGCCTCAGCACACACGTCTGTCCCCTCAGCCTCGGTGCTCACAGCGTCACACAAGCCCTGCGTCCGACGGGTCCCTTCACCAGTTCTGAACCTCTGGACATCTGGGTTTCTGCTTCATTTCAAATTTTCTCTAATATTCTCAAAACACATAAAACTTTTTTTAAAGGCAAATATAACATCTAGATCTAAAATAAGACACAATATCTCTCTATGCCACTCAAGCAAACTTGACATTCTCGTGAGGCAAAATGCATGGTGGTTTTAGAGAAACCTTTTTTAAAGTTTGGTGTAAAAAAGAGTCAGCTTCACACTGAAATTATCTTTATAGAACAACTGAGTCAGAAACAGCTTGTTTTCTCAGCTACCAAACAATAAATTTTAGCAGTAAGCTTTAGTAACCAGTGCTTAGCCTCGTTAAGGTCAACACACAAAAGACCACACCATCAAAATAAATGAATTAGGGATTTAAAGGATATAAATTTAACAAGACAGTTTGAACTTGGCAATCAGATTATATCTGACCACCACAGAAAGTCTCTCCCTGAGGGGGCTGAAAGTAATAATAGTTATGTAAACCCTTTGGATGTCTGCAGAAAGCATTTCCTGCGTTCTCATTAGTCCTGATTTTCTGTATTGCTTGTACGATGACCTTCCACCTGGCCCACTTGGAATTGAAAAGGCGATTTCTAATGAAACAGAAACTAGAGCAGAAGGGTAGTAGTATATATATATATATATATATATATATATATATATATATATATTCAGCAAAGTCACCTATTTTAACCTTCATCCTGCAGCATCCTTTAAGCAAGTTCATGTTTATTTTTTAATACGTTCTCGGTACCAGCACTACCTTGCTCCTCAGTTTCTTGGGCCTGGAAGGTGTCATGGGTGACAGATGACTTATCATGGGGGCCCACCGAGCTACAGGGACAAAGGCATCCTTGATATGAAACCTCTTGTGAGAGAGGGAAGACGGGAGACTCGTCTACCCTGGTGACTTCAGGCAAATTTGTTCCTCTCCCCAAACCTCTTTCCTGCCAGAGAAAACAGACTGAGGGAAAATAAAATCAACCTGTACACCCTTTTGGAGGCTAGCAGGAGATGCATAAAGGTTAGGAACTGACAATCTGAAGACCAGCCCTTAGGTACTTGGTGATTTTTACTGGATATGGTCTAGGTAAAGCCAACAACTATGTCATCTGCTGTCACACAATGATACAATGAAAATCATGGTATGTGTTGGTATCTGAGTAGCCCCCGAATGATCCTATTTATATGCCTGCCACAGACTCCTTCTCAGCGGTGTGTGCATTAGCAGCCCGGTGGATGCAGGCATTAATGCAAAACGCCAACAGGAACTGTCACAGCCAAGTTCACGCACCTCCTTGGGCCCTCTATGGTAGAGCCGCAGGACTGAGGCAGGCTTGCTATGTGACTAACAGGAATAGCTGCTAACATATCTCCATCCGTTTAGAAATAAGGAGCAGTCGCTTTCGCTGAAATGAGGCTTTATTGACAAGTGAGGCACCTTGGCGGAAAAGTTCAGATGACCAGATACTTCCAAAGCAAACATCTCTTATGCTAATTAGGATCTAATGAGTCATAGTGTGTTTAGATTTTGTATTGCTTTCTTTGTCTTGTTGTTGTCTAATGTGCTAAGCCACCTTAGCCTGTGCCATTTTCCAAACACTCTCAGGTGCTATATAATTTTTCTTAGTTTATATTCTTTTTCATTATTGTCTTGAGTTTAGTGATAAAGAAACAGAGGCAGAGAGAGGTCAAAGCATGAAGCTCCCTGGAGCCTCATTTGGGGTCTGAGGACTGGCTGTGCCCTTAGACACCCATTGCTCTGTCACGGTCACTGTGGAGGCTTTCCAAAGCTCCCTGATGATGACACCAGACCAGCTTCCCAGACTCGATTCTAGTGAGAGGACTGGTTTAAATAGGATAAGCTAGTACTAGCACCAAGTGGAGACTTCTTATTTCTTCCTTAGCCTTTAAATTTAATATTGCTTCCTTTTATCTTACCTAGTTATTCCTTTGGAAAGATAGTGCGGAGACAAGGTACTCTAAAAGAAAAAAAGAATGAGAGAAAAGAAAAAAGAAGTCTAGATGATATCCTAGGATAGTCCACGAAGACTAATAGAATTCCAGCCATAGGCACACAAGAATACAGATGCGCTCCCCCTCTTGTGCTGGCAGAATGGGTGATAAGAAAGAAGCTCCAGTGACATTGTGATTAAATGGAAAATTGCTTATCTATATTCATATATTACAAAGGACGGCATGAAAAGTCACTTCCACTTGGGCGTTTTCTTTTCTTCTGCCAAGCGCAGTGTGAGTCTCAGACTCAGAGGATGCTGAATGCATCCCAGGGTCATGCGGAGCTGGGGACATTAACAAGAACAGTGAGCAATGCGCTGGGAGGTAACATGCAGCAGTTATTAAAGAGCATGCTAATGAGCCTGGGATTGTTTTACGTTAAATCAGAATATCCTCATAGTAAACTTTGCAAGGCTTCACTGCTTCTCATAAATCCACAGATATTTTTAATAATAGAGTCTGGCAATAAACGGACTGGAAACCAGATCCCTCACTCCAACCCAAAAGCCATGGGGAAGGCAGCTTTCTAACGCACGACCCTGACAAGCTTCCCCAAGGAAAGAGTGACTTCACATCCGAGCCCCCACCCCTCCCTGCAGCTCTTCCTCAGCAACCCTGAGAGAATGCAGACCAGGAGGTTAGCTCTCCTGCAGACAGCTGGGAGAGTTCATTTTCCATTTTGCAAACTAATTTTGTTCTTGTCAGTTGTAATGTTCTGCCAAGTGGTGGATGGGAGTTTCTAAATCAAAAACCACTAGCCTTAAACCACAACCAGCCTGAGTCAAACTTCAGAAATGATTCCCACACCAGAGCGTATGGTAATAATACTACAGCTATTTGTAAAATACTGCCAGGTTTGTCACATCTAGAAAATTCATAGCACATTTTTTGGCACATAATCTATTCTAAGTAATAGTGATAAAGATGTATATATAAAAATGCATGTTTTTAGTGAGTTCTATTTATTGTACTGATGCAAAGCAGTAAGTTAGCTAACTCCTGCCATCAATCTACAAGGCTCAGGTACATATCAGAGGCCTGAAAGTCTGCTTCCTGTCTTATAATCCTGTTACACTCAAGGCCTTCAAAACATTTTATCAAGGAATGAGGCAAACCTGTTGTCTTCCGTGTGTGTGTGTGTGTGTGTGTGTGTGTGTGTGAGAGAGAGAGAGAGAGAGAGAGAGAGAGAGAGAGAGAGAGAGAGAAAGAGAGAGAGAGAGAAACAGAGAGAGACAAAGAGAGAGACAAAGAGAGAGACAGACAGAGACAGAGACAGACAGACAGAATCTGTGGGAGTCTGTGTATGAGTGTGAGTGTGTATGAATATGTATGTGAGTGTGTATGAGTATGAGTGTGTGCTATATGACTGTGTGTGTGTATGTGAGTGCGGTGTGTGTTTTGTGTGTGTGTAAGAGAGTGTATGTGTGTGGTATGAGTTTCTACATAGGAAGGTATCTATGTTTCCTCCTATAGCTGAGAAACTTTCTTTCATTGAAGAAATGTGCTAAGATTTACACAGTTCAGATTATCTCTGACAACTTGTGAGAATCTGGTGCCTTTCGTTGCCTCCACATGAACTGATATGATATTCCCAGTGAAGATCAATCCTTTGCTGAAATTTAAGGCTGGAAGCTCGAATCTCCCGCATCAGAAAAAAGAGTCACTAAGAGATCTGACCAGAGATGAGAACCAGAATCAGGCTGGAGAAGGAAGAAGTGCCTTGTGGAATGGTGGAAAGCAGACCCTTTCCTCAAGCACCTGCCTGGGGGATCCTGGTGAAGGGAAACTGGCAAAGCTGCTGATGTCCCAGGGCATGGGCTGGGTCTGTCTAGGGTCAACTGATGGCTGCATCGATTGAACCACTGTGGTCTTTCTTGCACTTAAGCTATTAAACACAACCCACACCAATGAGATCCACGCTGTCGGTGAAGCACAGTTTGCATTTCATGCAGGGCCAGCCAGGGCCTTCCAGCACTATCCAGCAAGTCCTTCGATCCTGGAGCCCTGGCCCTGTTAGGTGACTATTCCATGCCCTAGATGAATGGATGCCCAGTCTCCACTTAACACAGACATTTCTAACGATGTTCTGAGGAGCATTCCCCTGATGTACTCACCACCCCTCTTACTGACCTCAGAACCTCCTCAGACTTGCTTTAGGCCTGCCCAAGAATCCTCTGGTTTCTGCTGCCCCTAAGTGAACTCACAGTTTTCCTCACTACCATGTGACTTTCATCGTGGAAAATGCAACCCATTGAATATTTGCACTAAACTAATTTGGCATCTAGGTACAAAGGACCCCGTGCAAATGATTGTCCACTATCGGTGGAGTGTGGTTTGGTAGAAATAGTCCAGACATGGTTCAGCGTTCACATAACCTTGAGCAAGTGATGTCTCCACTCTGAACCTCAGTGTGCTGATCTTCCCATGGCACGGATAATGCCTATCATGGGCACTAGTCTGGGGATAAAGGGAAGGAAGTCTGTATTGTCAGCGAAGAGCCACCAAAAATTAACCCTTCCTTCACTGTCCTCCGCCTGTCTTTTCCTGGTAACCAACCTCCCCCTACATCTCAACTGTGTGCATTCTGCCCTTGTCTCAGCTTGCTTGAGAGAACAATATTGTCCTTATTTGGAAATTCCTCCTTGCTCCCACCTTCCACCCATGTTCCTTCCTGCTGTCTGCCTCCTCTCCTCTCTCCTCTATCTTATACTAAGACTATAAGTTTCTTTGACCTAAATTTGCTTCCTCAACATAGTTTCTCAACCTCTCTCACAATGGAAAGGTCATTATCAAATGCTTTGTCTGAGGTGGCCTGGAACTGTAGCAAGACACAGGTAGCATATATCTACACTATTACAAGAAATGTAACAGTACCTCACGAAACATCATGTATGGTATATGAAAGCAGTCCCTTTAATTCAATAAACTCCAATAAAGCCAGAGACATGCTGCTAGTATTGGTAAGACTTTCCATTTCATTCCATGACTTATGAGATGTATAAATACTATCTCAAAAATTCTAACTTAGATTCCAAGAATGGTTCACTGTCTTAAATTTCAGGCACCATTTTTATAATACAATGTTGGAAGTGGCGTCTATCTACACCGCTGACTTAGTTTAAGTTAAGATTTGTTTTAAGAGTCCAGGCCACATATTTGTTATCATCATCCAACCATATGGTAGGGTCAGAAACTAGAATGTGAACTACCAAGATGTCTGAGTAGGAGGCAGCTCAATGCTCACATGTCTTACACTACATCCGTCTCATTAGAAACACAATGGAGTACTACTCAGTTACTAAAAACAATTAATTCATAAAATTCTTAGGCAAATGGATGGAACTAGAAAATATCATCCTGAGTGAGGTAACCCAATCACAAAAGAACACACATGGTATATACTCACTGATAAGTGGATATTTGCCCAGAGGCTCAGAATACCCAAGATATAATTCATAGGCCACATGAAACTCAAGAAGAAGGAAGACCAAAGTGTGGATACTTCAGTCCTTCTTAGAAGGGGGAATAAATAGCCATGAGAAGAGATACAGAGACAATGGAGCAGAGACTGAAGAAGAAGCCATCCAGAGACTGCCCCACCTGGGGATCCACCCCTTATACAGTTACCAAACCCAGACACTATT
The DNA here is from genome assembly GCF_947179515.1 of Apodemus sylvaticus. Classification (NCBI taxonomy): domain Eukaryota; kingdom Metazoa; phylum Chordata; class Mammalia; order Rodentia; family Muridae; genus Apodemus; species Apodemus sylvaticus. Next base: position 112,781,885 of record NC_067475.1, on the reverse strand, counting down.
GTGGATGCCAACAAGTGCATGCTGACAGAAGCCTGATCTAGCTGTCTTCTGAGAGGCTCTGCCATTTCCTGACAAATACAGAAGTGGATGCTCACAGAGTCCCCAATGGAGGAGCTAGAGAAAGGATGCGAGGAGCTAAAGAGGGTTTGCAGCCCCATAGGAGGAACAACAATATGAACCAACTGGTACCCCCAGAACTCCCAAGAACTCAACCACCAACCAGAGTACACATGGAGGGACCCATGGCTTCAGCTACATATATAGCAGAGGATGGCCTTGTCAGACATCAATGAGAGGAGAGACCCTTGATCCTGTGAAGGCTTGATGCCCCAGTGTAGGGGAATGCCAGGACAGGGAAGTGGGAGTGCGTGAGTTGGTCAGCAGAGGGAGGTCAGATGTGATAAGGGGTTTGGGGAAGGGAAACAAGGAAAGGGGATAACATTTGAAATGTAAATAAAGGAAATATCTTTTAAAAGGGGGGGGACACATGGCTGGGAGCTGGAGATTTGACTCAATGGTTCAGAGTTTTCCCTCCTGCAGAGGGCCTGGGTCCATCTCCTAGCCATCACATTGCAGCTAACAACCTTCTATAACTCTAGTTCCGGGGAACTCTGACGCCCTCTTCTGGCCTCCACAGGCTCTGCACACATGTGGTGCATATACACACACACAGACAAAACACCCACACTCATAAAATAAAGATAAATCTTTAACAAAAGAGAGGCACAGCTCCTTTGTATTTTGAGACTCTGCCTCTACTTGTTTTGGACAATGTTCTCCTGTTTTCTCTTTCCTCTGCCATTATCCTTCTGAGCAAATTCTTATCTAGAGATAACCCAAGTGACTCATTGCTTGGCAGACAATAGCTTACCACTTGGACACACTGTGTGCCAACCCTCTCCGTCTCTCCTCCCTGTCTGCTGTCTTAAAGACCAGCTCAAATACATTCCCAATGAGCAATTTTCTAAGCCTGTTCACAGCGGGGCAATATATTCTCATTCCTCTCAACACATTGGGATTTCCCATCAAGCCTTGGGGCTAGTTGCCTTGTGACCATACTTTCTTACCTTGTTGGTTTGTTTCATATTTTGTCCCAGCATGCATTTCTCCCCAGCCCCTCTCCCCCACCTCCCTCAGCATGCAGGCTTCAAGTAGGCAAAGGTTATTCTTCTCTCCCACAGCCTGGCATCCCCAACATAGCTCTCAGCATAGTAGGTATTTCACCAATCCCTTTCTGTCACTTCCTCAAGAATTCTGCCATTTCAGCATTTATTTCTGGCTCATGCCATAAAATGGGATCACCTTCCCCTCTGCATTGTTGGAAACTCTTCCTCCAGATTTGGCTCCAATTAAAAATAGGTATATTAGTTAATTCCCTCTTCCAGCCATTAATGTTCATTGTAACATGAATACCTACTGTGCATAGGTCAGAGAACCAAGTGCTTGCATTAATGATTGCAGAAAGCTTGGAAAGGTGATACAGCACAGGAATAATGAATAGGAGGATACATAGATAATAGACAGGCCATAGATAAATAAAATAAGGCAGACTAATAAGGTAGCTTATAGAAAATAGAAGCATATGAGCAAACTGACAAAAGACACTGAGGACCTTGAAAAAGCCCTTAGAATGGATTATGAATAAATGGGGAAAATATCTTAGAACAGGTCATGTGGACTTAGGTCTTCAAGAAAAGGAGGGTCCAGAGTCTCAAAGAACCAGACCCATGGATATTTCTACTTTCTATCCTTTTTTACACTTATGGGTAAAACCTTGATCCTATCTAGACATGTAGTGAATCTCCACTGGATAGATGAATGACTGATGCTGAAAGGAGGAGCAGAACCCGTGTGGGGACATCGGTTCATGCAGAAAGCACACACGTTGTGCTTGGGGAACAGTGGGTTTCTTTTTCTGGACAGAGACCCAGAAATGATGTGTAAAGGGAAGGAGGGGAAAGAATGAAATCAGGGAATGAAATCTCTCCCAGGTTTGGGTTTTACCAGATACACCCTATTGTCCGTCCATTCGTCTATCGATACTGTAATTATGTATTAAATGTGTGCCCAGGCACTGTGCTAAGACCTGAGGATGCAACAGGGAGTAAAGCACAGCCTCTGCAGTCAAGGATCATGCAGCCTTGTGTCGGTCATGAACTAGTTAAGTGGTGAGGCATAATTACACTCCTGGCCACCGGTAGGTAGTCCAGAGGATTGCTTTGTTCTGCAGAGAGCAGAAGTTTTAGCTAAAAGGAGCTTTAACATGGCCTGTGTCATGATGGCAGAGTCATAATTGCAGATGATTTGAAGGCAGTAAAGAGGATTTAAAACTTGTGGAAAAACTTTTTGCCCAGAGGGTTGTCTGGGATTTTAGAGTGGCCAATTAAGCAGCTATAGAAAAAAAAAAAGGTTTAATTTATGGCTTATGCAGGAGGCCAGGTCTGCTGGTCTCCTTAGCTTTGGATCATAATCAGGGGCTAGGAGGGAGCAGAAGACACGCTGACTTTGGAGTGTTTAGGGTTGGCCATATTATCTTTTCCTTGAATATATGTCCACGGAGCCAAGGTTGAAAATAGATTTTATTAGAAACCAAAGTCAGAAGATTTTGGCTTTGGAGACAAACCTCCAAGGGTCTGATGGTATAGGGCCAGCAATTAAAATGCTGACAGAAAATGAAGATAGTGAATGGGGTGAGGGAGGGGGTGGCCTTTAATGACAGCTTCCTGAGAAAATCTTGGTTGATTGGTCTCTGACCTCTTCCAGTTCTAAGATCACGACCTGATTCAGAGATTTTTAACCTCACTTCCGAGTATCTCACTTTCACCTTTTTTTTTCTTTGCTTCTCGCTCTTTTTATTCTCCAGGATGATGGTCTCCCAGAAAATGAGCATCAGCTGTCAGTAGCTGGCAAGATCAAGAAGCATTTCAACACAGGCCCCAAGCCGAGCAGCACAGCAGCTGGAGTTTCTGTAATAGCAGTAAGCATCTGAAATATCCACCTCTAACTTTTAAAAGCAACCCTCCCGAGAGACAGGCATTCCCTGGAGATTCCTCCCAGAGATAGCATAGTGGGTCATTTCTTTAGACAGCAGTGGAGGATGTGTGTGTGTGGGGGGGGGGCGATTATTTCCCTGGGTGCCTCATTATCCAATACCTCCAGGGTATCTAGCAGCATATATTAATTTCATGATTTTTTTTTAAGAAAAAGGAAAAAAAAAACACTCTCTCCCCAAACTGGACTCTATGCCAGTGTAAACTTCTTGACTCTCAGGTAAAGCATTCAGTGCCCTTTTACTAGAGCCTGGAAGGAAAGGGACTCTGAGAGGAAGGTACCGTAGCAGAGAGAGTCTGGAGCCACGTAGACGTGTACACCAAATCTAGATGAAAGCCAAAACAGAGCAGAAAGCAGCACTGATTTTTCAGGGAGCAAATTGCAGGAAAGTGAAGTCACAAGGTTTCGCTCCTTAGAAGTGTGTTAAGTTGACAACTTTTATCATTCACCATTTTATTTGATGAGGTTGACCTGCATTTTTTTCCTGTTCTGCACACACAGGCATACACTATATGTAATTTGATAGCTTCTCTAACAGAGATTAAATTGGTCTAAGGAATACTAAAACCTCAAACTTCCTGGTGTCAAATTCTAGAGGGCACATATATCAATGTTTCGCATAACTTTAGTTTTTAACAATTTCCTCTTCAGCCAGAGTATATACGCTTTAGCCACACACTCGGTGTGAGACCCACTCGGGCTGTTTCCCTTTTCTCAACAAAGAACTTGAGACAGGACGATAGGGAATCCTGGGAGAGCATTCACCCTGCGGGCAGCCCTGCTACTCTGCTCATGCGCAGTGTGCAGTCAGTGTTCAATCCTTTCTACCGGTGTTTCGGTGTTCTGCTTTTCTTCCGGGTTTTGATCTTGCTAGAGTGCCAAAGCTAAGACGTGTCTGATAGGGACTTCCTCACTTTGCAAGAGGCACAGAGATGTGCTGTTCGGATCTCACAGTCCTCCAGGGACCTTTTTCAGTACATTCAGTGGGTGATGACTCGTGAGTAAACGGATGGTTATCCATAGAATGTAAACTCTTTGGGATGTTCCTCAGCAGTGCTGAGGTTTTACACATTCACGTTGTTCTTTTGGCCTCTCTTTATCTCTTTCCACAACTTAGTGGGGGGGGGGGATAGCAACTGTCCTCCATGTTTTCCAGAACGTCAGCATTCTTTATCATCAGCTAACATCCATCAGGAATTTTTGCAAGCCTCTATCTCTTGCAGAAACACAGCTAAACCAAAGTTCTACTTATAGGTCTTCCATAAGCTTTGGCTCCGGTGGGCCACCATTTTGGAATGGGTGGTCAACACCATTGTCCACAAAAAAGAAATGTTTTCCTGCTCCTGCTTGGAGCTCCTGGCTGTTACAGAGAGTGTTTTTTCCACCTGGGCCATTTTTCCCCATAATTTCATTTTAATTGGTCTTTGGTTAAGTTTGCCTTAGTTGTTCAGTAATGATTGGTTTAAAGTGTTCTGGGAGTCCTGTAATAACTATGGACAGAAACTTCTGTGTCATTTTCCAGTTAGCAAATGATACATCTTTGAGAGCAAATCCTATTTTAATTTGACACTGATTAATTCTGAAACCAAATATTTATGAATTTCTTAAAACTTCATCAAAACTTTTCAACAGAATATCAATGGTCACTGATACTGTTTCTAAGTTTCAGGACGATACCATTTTGAATGTGATTGTTTTCTTTCATTTTTGTTTGTTTTGCTACTGGTCCTGTACACTATGCTGACCTAGAACTCACTATGTAGCCCTCGCTGGCTTCATTCAAACTTGAAGCTATCTTCCTGTCTCAGTCTCCTGAGTGTGGGTCACTGTGCCAGTCATGAATGCTATTTTGAATACAGAGGTCTCAGTTTATCTCTGACATATTTTCCATGGCAATCTAACCCCTCCATAACTCTGAATTACACATGATTTCAGTGAGTCTTTAAGGTGCTTTAGGCATTACAAAGCACTAAGGTATAATCTTTATGTTGACCCCTGTCATTCAAATCACAAGTATAAAAAAATATCAATGTCAAAAGAAAGGGACTGCAATTATGCACCTCCTCCAGGATGCTTTTCCCACACCAGCATCTCTGCTTTCTATGAGGACCCCTGGGAATCTTCAAGGCGTGAGGCGGAGCTGGAAATTAGAAGCTGACAAATATAACTGACTTGCTTTCTGCTTTCAGAATAACACTGGCAAATTGCACAAACTTATTTCTGAACCTAAGTATAGAGACTAAGTATTAGTAGCAGTTTTATGACGAGAAAAAAGGCCCTATCATTAAATAATCTTCCCTTCCAGACTCTTGAGTGTAACTACAAAGCAGTGCTCTCTTGTGAGACAGGACTTTAGTGGAAGAAGAAATATATACCTTTTATGAATGGTATAGTCTATAAAGGTCACTTGACAATTTAATAATTCTGGTTTTATTCCCCCATGATAAGAATGTCTTCAATAAATATGACATGGTGATTATTTCTGTTTGATAAACTAAAGTAAAAAAAAAATGTTTCCTTCAAGCAGATTTTTCCCCTTGAGCAATATATGTTCCTGGGAGGCCATGAATTTGACATTAAATTACCTTTATCTTACATAGTCTTTTTATTTTTAATTGTGTGCACTCCTGGAATTTTTTTTAAAAATTAGATTGGAGTATCAGTTTATAGATTTTTTTCCTTTTCCTTTTCTGGAAACAAATAGGTATGCCATTGGTCTCTACATGGACTTTATCTTTCTTTAGTCAGAAATCTACCTGGCATAAAGCAACAATGGTTACAAAGGAGTTTCTGGCATGCTCTCTTTCTTGAGAGACAGAAGAACAAAGGGGCACACAGGCTCAGCGAGCACCCTCTGTTCACAAGTGCCATTTCTGACCCACACGGGAACGCATGCCCCTGTGTCGCACTCCTTCTCATTCCAAAACATTCCTGAGACCTAAAGAAGGCCAACAATGGCTTTACATGAAGGCTCCACAAGGTCCCAGGTTGGCTGGGAGAGCAATTATCAACTGGAGCTCTTGGGAGTCATCGGCTGTTCTGAAAGAAGGGGGGGTGTTGATCGAGCATTGCTGAGACAGGCAGTGAGGTCAGAGGAGCATCCGAGGCTGTCCAGGAAACTGAGGTATTCTGCCTCTGGTAAGGATTCCATTGTCCTGCCAGCTTTCATAGCAGTTGGGCAAGTTGAGAGAGAGAGAGAGAGAGAGAGAGAGGAGAAGAGAAAAGGAAACAAAAGGTTATTAAAATACAGTTTATAGACATAAAGTGGAATTAGAGATGACATTTTAACGGTGGCCTCTCTGAGAGCTGAGAGGGGGAGGGGCATGATTAGATTTGCACAGCTTGATGAAAAACCCAGGACTAAGATGCCACTTCCAATTTTTTTCCCCATTTAATGCTGTTTATTGTTTTAGCTGATAATTTTCCTAATGCTTTAACATCGTCCTTTTGAATTTTGCTCATGCAAATAGAGCATTTCAGTCTAATTGAACAAATCCATACTAATCAGCTAATAATTGTGGTACTGGGAAGCTTGGTTCAATAGCCCTTGCGCCCTGCTCTCTGGCAGTCTGCCTGTAGATGGCACTAAAGAACTAGTAACTTGTCGCCCTCTTTGTGGCCAGCCTACCACCTTCCTGAGAGCAAGTGTGCTACAAATCTTTTTAAAGAAAAGAAATAATACATTTTTGAAGATTAAAACCTCATGTTGCTTTCTCTGAACACTGGTATAGCCTAGTTTCCAATCAGAACACCAAATCTCAGAGTGGTTTCTAGTTTAAATGCCTAGTACCCTGGCATGTTTTTGAAATGCCTTTTGTGCATTGGAAGTAGAATCTGTCAGGAGCATCACATCAGTGAGACACTTGAAAGAACTCCAGAATTTCACTTCCAAAGCAAGGGGCATCCTGGGTGGGCAGAGCGGGGCTCAGGCAAGCAGTGGGACTTGGGAGTTGAGGCTTTTATCCCCAAGTAGCCAAAAGCTAGCATCTTATTCCAGAATGGACAGTAGTGGGAACTTACCATGTGCTGCATTTGCTGTGTCTTTTGTTAACGCTAAACACTTAACTGTACATATGTGCTTTTAATGCACACAGAAAGCTTTTCTTTTTTTTTCTATTTAATTTTGTTTTCCCAGAGAAATTATACTATTTCATCTCTTTAGTTCAGGAATAATATATATATATGTATATATAGATATACACATATATATAAACTATCTCTTAAGTCTAAATGCTTATGATTCTACCCTTTTCGAACCTCATTCTTTTCCTCTTTTATTTCATAATTATAAAGTTGTGAGATTAAGCCTCTTGGGTCTTATTGGGGAGGTGTCCCATCTGTGTATTCACAGTGACTAACACTGATTTCAGTTTAACTATATTTTCTACTATATAACAGAAGGTAATTTATTTTGAAATTGAGGACATGGTTAAATGTATATTCTAAAACCTGTTTGACAGACAGATCTAACAAATTGGCATCCAGGATACTCGTAAGGGATCTGTGTTTCTTTATTTTTATTTTATTCTCAGTGTGCAGATTATGCTATTAGCTAGCTGCTCTGCAGAAAAGGCCTCACCACTGTGTATACGTACGTAGCTAATGAAGAACTTGGGCTGGAGTCTTAATTCTCGAGCACAATGTCGATCCACTGAGTTGCCCCATTTCTCTCTGCTCAGCTGGACCACGGGTTTACCATCAAGAGATCAGGGTCTTTGGACTACTACCAGCAACCAGGAATGTATTGGATAAGGTATGAGATGGTGCAGCTCAACAGTCAGTGTTTCCATGGCAACGTGCTGGCAGTCTCCATTTACCAGTTCCTCCAGTGGATAAACATGTTTTTGATTTGTTACCCAGTCCATATGCTGCTTTATCGGTTTCATTTTAATCTTGATTGAGATGCCACGCCCCTCATCCCTTTTTTTCACCCATCCTTCACACTGACATTTGCCAGCTTTCTGTCCATCGCACATGCTCAGTATCGATCTCCCCTTACGGTTAAAAGGACAGTATATTCCGTGCTGATGCCAAGGCCTTTGCCTGTTGGTGCTGATCAGTGCTCTCCTGCCCTGTAATAAATGGAGCTGCAGCAGCACTTCAGCGTGTGTTCTATAGAAGTATATACTGTCATTTTAAAGCCACCCAGCCCAGCCTTAACCTTCTCAGATGATGAGACAATGCATTTACACCTTAGCAGTAGAAATGCCTCCCAGTATAGCGGGCTACAGAATGCATTGTGTGTGTTGATAAGCTTGTGTTTCCAAGTTCTCCACCTTTTTCGTTTCGTTTTTTGTTTGACCGTTCCCTTCTCCCCTCCCCCAGCCCCCGGCTCCCTCTGTGTACTAGCTCCTGCATGAATTTACTTTCCGAATTTTGTAATTGTCAGACTCTTTAGTTGGCTTATCTGCTTGAGCAAGGGGGTCTATGGGAAGTGTGACTTTGTTTAACCAGCTTATGAATTCTGTCCCCTCATTTCCGATTCCAGTCAATGGCGCTGGCATCTCCTGCCAGGGGCATTGTGTGTGTATCTCTCTAGAGTTACCCACAAGCAAGATGGCTTGCGATGGTTTGAGAAATGAACTCTGAGAAGTTCTAGGGAACTTCTCTTCACCTTAATGTCTCCAAAATGATCTCCAGGTAAAAGCTCCGTGATGTAGCACTCACCAGGAAAAGCCCCTCAGCTTTGGCATTTGTCTTCAAATATTAGTATCTGTTGGTTGGTGCAGCACAGTGTCTGCCTGACCCCGTCTCACAGATCAGACTACCAAGATTTACCAAAAAAAATGTTCATGTGTATATAGAGGCATATATACTTTTTATATAATACATATACATTTCTCCTTTGATTATCGCTCTTAATTATCTTTTATAATTAGGGTCTCAAAACAAAGGGCTTAGAAAAGCAGAACATTCAGACAAATAACCAAAATGTAATAAGGTCAGGATCATCTCTAGGTCTGCTTAACCTAGGAAAACACCCAGGCTCAGTAAGAGGACTTTCCAGAAAAGGCTCTTTGTGCGTTCAGGATTGGTCCGAGGGAGGGAGGGGATGCCACATCTAGTGTTTCATTTACCTAAGCAAATTAGCTCTGGGGGAGGGGGAGTTCATGATGAGTTCCCTGCACACAGACCCAGCTTTTGACTTTCCAATACTGAAGAGAGTGCAGAAGAGTACACACTTCACAAATGCTGATCTCCCCAGTAGATTGTGCAGGCTGAGCACACTCCTGAGACACGCCCTTCCACGCGCTTTCCAGAGCATGTCTCTGTGCCACGGATACAGGCTAAGCAGAAGTCTACCTGTGGTAATTAGTCTTGCTCCCTTTCATACGCTATGCAAATCAAGCCGTAGCACGATGCAGCCTTTCTTATCCTACGTGTCCTGTCCTGGGGCAGATCAGCCAGACGCCTACATGCAGAATTGATAAATAGTGAAAAACAGGCCTCAAGTGTGTCTAATTACATCTGTCCTTATTTGTGTTTTGTTTTTTAAAAAAGCATCCATAAATTCTCTAATCTCAGAAAAAGAAACATTCTGAGGAATTACAAAACTTACAGAGTTAAGGCTAGAAGCAAAGTGTCAAGTACACACAATAATTAATACGTGTGACCCAGTATTAAAAAGACTGACTGCAAGCCTAGTGACAGTCCCCATCGGCAGACAAAATGACACATCCCTGAGTAACGGGCAGGAGCAGATGGGAGATAATCTCTTTCTTCTTCCACACATAAACCGCTCTGCTTTCCAGCTGGGGGCAGTAACAACAATGTTTATAGTTACTGCCGCGCTAAACAGCGTACACAGTATGTAAAGCTAAACTGGAGACATGACACTAAAATCTCATTGCCGTCTATGCTTAATTAGGAAGTTTTATAATGCCATTTAGCCCCAGAATGAACACGCTCTCCTTGCTGATCACAAATGCTTCCCTTTTATCTCCATGGAAGTGGGAGCATTCATCTACCCACAGTGGCAGGCCAGCTCTTCGATATAAACAGTCAGTGCTGTTGCCTGCCAAGGACCCCAGTCCCAGTCCTAGTGTTTGTAAGTGCTTGTGGCTAGTCACACTGTTCTGGCCTGGGCACTCCCGGGTCCCACTTGCAGGTACAAAGTAGCTCACATGAGGGTGTCAGCTGCTAAAACCCAGCTCCTTGCGGGGCCCCAAATCGGTGAGAACCTCTTAATTGACATTTTATCGGTCATGGAGACATCATGGGGGGGTCCATTTTTCCTGTTTCTCTCTTTCACGCCCCTGACTCTTTCTCAGCAACTCTGCTTTCTCCCTACAGCCAGGGCTGCATTTTCTGGCTAGCCCGTTTGCCCAAGCTCACAAGCTCACTGGGATCTTCCAGAGCCCCCACCCCACCCCACCCCCACCCCAGGCCTGAAGCATTGCTTCTCCCTGCTGCAAGTCACAAGAAAATACATCCTGCTCTATGCCTCCCTCCCCGCTGCCAAAGTGGGTCTAGGTGCATCATTTCTACCTCTCTCAAGTGCAGATGTCCCCATGGCCTGCACCGAGGCCCAGAACAAGCAGAAGAGACTTCTGCATCTGAAGTATATACAGATGACCAGGACCATGGCCAAAATGGAGTAACTTGGTTAAATAAAAACAGAAGCAAACAAAAACAAAATAACAAACACAGGAGGCAAGCTCTTTGAAAATGCTGAGTAGGATGAAGTATGGAGGTGATACAGGACAAAACGCTGGGTGGGTTCCGAGGCATGACATGACTGAAATGTGCATATTGGTTTCAGCCCCCTCCCGAAACAGTGAGTAATGAGGCAGAGCCCTGGCAGCCAGGCGCTGGCTTTAGGAGGCTATTAAATGCCGTCATGCTTGGCTGTTAAAAGGAACGGGATCTATTAAATGTATCTTGCTGGGTGCGGGTTTGAAAGAAGTGTCCCTATTGATGCCAGATAGCATTCTCAGCCTACTGTGAGCGCAGCAGGCCTCTGCCCAAAGAGGCCTGCTTGGTACCCAGTTGCCTTGGCACTGTGCTAAGTGCCAGAGGCTGCCAGAGGTCAGCAGATAGGCCTGTAACGGCCTGGGATTGACCACTCCTTCTCGCTCCCACCCCAAGCCCTGGCTTCTTCTGTAACAGAAGGGTGAGTTTAAAGCATCCAGCGAGTCATAGGCAAATTTTAAAAACAATCGAACTTTGGTGACAGAAAGGCTTCCAGATAACAGTGAGCACTGGATCCAGCAGTTGTTCCTTAATAACCCCTGAGTAATGGCTCAGGCCAGACTCTGAAACGCCAGCGTGCTCCATAGCTGTTGCTGTGGCAAGAAAGTCAGGAATAGCTGGGTGTGAGAGTATGTGCCTTTGACCCCAGCACATGGGAGGCAGAAGTGGGTGGATCGCTATGACTTTGGGGCCAGTTTGGTCTATGTAGAAAAATCCAGACCAGCCAGGGCTCTACAGTAAACCCTGCCTCAAGAAAAAAAATTAAGTTAAAAAATAAATGAATGCAGGACGGGAGAGCCACGTTCTGTGTGGGCCATGGTTCACCAAGCCACACAGATGGCTGTTTAGTTTTGATTTTGTTTCATTTGATTTGTTTTCAGAAGCCTCTTCTGTCTTTCTGTAACTTCAACTTGTATCTAGAAATGAAAGAAAACCCCAAAGCCTAAGTCTTTTCCCCAGTGGGTACAAATTCCTTTCCCTGGGGTCCCAGACAATTCAGTATCTACTAAATACTCTTTGGTATCTACTTTTATTTCACTGCCCTTCTTTTAAACTTTTTTTTTAAAAAAAAGTCTCGATGAAGTTTAAAATGCTGTCCTTGAGGACAGGGTTTGCTGGCTGCAGCAAATGAGTGGAACCTAGCCTTCTTCCTGTTTTATTTTACTTTTAGAGTTTTAATAGACTACAGCTACATCCACTCATTGACATGTTGTCTGTAGCTGCTTATGCCCTGCCGTGAAAAGCTGGATCAGAGAACCATGACCTGAAGGTCAAAACTTGCCTCTTTGTCCTGTTGCGAAATCTCCTGACCCCTGCCCGTGTTTAAGGGTGAAGACTAGTTCTAAACTAACAGTACCATCTATTAAAAATGCAAATTTCATAATAACAAGAATGGGACTTACTTAAAATGGTATCCTTGCCAAAGTAAAAATGAGTAGTTGAACTCAAAAGAAGAAATTTTGAGGTCGAATGTAGTTTTGTCACGGTTATATAAAAGGAAGAGTTGGAGCAACCAGACAACATATCAATATATTAGACAACATGTCTAAGATATTCTCTATGTTTTTCATTTTTAACAACCCAGGAGTAAATAACTCTTTTGGCTCAGCTAAAATTGAACTTGCAATAAAACCACCTAGCCCCTGACACACCTGCAAGACTTAGTTTATGTTCTTACATTTTTACAGATTTGCTTAGGATAAACCCTGCCTGTGGCGATTGATTAGCTCACTCTTAGGATGAGGAACATCCACATGGCTGTTCGGTTTCTTTTCCATAAGGAAACCAGGGACTGCAGAGCAGATGAAGAAAGTAAATTCAGCCCTCTGAAAGCCTGAGACCAGCACCATGCAAGGGCCACCACTGTAACCTCTGCTGGAGGCTAGGAAGGTGGGCAGGGCCAGGCTGGTTGAGACTCCTAATCTCAAAATCCTGTGTCTGATCAAGATAGCCGGCATCGAGATAGAAGCACTCGGTCAGCCTTCCCAAGAAAACGGGCAATAATGTCTCAGAGTCACCTTGAGGAAGTCACATGGAATACTGTTTGGCTCTCTCCTGTGCAAACTTCTTTTTTGCTATTTTAATGGTGACTTTTACGCTAGTGAAAATCCACTCTATATCTCCAGGAACTCTGGCAAGGCCCCCCCAAAGGCTACAACAGCCAAACAAAATAGAACCGCACTAACCACGACAATAAACACAGTGAAATGAGGAGGGATACCCGGATCGATTTGTTAGTTTAATTTTAATGGCAAGCAAATTATAACTTAGTCCCTACAGAGTGAGGGTTAGCAAGGAGCGGGTTCCTGAGATTAATGCCTCAGCCTCCCAGGTAGCATGAATAATGGATGGACTAAAAGGCAAACCGCACAATAATGTTCTTTTATTAATGAAATGAAGACTCGTTGTGATGGCTGGCAATAAATTAGGAAAAGCCAAGGAGCGAAAGTCATCAACACTTACGCCTTTGAAAAATGTAGTTTCTTAAATCCAATAATTACTGCCGTGACAGAAAACATCGCTGCACAACAGAAATGAAGTACATCCCTTGCGAATCCTGCCTGTATTGCAGAGAAATATTTTTGATCCGTAGACTGTAAGTTCTATTATTTGCTAAGAGAAAACACAGCCCATTACAGTAGATTGATGGCGATATTAAACGTTCTGGTAGAGTTCCATAGGTGAACACCATTTTCTGGGCTTCCGGCATTGGAAGACCCTCTGTAGTGCATGCTCATGGAATCTAGAAGACAGTGGCGTAGACAGCATGGCCAAGGTCACATCGTTCTCTGGGCCCGGACAAAAGCTAATTCTCCCAACTTCGACCCACTGCTGTTTCCTAGAGGATTAACTTAAAGCTGCCAGACAAGACAGGCTTTACAGAGATATGTGGTGCCTCCAAATAGCAGAGACAAAGCTGATTCTATAATTCATACTCCCGAATCTTGCCAGGGCTTCCCCTGATATTGTGGTATTTCCTTGTTTAACACTGCACAGGGACCAGATAGAGTTCAAGTTCATTTGTATGTACTTTCAAATTTAACGTCAGAAACAAGGATTTAAAAGATCTGAACAGAACATAGAACATAGGCTTACTTCATCAATAGAAGAGGTCATTGGCCAAATAATTCTTCTGGTTAGGGTCTCCTTACATTTCAGTGTTCCTGGTATTGTGGTAGGCTCAGAGACAGGATAGATGTTAATTCCTTTATATTCCCAGCTATATATGCTGTGTTCAGGTCCCTGAGTTGCTGTGATAACCGGCATATTACAACCATCTCTCACCTGCAGCCAGAGGCTTTGTCAGAGTCAAAAGCTAACATTTTGTGGTGGTTCTTCCATAGAGGACGGGCTTATGTTAGTCTCTTTCTCTGCATCACTTCATTTTCCAATGATAATTTTTTTCAACCAAGCTCCCCCCCCTCCCGCCATACAGAGAGTGGGGACAGAGACATACATGCATTTGAAGTAAATCATACTTAGTTACCACTGATCAGCCTTGGCATCCTAAGGGCTCCTGCTCACCTCTAACCTGTGGAAATTAACATCAAAATGTGATACTACAGTCTTGAGATTCTCTTAGGGGCTCTTAATGGAATGGAGAATCTCCAAGGAGACATTTGGGATTTCAGTAGCAGTCTATACATGCTGGATCCGGCAAAACCACCAACACTGAGCAGAATAAATTACAAAATAAATCTGTCAGGAAGTCTTATGTGTTAATGGGACATTCAGCCCACACCTTAAGACACATTCACTTTGCAAAGGTAGGTGGCGAGGAAGAGACACTGAGACTATCTGATATCTGAGAATCTAGTATGAGTGATACAAAATAAATGAATAAGTGAAACCACCTCCCAGCCATTCAGAAATGGCCTGGAGTTTAAAGTGTGACACAGAATTTCAGAGAACAAATCATGCTTCATGGGCTTCTAGGTGGGTTTCTAGTTTGTTCACGTTTGCATGACAATCTGCTATGAATACATCACTCCGAGGAGTTCTGTTTCCTTGCTGACTCCATCAGTTCTGAAATGCACGAGGGGGTTACAGAATCCAGTTGTAAAGAGTAAATGGTCCATGTCTGAGAGGTGTGCCGATTTTCAGGGCCCTAATTAAAACTCTAAAGAAATCACAAAAGGCAGTACTCACTGTGATCAGACACTGCAATGGGCAAATGCATGAATAACTGGGAAATCATTTTATAAGATACAGGAATAATTTTGCTCATGTTTGAAATACATTAGATTCCAAAGTAGTAACTCTTCATTTCTTGCTGTTTTATAATATTATTCAGAAAGTACATAATCACCTGAAATAATTCTGGATTAGGTGGGAAGTATGTGATACATAGTATTCTGGACGTTTCTGATTGTAGCACGGAGGAATTTACACTAACTTCCAGACATCTGCACATAAAATGTGGCAAGAGAACAGCGTGCAATTAAAAACAAAAGCTTTGGTCAAGAAGGTTCTTGCCAGAAGGAGTTTAGTGGGTGATGTGCTACAGTAGATGAATTGTGATTGGGTCTTGGATGCATATGTTGGGCTAGGAAGAGAAGAGGTTGTGTCAGGTGGTGAGCAACTTGAGCCAGGAGGCAGATCTGAGGGCAACCAAGTGAAGTCTGAGACATGTCAGTGACTGCTTTGATGTTGTGGGAAGGAAGCCCAGGCTAGATTGGTTTAACCACAAACAACACTTATTGCCACCCATAGCCAGACATGTCTGTGGTGGCTTCTAGCTTTGGTATTAGGTGGATTGAGAACTCACTCAAAGCCCAGTTCCCTTCTGGCCTCCACACTTGTCTCACTGAGATGTCTCTGACTTCAAAATCATGTGGTATATAGGATTAGAGAAGCCGTCATCTGGAAAACTGGAATTCAGTGTGAAGGTAAATTTCCAGAGACAGTGTCAGGTGCCCTGTTGACTGGGTAGGTATCTATCCCAAACCTGTCAGCTTAGGTTTGCTTCTAGAAGCAAGCCCACCGCTTCACCTCTCAGAGATGGTGTAGGATCCCTTTTCCTAGAGTCAGTGTGAGAGTGGACAGGTGTCCAAAGGGAAACAAACGCAGAATTGATTAAGGTAACCAGGACAAAGGTGTTATTTTAGAAAAGCCACTATCTGATAGAGATTCACCGTGGATCTACTGATGTTACCAATCAGTTTTGAGTAATAATAGGAACTAGACACTGGAAAATTTTTACTGTCAGTCCATTAAAGGTTGGGACCAGGATTGAGACTTTATGAGGAATTGTAAATAAGCTGGACTTTGTGGAAATTGACCTGTCAGCTGCTTGCAGGATGTACTGGAGACTGGGTACCCCAGAGGGAAGTAGGTGACCTCTGTTGAAACTCGTCATATTTCAATAACCACAGAGTTCATAATGTATCTATCTATTGTGTGCTGTGAACTGTGGAGAATTCAGAGAAGGCATCTGAGACTTGACCATGGCCCTTC
Organism: Apodemus sylvaticus; assembly: GCF_947179515.1. Classification (NCBI taxonomy): domain Eukaryota; kingdom Metazoa; phylum Chordata; class Mammalia; order Rodentia; family Muridae; genus Apodemus; species Apodemus sylvaticus. The sequence goes on along the minus strand of NC_067475.1, from coordinate 112,765,685 downwards.
GCAGACTGTCAGATGGAGAGAACAGTCATGTGTTGGACACACAGTAAACATACTACATACCATACTAGGAATGGGTATGGACAAAATCCTAAAATGAACCACGGTTCACGGAGTTCTAAATAGAATGTGCTAAGGCTCAGGGAACAGAGGCTTAGGGAGACAGATACCCTCTAGGTGGTTATAGTTACTGATAACTACTTCTGTGACCCAGATAGGCAGGAAACCCTTATTTCTGTGGTGAGCACTAGACCTAGAAGGTCACAGTTCCCCAGATTCACAGTGGGTTGGACTGGCTACCTCCTGATTTACTGTTCCCTATGATTTTCTCTGATAGGCAGCATATAGTCTTGGATACTGGCCCTGGCCCTGGGTCTTCTCCCTGCTACTGGGGATGAGAACAGAGTTGAAGTGAGCAGTGCAAATGTGGAGACTCTGCTCTATCCTTATACAATAGATTACAGAGTAAATGCATTGCTTGGGCCTTGTGTAAGGCAGGCATCCAACTCTTAGTGTAGTATATAGGCAAATTCCTCCACTTATTGAGCCTCAGTATCAGTCCTATAAAGACAGAGCACTGGTCAGAGATGCCCTGGACAGCTCTTTTCACTCTTAAGCATCTGTAAATCCAGTGGAAACTGCCATGTGACCCTTAGTCCAGGACATATGATCACAACACACCTTTCGAAGAAATGTTGTAAAATTCACGAGCGTATGAGCACACAGAGGCTCGCCTAGGAAGGTGACCGTGTAGAAAGCTACTAAGTACGGGAGACTGGCAGGTGGGCTTCTCTAGACAGAGGAGCTAAGAAGGAAGTCAGTGAGGAAAGGAAGGTGAAGGTGAGGGACTGTCTGTGCACAGGCTCAACCTGAGTGCTGCCCCACCGGCCTCTGAGCCAACTACAGTCTGTGTAGCGTCGGCTCATTTCAGTGGCACGTGACTTAGAGCAGTGAATACGCAGGTAACCTTAGGCATCCAAGAGAGACCGAGGGCTGAGTAGTTGAAGGTTGAGAATCACAGAGTCCATGTTAACAAGTCTGCCCCTGAATTGCTGCGCTTGGGGGGAGGTGCAGGAGCCCAGAGGAAGGGAGGGGGAGCTGGCTTGTGGCGGGAGCCTTCTGCTCCAGGCTGCTTAATTGTCGAACATTATCTTGTATCAAGTTACAAAGGAAAAAAAAGAAAGGGTACCTCAGACCTCTGTAGGCCTGCCTTGCTTGTTTAGACCTTCTCAGGACGTCCAATTTTATCTACAGCAATTCTGTGTGAGCCGAGGCCACGCCTGTTCCTTGTCTCTAACACTGAATGAAAGGGCGAGTCAGCCATGGGCAGAGCAGTGCATGCTGCCTCCGTGCATCCTTCCGTGTCTGACGCCTGTGCTGCTGCTCCATCAGCATATTCCAGCCAAAGCCAGGGAGTTTTCCATCCCCAGAAAGGTAGAAATATAACTATATTTTTTATGACCAGGAGACGAGTTTATATTACCCTTGGATTAACTACAGAATGCTTTTTATGTTAGACAGACTAAATAGACATCTGTTTTCTACAAACATCCAACTCCACACAAACAGAACATTCTCAGTTTGCTTTGAAAAGCAAAATACCATGTGTTGTGACTTTACAACGTTTTAAATAAAGTTAGGAATTTAGGTTTGCGAGGCTGAGGCTTTCAGGAAATCGGTGGGTATAAGACCAAAAACTACACGTAGGAGGTCCTTTAAAATTCAATGAGGAGCAGAATCAGAGCAGACTTTTCAACAGAGCAGCCATTGGATGGTTGTTTTGGCCGTTCTGTGAAGCGAGAAGTGAATTATTAAAGTTTATCACCCTCATTGGCTTCTAACACTGTTACTCAGCGTGTGCATCGTTTTTAAAGTGGAAACGGCTCAGCCTAAGTAAGCCATTTACTGCCCGCTTCTACACGCTGTCGCTATTTCGCTCTTTATTACTTCATTTTGGAACTTTGATTGCTTTCTTTTAGATCTAAGACGGTTCTAATGCTATTCTGCAGTCGCATGAGGAGCTTAGTTTTCACTTTGTTCTCAGAACCAGGCTGGCTATAAATTTATCTCAGTTCTTTGAAGAAGCCAACAGTAAAATTTCAAGAGGAGAAAATGGCGGCAAATATCCTCACAAAGGGAAAATAATCTCCTAAAAGCAGAATAGCCTCCAGGCTATGTCCGTTTAAACGGGGACTTGCAGGCAAGGAGACCTTGCCCTACCACTGTAACCCATGTTCAGTATTTTTCCCCCTTTGAGGTTTGTACCTGCTTTTCTGCTTTCTGTCAAAGTTTTGCTATAATGGGCCAGTCTCTCCCCTCACCCATTAAATCCGAAATGAAGTCACCCTGTTCCATACTGATGTTATAATAACTGCTGGGGCTGAAGCCAGGCAGCACATCTCAGAGATAATCTGGGGTTTCCTTGGGAAAATTAGACATAGAGACAAGAGGTTGGAATTCTCAGAGAAGAAGATTTAAAACAAACAAACAAACAAACAAACAAAAAACTCACTTTTATGAAAATTGACTTTGTAAAGTGAAACCCATAGGATATGACCACTGAACTTAATTTCATTCCAAGCTGTGTTCCCTTGCAGACTTTGGCTTCATTAAAATTCACCCTGCCCCTCCCAAGGTTCTGCCACATCCCCACATCAAGAGACAATAAAATCATTTTAGAGTGAAAATGGCTAACAGCAGGCAGAGCTTGTGACTCTGTTTCCAGCTCTGACAGCTTTATCACAGGTCAGCTTTATGACCCCTGTGCCCCTAAGCTGCTAGTTGGCCAACATGACCCAAGGGGCTTTCTTACCTGTCGCAAACATGGGACTGAAGTTCTGTTTTAACGTGGGGGTGATTCTGAAGGCCACCCACCGGGTGATAGATATGAAGCTGGTGGCACTGGGTAGGTAGCTGCCCATGACGTTGCCTGCGCCTGCTGGCTTCGTTAGTAAGGACGATGGCTGTGGATCCAAGCAAGCCATGAGGGGCAGGTTAACCTGGCCAGCATACTTTCCAAGTGCAAACCGTCTAGAGTCTCTCTGCCATGTCCCCTGGCCTAATTGTCCTCTTTCTCATTTTATGACCCTGCTAGACCACCGCTCTTGATAAGGAGAGGCAGGTTTTCCGACGAAGACGCAACCAGGATGTGAGGAGCCGGTACAAGGCACAGCCAGCTCCACCGGAACTCAACTCGGAATCGGAAGACTACTCCCCCAGCTCCTCTGAGACTGTTCGCTCCCCCAATTCGCCCTTTTAATAAGACCCTTTTACTCCAAGTCCTAGCTTAACCCTTTAAGACTCTGAGATTCCCCCTCCCCCCAAACTTCTGTAAAACAGGTTCATCTGATCGATCTAGCACTCAGTGCTGAACGGCAGAACGGAAAGTATGTTTTGGGTACCTTTGTAGCAAGTTCCCTTTACTGAATGAGAAGGCATGTGGTGTTTGTGACAACAGTAATTTGCTGCTAATAGGGGTCCTTAAAGGGTTAAGGCTAATTTGTGATTTTTTTTTAACATAGAAGTAATGAATGTTTTCATCAGTCAAACTAGGATCTGCAGTATGTAACACAGCATATGCTACCCCTCTGAGTGCATAGAATTTTCTTGAGAATCCCTGCTGGGGAACTTTTCAGACCCCTGAGTATATTCACACATATTTCTTGATTTTACTGCAGACCAAGGGGCGTCATTGAGACCCAAAATCTCCACCCCAAGAAGAATATGGGGGAATGGCACATTGCTGATCCTTCCCTGTGGGTTTAGAAAATGACAGGTTTTACACTTCCCTTATGAAGAAGGGAAGTCCCTTTTCCTAAGCAGTAAACTGGTTAGCTGCAAAGACTTCTCTGCCTTGGTGGGAGGGAATTAGCTCTGTGGCCACCTAACCCAAGGGATTGGCAGTGTCTCTCCCTGTCTCCATACAAAGATGTGCTGATGACGCCCCTGAAATGCTGCTTCCCCAATGGCTGCTGCTAATGCCAGGCAGACCCTCGGGGAACCACCTAGCCTTGGCTTGTGCTTGGTGAGTTGGGATCTGTCTGCTCAGGATCAGAAGAGCTCAAGAAACAACTGGTAAAATGAGCAATAAATTACCAGGTGCTCTACAGGGCTGGGAATCCAACCAGCATGGGAAAGCAAGGCTCTGTGTTGTTTTTGTTTTTGTTTTTTGTTTTTTTTTTCTCAGCTGCTTTTACACAGGATGGTAACCACCGGTGTGAAACCAACACAGACTGGAAAAGATCTGGGGCAAGAGGCTAGTGCTTTGCAGAGAGGCAGAAGGAAAAGTTCAGAGGAAACACAATTCAAAAGGTTCTAAAATGGGATTCATAGAAACAAACCGACTTCATGAGTAACTCTAGGTACCAGGAAGTCAGTACCAACAAGTCTCCCAGAAGATACCTTGGGAGGCTGAAGCCGCCACTCCCCCTCATGATTTTCTTTACTTTAGCATGGTCTCTAGTCCTCCAGGAGGGGTGTGTTGCTTTTCTGGTTTGGGCCCAAAGCCTGTGTGGGATTGATTTTTCACTCCTGTTACACAATCTGTCCCCCAGGCCTGAGTTTCTTCAGGAGCCTATTGTGCTTCAGAATGTGGGCTTTGCTCCCTCTTCATGACATCCGTGCTCCAGAGGGACACAGGGGTGTGAGGGAGGCAAGACCCAGCCCAACCAATGCCCTGACGTTTTCTCAGCGTTGACTCAGGAGAGAACGATCTTAGACTCCAGGATGGCTGCAAGTTCCTTGTTTGCTCGTTCTTGCATTGAATGTACTTGGACGTCTTGAAAGTTATGAACAACCTTCCCATAGTCAGGTCTTTATTTTTGAACTCTACACTGATCTGCAAACTGCCATGTTTATACATAGTCATGAAACTATGTTCTGCACATGTATAGATTTTTAAATGACAGAATCCCACATTTCCTGCTCTTTCACATTTAAATATGACAGTTATTTAGATTTTTTCCTTTTTGGGAGTCCAGAAACAATACACATAAAAATCACAAAATGGTATAAATCCATATATTATTAGAATTGGGTGTTGGGACAGGGTACAGACCGTCAGGAAGGGCATCGATTTGTAGATAGAGTTCATATCGGTGAAAGACTAGAACTGGTTGGAAATCGCTGCTTCCCCTGGAACAGAAAAACAAAGTGCTTTTCTAATCAGCAAGTAATGGCATCGCTGAGCCTCAGCTCCATGTGTGTTACTATAAAACACCCTGTGGCCAGTAGCAGATTGCCGCTCTCCTTTCTCTGAATTACTGCTTTCCCCAGTCATTGACGTATGGCCACAGCATCCAGGACTCCTCACGGTGCAGGAGTATGGAATGTTTCCATCAACATTTTCTCATCATGCTGCAGAAGGGCAGCTCAGAAGAATCCAGAGCCCATTCAGAAGGATGATCACAGCGCATCCCTATAGAATTTCAGTGATCTACGCTGAATAAATAGTGGAATGTAACCTGTCAAGTAGAAATATTGAGCAATCAGATGGAATGCAGTAATTCAGTAATCTTGCCAGCATTAAGCTACCAAGACCCTAGATGTCAGAGCTGTAACTCAGAGGGCAAGCAGACAAGCATGAGCTGATGACACCCAGACTGCTTTGTTTTCACCCAACACAAATACCCTCCCCTCAACATTCTCAGAATAGCTCCAGTTTGAAATAATTAAGTGGTGGTCTTCTCTGAATTTCTATAACCAAATCAATCTTATTTTTTATTTTGTGTAGCATAGAATAAACTATGTGCCATTAAGGCTGTGTATCGCTGTAATTATCCACTGACCCATCATGACTGTTTCCATCTTTTTGCGTATTGAATATAACTCTTATGGTGGTAGTCTGGTGATGGGAATTGCCCTTCCTTTACTAGCAAGACCAATCTTGTGGTATTGAAATGATACTTTCAGTTTGAGAGTAGCGTAGTTGAACACTCCTTCCTCACTTGCTTCCTGTAAATCAATTCTGTAGATGAGACCCATTCTATTAATGAATATATTTCCCCATCAACATTATAGAAGGAACCACTTTATTTGTCATGATCAATAAATGTGTGAATTGTTCCAAACCATTAGAAGGAAAAGTTAAGGTCTTTAGTCCCTGGAAATGTTCTGGCTGTAGTCTTCACCTAACTCACGTGTGGTGTGTATTAACATAAGTCAAGGGGAAATATGAATAAACATCGGAAAACACTTGATGCTTTTGCGTTCACTGAGATTTCCCTGTAGTCTGCTTAGCCCGCTTATGAGTGGTGGTTAACAGGCCTGTCACACAGCACTGAGAGAGAATAGTATATCTGTGAATGGGGGCTAAAATGGCAGTCCTTTACCCTTTGAGGCATATTTCAGTTGGAAAACAAAAACACAGGAAAGAAAAATTGTCTCAGAGGGCCACAGAGCTACCGAATCAACAGGACTCAAGCACGTTAAATCATGGCTGTTTGCTGGCCAAAGGCATCGGCCAGACAACTCTATCCCCTGTGCTGAAGTGCAGTTGTGCTGAGGGAGAATTGTCTCCACATTATTGTTCTGCCTCTAGCCCTTCTCTGGGTAAAGTCCTGTCAGCATTTCCATGATAAACTGGAAGGTTTTTAATTTGACCATAAAAATGTGCCTCAGGCTAAAGTTTGCTATTCAGGGCCTGTGCTAAAGAGTGAAGGGACACACCTCACCCTTCTCAACTCCCCAGGAAAAGTCAACAGCAAGATGTCTGGTTCATTGCCTTTATTGTGATTCCAGAGTCTTGGAATGCACCAAGATCCAAGATGGTAATTTTAACATAACTATTCATTTGGATAAGTTCTTTTCAAATGCCTCACCTAACATATATTATAAAATAATTTTTATTATTTTTAACTTTTTTAATTACATGATTCTCTCACTCTCTGTCTCTGTCTCTTTCCCCCTCTCTCTATTTCTCTGTCCGCCCCTCTCCCCGCCTTTCTCCCTCTGTCCAAAGATTTTTAAGAGCTTGAATTCGATCAGCTCAAAGGTCCACTTTTCCCATGAGCTGCCTGCTACTTCCACTGGGACTTTGCAAAAAGAGTTCTCGGACCCAGGGGAGCACGGGTTTGCCTGCTGTGTGGAGAGTCAGAGACATGCTTCTTTGGAAATCTGGGTTTCCGGAATCATCAGATTTCATGAAGTCACTCTAGTTTGTTGGGAGAACAGCGGTCCAAAGAGCCCCCCCCCCCCACACACACACACAATTAACACTTTTGTCAACTCAGATTCGAAGCCAGAGTAAAATAATACACTTCCTACTTTCCTGTTTAAAGGCAAATAAATCAGAGAAACTTGAGGACATATGAAACATTTGATGACTGCAAAAGTAGTGTACACTTGGCCTGTACGGTGCTTACACATGGAGCAGCTAAGATCTGGGACCCTGGGGTATCAGATGGGAACTTGAGTTTGTATGTAATTACATACAGATGGGGGTGCTTTAATCGGCCCTTTTGTTTTTTTAATCATCTCAAATATGCAGCCAGCCTTCCAGTAGCACTAAGGGTCATAAACTGATGGGAAACAGGAAATCCAAGGTAGAGGTTTAGAATGCCTCGGCTCTGCATTTTTTGTTTGTTTCTGTTGCTGCCTCTAACGCGGAGGCCTCTCTGGTCATTTTTCAGTAAGTGAGCATCTAACTGGCAGGTGCCACGATCATGCCGTTTGCCCATGGAGACAAGGGGTGTGGATTTATTGCTTTCTGTCAAGAAAAAGCAATCTCTCAACCGTACCTGTAAATTTCCTCAACATTTTTTGATCAATTAAACTGAGACCCCCCCTTAATGTTACTTTAATGTAAAATTGTATATTTTTGACTGTGACATACTTTATTAATTTTAAGTAATTAGTGCTTAAGCCTTCAGAACTGTTGGTATTAAGAGTAGGACTTTAAAGTGGTGTTAAACAACTTAACAATGCTAATTCATTCCAACTCACTTGTAGTCAGGGACAGAACCAGGAATAGTTCTCTGAGAAGTCTCTTACTTGCCCCTGACATTAAATCCTCGGTGTGTTCAAAGAATAAATAAAGAGAAATTGAAGCTGGTTCAAGGTTAGAGTCATATCCTTGACAACTTTTTAAAAATTTTTTTATTAGGAAATTAATATTAGCCTTTTTCATTCTGGCTGAAAGAGAATTATTAGAGGATTAGTTGAGTGTGAAATTGAATAGTTCTTTGCCCCTGCATACTAAAGAGGTGGGCTGGGGACTTGACACATTTAACAAGTTTCCCTCAAGGTTTTGACTTGGAGAAAACAAATTCAACATTTCCTTTGGGGAGTCCGCCCTTGTCACTGGCTGCATGGATCGGATGACGTAGGTTAGTGTCTGATTTTGGAATCCCAATGAAATAACTTTCAAACGATTTGTCCCCATGATTAAAGGTGGAATGGTATCCAATTTTCCCCCTAATCCTTCAGTTCAAGCTCATAAATTGTAGGTGAATGTGGAATGAAATCATCTGTGATCTATTATGTTCATTTACCAAATGAGCTCTTTTGATGTTGCCTGTTTTTATGTAAAACATGTTCTTAAACTAATAAAGTAATATCTCTTGGTGTAAAAACTATTCGCAATGCCCTTCGCTGCTGCTGGGCATTACATTGGTTTTGGTTGGTTTACATTGCCACGATGGAGTAAAAAAATCTCATACTGCTTCAACTCGGAATTGCCACATTCAGTCCAGAGAGGCAAAACCCAGCTGTGTTCCGGGTTGGGGGCGGGGTATTCTCTCTACGAGGCTTTAAAAATTAGTCATGCGGTCAAAATGTAGCTTTCCCACATGTCCTCCACAGCACAGTATATATTTCATGAGCATAATTCAAAAACAGCTATTCCAAAAATGTCCCTTTTCATATATTACCTTCCTGGCTAGGCCAGTGACTTGGACAAACACAGAGAAATCAAATACCGTTCAGCCTTATTTTATCCTTCGGCCTACGAGCGCAAGCTCTCCGGAGGAGACTGCTATTTTAGCTGCTAACCTGTAATTAGCCGCCATGTTGTTGCCCTTCCCCATTAGGCATTCCACGTGAAGTTTTGACCTTAGAGAAAATTGCAGCGCTGTATGATTTAAGAAAGTTCTTTCCTGTTGAGGCTTCAGTGCCAGGAGATTGAAGAGTCAGCCAGCAAGCGTGATCATAGGTTCCCTGGTGTCACTTTTATGAAGGTGCCAGAGTATCTCCCAGGCTCGTGTAAAATGAACTGTCACCTTCCCGCCCCGCCCTGCTCCCCCACCATGGGCGTTGAAGCCCCTGTTTTCTCCGCCTTTGCTCTCCGGAGAGAACTCGCTGGGTCTCTTCTAGATTCTTCTGGCAATTTCCTCGAAACAGTGACCAAAGCAATTGCTGTGGAAGGACCGTTATCTTGTTTTATGAGACCGATGAGCCTGCCAAAAATCTGCCATTCAAAACTTCCGGTGGTGGGGCGGGGAGCCTGGGTCACAGCTCTGGTGCTGAAGGCGGTAGAGCTGGAAAGGAACGGCCTTCCCTGGTCTGACCTCAGGCTGCTTGGACCAGAGAGCTGGAAAGGGAGGTCCATGATGTACACGGGCGGGCAGTTAGGAAGACAGAGGTCAACGGGCTGTGAGAAACAGGTACAGAAGCATCATGGGATTTTTAGAACATATCTCCTGAACAAAATAAGACAGCCTTTCATCTTAAGTCTTAAGTGGTAGCCAGGTCCGGTCTCCTCAAAGGGGGGCACTTAGACAAGAGATACCCAGCCAGCTGGAACAGCCTGACCCACGCTGGCCATCAGCACTGTGACAGATGTCCAAGCCAGCTTGCCTGCACTTCAGATCATTCATTCAAGTGTTTTTTGAGTGAGAGCCAGAAGCATGGACGACACGTCATTTGAGCTTAGAAAAAATATTGCCCGTTTTATTTATTTATTTATTTATTTATTTTTATTTTTTTATTGCTCTGGTCCAGAAGACACACAAAACAAGAAAATACACTTAAGCTGACAAAGACGCCGTGTATTGGGATTCTTGATTCGACATTCAGGGGACTCATATCTACACCTAGCCTAGCCTTGTATGTTAATGGCAACTTTGATTCTTGAAAAGGTGTGTCTGCCATCTGCTCTTAGGATGGTACACACACCCCGTGGTTCTTGGCTCAGGTCCTGGGCTCTGAGGTAGAAGGCATCCCAGAGTTCTCTGTGCCATCTGGAATTAGCATAATGTTTTAAACTTTTTAATCCTACATGAATACTGGAATATGTCCACCAGTTCAGCAAGCTTAACCAAGACCTACTATGAGCAAGAGAGGCACAGTTTAGGCTAAAAGAAACCATATTATTCCTGTTCAAAAGACACTTATTCTAGCAAGAAATAATCTTCTACGCCCTGGTCATCGTGCGGAGCTACTGATTTATCGTTCACAGATGGCCAAACACCAGTCTGTCAGGGGCACATCCTTACCAGCTTGTGACTGGCTCCCAGCATGTGTAGACAGGGTAGGCTGCCTGCAGTCCAGACATCAGTCACATCTAGACCTGGGGTCCACCCACACCATCAGAAAGGAGAAAAGAAAGGGAGATAGTGAGGGAAGACAGAGCTGATGAAACTAAAGGCAGGAGAGACACAGCCTTATCTTCTGCGCAGTGTCTTACAGGTCTTAAAAAGGAAAGGAAGTGTTGATTGCTTGTTGCACTCTTTAAAAGCAACCCCAAGGGGAGCTCTGGGTGAGTACGTGGACTTAACAAAGTTCTTAGCCACATACACATTCTTCATTCAAGACGACTGTGCCCTTCTGACAGAGTGGACACAAATACGATGCCATGAACAGCTCCTTAGCGCACCCCTAAGCCACACATCTGTGTCCGCTCTTCTTGGACTTTCCAGATCCCTTCAAGAACCTTTTTATCAAACACCCAGAAGTTACGCCTGGGACCCCACATTCCCACCCAGCCTGAGTCATATATTCCTACCTTTTTTCTGCTGTGTGTGTGTGGGGGGGGGGGTAGAAGGAGGGAGGGAGGAGAGAGAGAGTCAGAGAGAAAGGGAGAGGGAGGGAGGGGGAAGGGAAGGGAGAGGGAGGGAGAAAGGGAGAGAGAGAGTTAATGTTTGAGATGGGAATAAAAGAACACATATTTTCTTTGGCTAGACTGCCTAGTCAGATGGGTTTTATGACAAACCGCTGTCATTCAACACAGTAAACTTCATGAATTTATATGAGATCGGTTATGACATTGTAGGATGACACCGCATCTTTGTCTATGTTTCTGGCATAGCATCTTCAGGACACCTGGGCTGGCTTCCTTAAGAGGCATCTTGCTCCACTTCCTCCTGGGCCAGACCTAAGATAGGCGATGTCTTGGTTTCATTCAATTGCATGACTGTGAGAGATAGAGGGCAGGAAGATGGATGGATGGAGGGAGGGATGGATGGATGGATGGATATGGATATGGATATGGATACAAGTTAAAGCAGCTGCAACTGGGTTCAAGAAGCTTCAGAGCTGAGGAAAAGTCTGCAGAGATAAGCTAATGAACTAGACCAAGAAAGGCTGCCTGGGTCTGGAGCAGGACATAGGTCAGGTCTAGGCACAAACAGATGGATGGGCAGGCACAGTAGGCTGCTCTAGCCTGCAGGGGGATGGCATGGGGGAGGGAGGCTAATTAATCCGAGTAGGTGAGCCTGTGGTACTTGAGGCACAGAGATATTAGATGGTAGGCTGGTATGCAGTCAGGGTATTGCAGTGTTTGGTGTTCATCTCTTTATGGAGTCCAGGTGGGAGAGGTAAACTCTTTCTTCAGTCTGGCGTGTCAGTTCGGAAGCCTGCTTTCTGGCTATAATCTTAATGCACCTGTGTGGCTCTATAATCTCAATTCACTACCAATAAACTTACAGGGCAGCTCCCTTTCTATTCCCGTGAATAAGCCATTTATCCATGTGTGCTGGAGGGGTGGTACCTGGCAGATGGTGCGGTTTCTAGGTCCACCCAGAGGCTGCAGTCTTCCTCTGCTTTCAAAATGTAGAGAAAAAAAAAAACCCTGCTTGTAAAATGCAGTTTCCCAAGGCAAAGCACAGCCTGAATAAACATGGCTTTATAGAAGGCAGAGTAAGGTAGAGACATGGGCAGCCTGCTCTCAGCGATGGCAGAGGCCGGCCTCCCAGGCAGACAAAAGACCCAGCCACAGGCGGTCCCTTCCCAGGCAGTGTCCTGTTCTTCTCTCCTTCTCTTTGCTTTGGGGGAAAAAAGGATCGAAGAGGGAGAGGAGGGAAAAGAGGAAGAGAGGGAAGAAGAGAGGGAGGGAGAGAAGGAGGGAGGGAGAGAAGGAGGGAGAAGGGGAGACTCACTGACCCTGAAAATCGCTCTCTCCTACCTTCTTTCTAGACAGATCCACATTGTCACCTTTCCTTGATAGCAGGGTGATAATTAATGCTCTTCCCAAGAGAGGTTTCATTTTTCCATCAGAATCACCTATTAATTTGCTGGGTTCTTCTGATTAGGCGGCGAGCCTGTCGGAGTGGGCAGCGAGCCTGTCGGTCGGCGTGGGTTCATCATTCTGCACAGCCTTTCATTTTCAACAACTAAATCGAGGCCCCAACCAACCCAGACATTTTCAATTTCCTCTCTCACCATGTGGATGTTACCACGTCTTTTAATGACATTCTGAAGTCAGCTCCTGCCTCCCTGAGCAAGCTGACTTTGCTTCATAAAAGTCTCCCTTGCTTCCTCATACTTGCTCTATAGAGGAAGGTAACAGTTTGCATTGGTGCCTGGAAATGGAAACCTCAAGATTTCCTGCATGAGAGGGCGGCCTCACGCTGCCACGGGTATCCACCCACGGATTCAAAGTCTCCTTCTTGCCAGGTGTTTTTTTTGTGGGTTCTCCCGGAATGCCCACACCTTGGCACGATTTTCCACACTAACGTTGCTGACAGATGGGTGTGGCCTCACCAGGCTGCTACACAGAGCCCTCTGACAATAGAACCTTCCCTTCTCAATATATTTACATATAAAACATCAGATGAAAACCCAAGGCTAGGGAAGCAACTATCACCTGTATTCCCAATTTCTGAATGCCCAGAAATAAATTCAGATGACCTGGGAAAAGTTAAGCAAGCCTCCAGACCTCAGCAAGCAAGTACCAGGACTGTATCTGTCTACTGACAGCCTTTAGGTAGGCTCAGGATCAGTTGCCTACAGCTTTCGTGACCATTCCACCCCACCCCTGCCCCACACCCTGAGCCAAAGTCCAACAGGCAATGGGTTCCCTGGGGCTCAAGCAACGAGTCCTGGCTTTGTCCTCAATCTGTCAGCAGGACTTTCTGTACAGAATAGAACTTTCCAGGTAAGACAGGGTCCAGAGTATAATGGAATCAAGTCAAGAATTCTGTCATTTTATGTCCCCTCCATGGGTTCAGTTCCTCTCATCTGGGTTCCCTCTGCACTCTCCCGAAAGGGGCATCTACTGCCCAAAAAATTACTTGGCTTGTATAAATATCTGTGTAGATGGGTATAGTTGCATAGGCACATAACTCTGCACACATGCACATGCGTGTGTTATGTGCTGTGATGAGCAACTGCACTGACCAGCATCCCACAGTGTTGCCAGTTTGCTGCTGTCCATCAGCATCGCCCTGGACAATGCTACTGTGTCCTGCAGAACCTCTTAACAGACTGTGGGAACTTGGGATGGAGCTGCTGGCCAGAGATGGCCCCTCGTGCTGTTTACCCACTGCTTCGTCATTCACACAGCACGCAGGCAGCTGCAGTAACTTCAGATCTGAGCACTCAGCCTCACAAAGCTTGCTGTAAATCAGGAGGGTAGAGTCTGTGGCTGGGAAGAAAAACCACCGGGCTCCTTTCTTCTTGTTTCTTCCAATCAAGCTGTGGGGTTCTCTGGGTGGGGGAAGGTCTGTGTCTCACGGCCTTCTTCCACACCCTCATGATCCTCACAGATATCTGACGTGAATGGCTGCCTGCTGGTTATTGGCATCTTAAAAATGTTTATATGTGGAATCCCTAGACCATTATCTCCCTTCCACACGGGGCCCACTTGAGCAGTCAGCCAGTTACCCTCGTATTGACTTTCTTTCTTCCTGTTGACACGACGGACAGGAGAGTCTCTGCTGGGAAGTGCACCCCCATCCCCCATCCTATCTCTGGAGAGCAGAGGGGCCTTGCCATGTCCTGCATCTGCGAGGCAGAGAGCATCAGTGGGGCCCAGGAAGGAAAAGACCCCACGTGGAAGTGTAAGCAAGCACTCGTTTCATGCGACAGATGAAACCAAGACAAGCTTTGGAAATTCCATGGGCAGACAGTGCCTTTCCAGTTTTTTCAAGCCACACGTATAAAGAAAGACTTCCAATATGCTTCTTGGTTTCATAAATCACAATGAATTTGGTTCCACATGGTCATCCTGCTGGCTAGACACATGAGTAGGATCTCACATGGCCATGAGACAAGCAGAAAACCAGTTAGAAGCTGCATGATATTCCAGAGACAGTGAGGTTGTGGCCATTGCTGTGGAGGTCTGAAGGAAATGTCTGGACAGGCATTTGCACACTTGGGCGCTTGTCGGCGTTGCTGTCTGGGGAGGTCAGGAGGTACAGCCTTGCTGGAGGAAGCCCATCACTGGGGGCAGGCTTTGAGGGGTTATAGCCTCAGTCCACTTCCCAGAATCCTGCTCTGGCCACTTGCTGCCCTGCTCACAGACTGTTGTGGACTCTCATCCAGAAATAAACTCTTGTCTCCCTGGGTTGCTTTTGGTCATGGTGTTTTCTCAGAGCAACCAAACATAACTCTCAAAACTATCTGACATAAGCAAGCAAACAAACAACAAAACAACTCCAGGGAGGCAAGGGTTATTTGGGAACCACAATTCCAAAAGGACTCATTCCTTCTGGTGAGGAAGGCGTGGCAAAGTCCATGACAACAGAAGCTTATGGTGGAAGTGCATCACATGACAGAGGACCAGAAAACAGAGAGATGCTAAAGCCAAGGCAGGCTTATCTTCAAAGGCCCAGTCCTAGAGGCCTACTTCCAGCAGCTAGACCCCGCCTCCTACAGGTTTCCACAGGCTCCCAAACAATGCCACCAGATGGGGACCATATGTTCAAAATATGAGTTTATGGGGTACGAATCAGACCAAACAGAGGTCCTCAAAGAGGCAGCAGTGATAAGGCAGAGAGAAGGCAATGCCCTCAGGAACTACAAAGGAAGCTAAGTTAGCAAAATTACCTGGGGAGTTGGGCAGTTGTGCTATGACTAAAAGTGTGTGTGTGTGCGCGCGCGCATCTCTGCACATGTGTGGGATTCAGCCTAAAGCAAATTGAGAGAGGAAAGAGTTTATTTGACATATGGGTATCAAGGGAAACTGAGGCAGGAACTGAAGCAAAGACCATGGAAGAACTCTGCTCACTGGCTCACTCCCGGGCTCACACTCAGCTCCATTTCTTACACAGCCCAGACCCATCTGTCTATGAAGGGTGCTGCCCACAGTAGTCTGGGTGCTCCTGGGTCAATTAGTCAAGAAAATGCCCACTGACCAACCGGTGGAGACGCATCTCTAAGGTTCCCTCTTTCCAACAAGTTGACAGCTGAAGCTAGCTATAACAGGGGTGTGTCCCCTCTTACTGATCTAGAGCATACTGATCTAGGTGCTTTTGGAGCACCTGGGAAGAGAAAGTGCAAACAGGTTTAGGCTGGATTTACGGATGGAACCCAACAGTGGTTGTAGAAACCTTAAAGACTGGGGACCATCCCCACTGGAGATGCACATATATGGGAGAGAAGAGATTCAACCTTCTGGGATTCCCTGGTAGGAGGAGATCCTGAAGACAGAAAAGACAACATGCACGTCAGAAACCACAAGTCCAAACAAAATGTGGGGGCTGAGCAGAGGGCATTTCAGAGAATCTGATTGTTAGTGCGAAAGTCAGCTGAGCTATTTTGGAAGGTAGAAAATGAGGTTGCAGAAATAAATATCACTCAAGAGGGAAGTGTCAAAGCTATTTACTGAACTTGCTATGTGAGGGAATGAGCCACCAGCCCTATATTGGAACAGAGATTCAAAGGCAGGCAGGAGGGGGGAACTTTGCAGTGGTTCTTTAGTCCACTGTAAAGAGGTGTTCCACTGCAGGCTGCCTACAGTATGGGAAATACTGGGGAAACTGGATATGAGCTAGCTGCAAGTGGGTCATCTTGTGGGATGCATTAAGGGTCACAGTTGGCTTTCACTGGTGGTTCTTGAGTTAGGGATAGGGATAAAAACTAAAGAAGCTTCTAGTATCACTCAAATTAGTTGTCAAGTCATAGACATTCAACATTTGATTGAATGTTCTAGAAGTTACTCTTAAGCTTCCAGGATTGTGGCCAGAGAAAGCAACCTGGCTTCCTGTAGATCTAGCTTTATAGCAAGCTGCCTTCCCAGGCAATTTATTGTGGTTATGTAGTAATGTCGTTTCCTTGACATGAAGCTATGGGTCATGTGTCAGAGTCTTGATTTTCCAATATATCCTAGCCATTATCCATTTAATCTTTCAGGATACACTAGATTAGTCTCCTGGGGACTTGGTAAAAGTTGCAAACATGCTGTTGGGGCAGAAAAGGAGACAATCCTACAGCAAAAGGTAGGTTGGTAGGTCAATTTCGTTTGACCATGGTTTCATGTGACATGGGAGCCTTCAGACTGAAGATGCGAACCTGTAAGACTTACTGTCCATGAAGCTCTGGCAGTCGTGAAGTTCTCGGGAAGGAGCGGTTGCTAGGGCACACAGGCAGCATCACCAGGGCAGGCACACAGGGTGCCATCACCAAGGCCTGCATCCTCAGCTTCCTCCTGGCCCCTTCATGCAGTAGTCCCTCTTTCTTGGTATTCAGACTCTTCTGGAAGAGGAGGTGTTATGGCCTACAGTCAAATGGAGTTGATATGAGAAAACGTGTAGACATTTCTCTTACACAGAAAGGTGGGATAAAGCTGTAGTAATCTCTGCTGGCTGGACAACCGATTCGTGGGAGGGGAAATAAGCAATAGCCAAGGAGCTCCCCCTGCCTCCTGAATTGTACATCTGAAAGGTATATTACATGCAAGACAACCTCACAAGTAAAGTAGCGATCACAATGAGTATAAGTAAGAAAGTGAGACAGTCTGAAAGAGTCTGCGTGGAGCTTCAGTGGGGAAGGAAGCAAGATCTCTTTGGCACTAACCTCTGGGGAGTTTGGAAAAGGAGTGGGCAGACCAGGAGGGTTTGGGGAGCTAAGAAGTTATGTATCTTCATCCCTGGGGTGAGGGAAGTCACTGATAGTCTTTAAGCAGGATGTAGGGCTGGTGTGGCAACATTCCCGTTCTCAGAGAACACTGGCTGCATTCTAGAAAGGTCAGAGCCGAAGTTAGGAAAGCAGGGCAGACTGTGATGCCAGCAAAAGAGCATCACTTGTGGGTGAAGGCTGGGGAAGTCAGAGAGACAGACAGGCAGACAGAGAAAAAGACAAAAAAAGACAGAGACAGAGAGAGAGACAGAGAGATAGAGAGACAGAGAGCAGACTGAGACCCTCTGCCCAGAGTTTTCATGCTCTTATCTTCATCAAAGCAAGAGTTCAGAAATGAGATCAGGAAGAAGGGAGGAAGTTAATCACGAGAGGAGGGAAGGGCGTGTCTCCAGGGGTTGCACCTGTCTGAACAATAGCTACCATGGCTTTTCAAGTCCTGTTCTTCAAAGGAATTTAAAAGATTACGTGAAAACGTTCAGGTATGCTTATTTTTATCTAAAACAGTTTCTTTAATAGCCGGGATTATAAGGTGGCTTATGGAATGAACTATTCAGGTTTGCAGGCTGATAAGAATTAAAAGACTGGCCAAAAAGGAATTATTATTCCACTAGGTCACATGGAGTGTGTTTTCATTGTAAATGTGATTTGTAATCCTACTTGTGATTTTTTTTTCAAAAAGAGATTATATAGTCTTTTGCAATCAGCTTTTTTTTTTCCTTTTGCAGTTCCTGGTTTATGAAATGAGAGTTTCTCTTCCAATATCCCCTTAATTTTCAGTTTTCCCATTCTGGTCTCGAGAGGAAAGGTACTACGCCTAGCTAGTGCCAAGGGAAGATGAGGAAAATAGATGTTTAGAAGCTATTGTTAAAAATGGCTTGGACAAGCTGGGCATGGTGGTACCTGCCTTTAATCCTAGCACTCAGGTGGCAGGGGCAGGAGACCCTCTGAATCTCTGAGTCTGGTCTACAAAGCAAGTTCAGGATGGCCAGGGCTACACAGAGAAACCCTGTGTGGAAAAATAAAAACAAAAACCAAATAAAGACTTGAACATGAGGGTTTGGGGGTTTGTTTGTTTGTTTGTTTGTTTGTTTGTTTGTTTGTTTTTGAAGACAGAGTTTCTCTGTGTAACCTTGGCTGTCCTGGTACCCAATCTGTAGACTAGGCTGGCCTTGAACTCAGAGTTCCACCTCCCTCTGCCTCCCTGATGCTGGGATTTAAGGTGTGAGTCACCACTACACTCTGCATATATGATGGGTTTTGATCAATAGTGCTCAGAGTTTCTCCTGCCTACAGAAGTGGGGGTGTGTGCCCCATCTCCAAGACTGGGTGGTTGGGGCAATGGAAGTACACGCTGACCTTAACTTTAATTACATTACTTTTTAGGTGACATTGAAATACCCAAGAGACTCAAATACAGCACAGTAGGATATTAATGTGCAGGCCAGAAGAGTTTCAAATGTAGACGTGGTGGTATTAATTGTCTTGTTGCTGTGCAAATTACCTGGAAAGGTAATTTAAGGAGGGAAGGGTTTACTTCAGCTCA
Organism: Apodemus sylvaticus; assembly: GCF_947179515.1. NCBI lineage: Eukaryota > Metazoa > Chordata > Mammalia > Rodentia > Muridae > Apodemus > Apodemus sylvaticus. Next base: position 112,746,913 of record NC_067475.1, on the reverse strand, counting down.
CAGTTGAAAAACAGTCTTGTCATGGGGGAGGGATCACAACAACACACGTGTAAGCCAGCAGAGACTTAGTCGTGCATGTGCCTCCTGTACACATAGGCGATGTCCAACGGGAAACGGGTGAACCTCAAAGTGACTTGGAGTTTGGGTTCAAATCTCATTTTCTCCTACGATGAAGGAAGGTGTGGGTAAAGAAGGCGCAGTTCCGGAAGCTGTCCAGCAGTACACAAGCGCGTGGTGTCACGTGCTTCTTTCTGGATGAAGTGGATGACACTTGTGCTCAATCTTTACAGAGAGAAACAGATGCTTTCTTCCCATCTCAGCATAGTACTGGACTTACAAATGACTTTTGGGGTTGTTTGTTTTCGTTTTGTTTTTAGGGGGACATTTTTGTTTGTTTTTATGCATTGAGATATTAATTCTGTCTTTTTGTTTTTGTTTTTAAAATGAAAGGAAATAATGCTAAGAAAAGGATATTGTGGAAAATTGGTCCCTCAAGGGGCACAAAAGGAAGTAGCAAGTCAGCTACACTTTTCCTAACAGGAGTACAAAGTTACCAGCAAAATACAAGCCATACTAAAAATGACAGAAAGGGCAAAATCATCTCCCTCCTAAGGTTTATAAATTATGTTGGGGCTCAAGACACAATATCCCCAAATACAGAAGCTTGACATACTGAATATTTCAAGCTTAAGGAAATGGAGAAAGTCAGAGAAGCAGAAAGTTCACTCTCTGATCTGCCTTTCTCCCCTGAAGCAGTTCATAAAATAGGTCATAAGATCACAGAGAGGGTGTCTCCTTCTGCTTGGGAGTCAGTGAGAGTGGAAACCGACAGGCTCTATAGTCAGCACCATTAGATCAAGCCCTCTCGCCTGCCAGTCACACCCCTGTCACACCCCTGCACAGAGCCCCGTGACAGTCATTCTCCCTGAATCTGTGGGTCTTACTTTCTGAAGTCATCTATGCAACATAAATGTTTTATCCAATACATATTTATGCTTTTCTTTAGTTATCTGACTTTTGTTATAGGGGGATCCACCATAAGTGGGTGAAGAGAGCGCCTTTATCCCTTCTATCTGTTTTAAAGTAAATATGCTGTAATCACAACAAATATCCATTGTTCTCATTGTGTTTTGGATTCCACCAATAGTTGGCATGTGTTATACTTTGATAAACCACCTCAAAATAACAATCCTTATTTAGGTCACTCTTCCGTGGGCTCACCATTTTCTAGGGTTCATGTGAGCGGTCCACGTGGTCATCTGCCTGTCAGTGAGGCAGCTGCACCTCTCACAATGGAGCTGGCAGGCCTGGTTGTCCCTCCTCGTTTACCAGGTTACCTCACATGACAGATTTTCAAGGGGGGGGGGAAAGGAAGTGCACCAGTCTCTTGAGGTCCAGGCTCAGAACCCGATCGTCATTCCTGCCATCGTAGGTTGATCAAAGCAAGCTGTAATGCCAGGCGAGATTTAAGGGGTAGAGAAAGAGAAGACCTACAGAACTACATTGAAAACAGATGTGGCTACAAGGAAGAGAATAATTGCAAACAATCTACCACGTCATCAGTTTTAAGACATGCCATTGTTATATGATCTGTAACTCTAAGATGACTGTCAGAGGGGGGCCAAAGCTGTCCATGGACAAGAGACACCAGTGATTGTCAGATACATTCAATACTAGAGATATTCAAGTGTAGAAAGTATATACATCATAAATCAGTGAAATATACCAGTTGGAAAGTCATAACTCCTAGAAGAAAATATATATAACTAGGCGAGGTGATTGGATGTGCTGGGAACAGGAGAGCTGAGGTCAGGGTGGTGCCCAGGGCAGACTTCACTGAGAAGAGTGGATTGAGGTTTGTAAAGGGCTTGGAATACCCAATAGTAAAATCCAGAAGGAAGAATCTGCCTGTCTGTTCACAAAATTGTACTGAGGGAGGAGAGAGAAGAAAGAGATGGCATCCCTGACCTGCCCATCAGACAAAACCCAGAACCATATGGCCAAAGCCCTTCACTTGAGATCTCAGAAATTGTAGTTTTAGAGACTTGGGTTCAAATAGCTCTGGTTCAATGACCCCAAAGCTGCAGAGAAAGTGGGGCCTTGAGGAGGAAACCAGGAAGAAGGTTGCTAATGAAGAAGGGCAGGTGTTATATCTCAGGACCCTTGTGATCAAGAAAAAAACAAAAGAAAAAAATCTAGACACAGTAAGTGTGTCCATTAAACAAGACTCCAGAAACTCCTTGGTAGATACTTCAAATCTCTGGGCATAGTGTAATTATTCCTTCAAGCTGCCCAGAGTCAGGGGACCACCTCCTGAGAGAGCAGCTGCATCTGTAGTGCTGTGGGAGTCCCTTGCCCTTACTTGCCTTCAGATACCACTGCCAAAGACCTTCAATGTTGTTTGTTTTAAAATTGCTTCCTTCAGAGTTAGAGAGATGGCTCAGTGGTTAAGAGCACTGACTACTCTCCCAGAGGTCCTGAGTTCAGTTCCCAGCAACCACATGGAGGCTCACAATCATCTGTAATGGGTCCCTCCTCTGATGTCTGAAGACAGCAAAAGTGTACTTACATACACAAAATAAATAAATATTTTAAAAATCTTTTGCTTTTATCCCTTCTCACAGAGGTGATACAGAGGGAAATTGTGAAGACTTTGAGTTGGGAAAGTGTTAGCAAAGCGAACTCCTGTCAAAGCTTCGAGGCTGTGACATGGTTGCTCTGCTACTGTGAAGCCAGTGGGAGTCCATTGCAGTGGTCCATAAATGTAATGGTAGTTTACCTTGGGTGACCGTCATAGTGAGTCATTATGGATTTGCATTGAAGGTAGGGGTTGGTGTGACCTGTGACAAAGCAGGGTGATCCCATAGCAGTCTCGTCCTAGGGTAACGGAGAAAATGGAAGGTGTTCGCTGGGGTGCAACTCTGCACACAGGGCATGAGATCGGGTCTTACATTTCCTAAGTGGGAAGTTTAGTATTTTTGTCTACTAAATACTTAAGTGTGTTTGTTTAATGCTCCTTTCTCAAATGGGCACACACCCACAGATTCCTGCTGCTCTCACCTTTATCAAAGAAGCTTCCTTCTATAGCAGGTGCAGATTGTCACAGAGAACAACAGCTGGTCAAGGTGCAGAAAGCAAGTGGACCGTCCATCCCCACAGAGAGGATCTCCAGCACAATCCCCACACTCAAGGCTGAGAAAACATTGCAGAAGAGGGGGCAGAAGGTTTGTAAGAAACATGGCAGAGAGGACGTCTGAGGGAAGGAGGATCTTCCAGATGGGGCAGGTTTGCTACACCCAGAAACTCTCAGCAATGTGGCTGTCTGCACAAGACCATACCAGTCAACTTCTAGGATGGAAGGGGGAAGGTTCACAAGACCCCATCCTTAGCTGAGGAGCTACAGGCAGTCACAGCCACAGAAGGAGGGAGAGCCAGGTTTTCTTCAGGAAAGACTCCTCTGTAGGTTTTCCATGCCATGCCTCAGTGGCCGGCTCCGCTCACAGGCAACACCAACTAGACTAAATAAATAAATAAATAAATAAATAAATAAATAAATAAATAAATAATAAAACAACAAAAACAAAAACAAAACAATAGCAACAGTAACAGAAGGAGAAGGAGGGCACTCTCAGGGTGGCTTCAGTGAAGAATGTCTGTAATTTTCTTTATCTCTACCATTACCCATTTCTGCCCAGAGTTCCATGGCAATAGGAATTTTTTTAAGACAACTCTTAAGACAAATACAGAGGGGGACACTCAGCCAGCCATTAAACTGAGCTCAGGGTCCCCAATGGAGGAGCTAGAGAAAGGACCCAAGGAGCTGAAGGGGTTTGCAGTGCCATAGGAGGAACAAGGATATGAGCCACCCAGTATTCCCAGAGCTCCCAGGGACAAAACCATCAACCAGAGAGTACACATGGAGTTACCCATGGCTCCAGATGCATAGGCGGCAGAGGATGGCCTTGTTGGACACCAAAGGGAGGAGAGGCCCTTGGTCCTGGAAAGACTTGATGCCATAGTGTAGAGGAATACCAGGACAGGGAAGCAGGGGGGGAGGGGGGCTAGATCGATTGGGGAAGGAGAGATGGCTTATGGGATTTTCGGGGGAGGAGGAAACCAGGAAAGGGGACAACATTTGAAATATAAATAAGGAATATACCTAATTAAAAAAATGTTAAACTTCAAAAATGACAATTCTTGCAGAGCAGTGGTGGCGCACTCCTTTAATCCCAGCACTCTGGGAGGCAGAGGCAGGTGGATTTCTGAGTTCGAGGCCAGCCTGGTCTACAGAGTGAGATTCAGGACAGCCAGGGCTATACAGAGAAACCCTGTATTGAAAAACAAACAAACAAAAAACAAAAACAAACAAAAAAAGACAACTCTTGGTGAACTTCTGGAGAAGAGCAAATCAGAATCAAGGCCTTCTGATGGCTTTCAGGTAGACAAACACAGCATTACTTTTCTTATCTCTATAGCATGAAATGCCTGAATCTAGAAAGGAAGGGCTGGGATGGGGGTGGGGCATTTTGGCTCACGGTATCAGAGAATCTGCACACCACTGGGATGGTGGTGATGAAGTCACCGAGAGGCTCATAGCAGCAGAAGTGCATGAAAGGCCCCTAAGTCTCAGATGAAATCCAAAAGTTGAGAGGGTACCGACCAAAACAATGACAAGCTTCCAGTGACCTCTTTCTAGAAAGGCCCAATTTCCCAAAGTTTCTACAACCTTCTAACCAGTGCCACTGCTTAGGCACCAAGTGCTCACACACATAGGCCTGGGGGAGGGGCATTTCTCATTCAAACCATTGCAGTGTCTATGTTCTTAGAAGTCTGCACATCACCAAGTCTAAGGGACAGAGTGCCTGCCTGACTGAGACCCCACCTATACATCTCTTCATCTGTGTCCTTCCTAACATCCTGTATGAGAAATGGGTTAATCTAAGTAACTTGTTCTCTGGGTGCTATGAGCCACCCTAGCAAATAACTAAGCCCGAGGAAAGGATCATAGGAGCTTTGTTTAATAGTTGACCTGAACCACAAGTCACTGCTTAGAACTTGTGACTGGTATCTGAAGTGGTGGGGGTGTTCCTACAGGACTGGGCTCCTAAGCTGCAGAATCTTACGCCATCTCCAGGTGGAATGTCTAAAAATTCAATTGAATTTGGGGGCAGCCCCTTGTGTTCCCTAGACAGTTACTTGATAGTGCAGGGAAGGTGATCCACATACAATATTGTCACAGAAGTATCCTGTGCTAGGAGAGAACGTAACAAAAAGCAGCTTGGTTTTCCACACATACCCTTTATGTTCTCATAGCAAAAATCTGGATGATTATCAAGTATTTCCTTAGTATAACTGCCTGGATTAGAACTTTTAGGAGAGTTCATATATGTGTGTGCACATATACACACATGTATGTACACATGAGCTCAGAGGTTAGCCTCATGCTGTTCCTTAGGACAGCCAGCTAGCCTGATTTTTAAGACTGGATCACTCACTGAGACTGGGAGTTTATCAGTTAGGCTAGATAGCGGGCCCAGGGATCTTCCTGTTTCCAACATGCCTGTGTTTTTACATGGGTCTGGGGGATTGACTCGAGTTCTTGCGCCTATTTGGAAAGCCCTTACCTGACTGAACTTCCCCCTTTCCCAGTGCAGCCAGTGTACTTTTAATATGATTGATACATGTGGTAAAAATGTTGTTCCAAAGACATACTTCACTTCACATTTTCATCTCAATGAACATCTATTTTCTTGCACCCTTGGTTAAGGTCACACTCAGTCAGTGACTAAGATTAGGGCAAATATTTCTTGGGCTGAAAATAATGTTACTCTCCAAACAACAGAAATTGAAGGAACGGCCACTATTCCCTCTAACATTATACTGTTTGCCTTCTAGGGGATCTGATTACCTTCTCAAAACTATGCCAGATAGGTGCTAAGAAATGAACCCAGGAACAAAAGGCTAGTAGCAACATCAAGGTATAAATCCTGGACCCAATCGTCTGGATACCTAGGATGCACACACATACCTCAATATATTTGAATTCACAGAGAGTCACAGAACACCCTTGGGGGTTAACACCCAAGGAGTGGCCAAGAACAAAGATTTAAAGCAAACAAACAAACAAACAAACAAAAAACAATCTCACAAAAATCTAACAACAGCCCAGTTCCCCTGGGGGTGGGGGTGGGGGTGGGGAGGGAAGGAAACAGAGCCTGCAGAGCGTTCCAGGTTAACTACTGACCCTGAAGGGACAAGCAGCAAGAGCCTGGTGTTACTTTAGGATCCACTGAGGGGTTTTGTTCAACCAGAACTGAACTGAGAGAGCTTGAAAAGAAAGAAGAGATTAGAGGCTCTGTTGTTGTCTTTCCTCAACTGTAAAGAGGGAAGAAATGAGATCACGAGCTTTACAGAGGAAGAGAATTAATGAAGTAACTGTGGAAGCCAGTGATACTGGGAGAGTCTTTATTGGTGCTTACATCCCCAAGCTAGGAGGACTGAGAGGGGAGGACGTGTACACACCCGCCCGAAGGAAAATCACCCATTATATCTCAAAGCAAAGGCTTCCCTGGGGGCTTTCCAAGGGCTATTGGCACCAGCAAGCGTGATCAGAGCAATATTGCCTTGCTTACTGCCAGGCATGTAAACATTACAGATTAGCTGAGAGCTGTGTTGAGGTCACAGTTAAATATGCTAGTCTTTAGCAAAAGTTAAACAAAGGGATGTTCTGTGCATTAGTTTCCCATTACTAATACCCGAGGTCAATATACAAAAAGGTTTTGTGTTGGCCCCTGCTACAATTTTGTTGGTTCTATTTGTTTGTTTGTTTTTGTTTTGTTTTATTTTGGGGAATGCTTTTTTATTGATTTTGTTATGTGGCAATTTCATTAGCATAATACATTTTGGTTACTCTTCCATAACCGTCCCCTCTTTTCTCCCACATCCCTATCTACTTTCTGACATCCTTGCTAGGCCCTCCCCCTAGGGGTTCATACTTGAGGGCTGATTTTGTGACTACAGGCCATCTATGTAACCATTGCATTTGGGCTATTTCTTGTGGTCTGGCGCAGACACCAATGGGTACAAAACTGAAGGCAATGATTCCTTTCTCCCTGAATCTGTCAGCAGCAAATAGATTAGCAATGAGGGGTAGGAAATCCTGAGCCCCTGAGCCCTTCGTGCCTGACAGTTAAAGGCCCCCCCCCTTTTTTTTTGCACAGACCGCAGTACAAGCATGGTTTCTGTAGCTTCTGTGATTTCCTAATTGCAATGGCTGCATCATGCACAGAAGATGACATCTCAGCCCTTCTTCCTTCCAGTCAGCTCTTTCATTCTTCCTACCTCCTCTTCTTGATGCTCCCTAAGCCTTATAGGGGATGCCACCAATATCTTGTTTAGGGCTGAACATTCATCTATCACTTATTCTCAGCACCTTGTAGTGTGAACCTCTGTGTTTAGCATCATTCACTGGGAAGAGGCTTCTCTGAGTAAGGCCAGGAATACCATTTGCCTATGGACCATGCATTTAGAAAGGAGCTTGATACTTAACATAGCTGAACAATGGTACTAAGTTTTCCCCAGGGCCATGATCTCTTGGGGCAGTGATCCTCCTTGCCGTGGGTTGCACCATGGAACAGAACACTAGCCAGGTTCTTCCCTGTGCACTGGAAAGACATACTAGGTATTTTTCCTTTCTATCATCTCTCATGGAAAGATTTAAAAACACACTGTTGATGTTTTGTCTAAGCTCCACCCCACACCTACCTGGCAATAGCCAGGTATGCCCCGCCCCAGAGAGCTGGCCCACTTTAAGAGGGGCTACTTGCCCCTCCTCTCCCTCTTTGCTCTCCGCTCTCCCACTCTCTCTCATCTCTCTGCCCCTTGGGCTCTTCCCCCCTCCACGTGGTCATGGCCGGCCTTTCCACTCCACTTTCTCTATTCTCTCTCTCTATTCTCTCTCTCTCTCTCTCTCTCTCTCTCTCTCTCTCTCTCTCTCTCCCTCCCTCCCTCCCTTTCTCTCTGCCTCTCTCTACCACTAACTCCCATCCCCTACTCTGAATAAACTCTATTCTATACTATGCCTGTGTGTGTGTGGTCCCTCAGGGACAGAGATGCCCAGGCAAGGTCCCGCCTGGACACCTTCCCCCACGCCGCCGAGCCACACTCCCTTAACCCCCTATACTCTCCCTTTTTAAGTCCTTTCACACACTACTTTTATATTTTGTACTTTTGCATAATGGTGGCTGGAAAGATGGCTCAACAGCTAAGAGTGTCCCTTGGAAGCACAAGTACCTAAGTTCAATTCCCAGAGCCCACATCAAAGATTAGTGACAGTGATGCATACTTAAAATTTCATCTCTGGGGAGGCAGAAGTAGGTGGCTTTCTAATGCTTACTGTCTGGCAGAAAGGAGACCCATCTCAAAGGAAAGGTGGATGGTATCTAAAGAATGGCACCCAAGATTTCCTCTGGTGTCATTTATACCTCTATACACACACACACACACACACACACACACACACCACATACACTCACCAACACATGCAGGTATGCACACACATACATCCTTAAGGCAATAGACAACCATGTTTTGCTACAGAGTCACAAGCCTACAGAGTCACAGTTCTTCTGTTCTGGGAATGGAGAAAGAGGACACCAACTCTCTGATCAGGCCTCCACTTTATTCCCTCACTTAAAAGTAGGCTTCCCAACAGCCCCATCTTCACAGACAGCTAAACGGGGAATCAGTTTCACCGTGAACTTGTAGAGTGTGGCAAAACATGCCTGCAAACACTGGGGAGGCTGAGGCAGGAGGATCACAAGTTTTAGGCCGACCTGGCCTACACATTGGAGCCCTGTCTTAAGAAAACCTGGAAAAATAAATAAGCAAGCAAACAGACAAATAACGTCAAAACTAAACCAAACCAAGCAACAAAGACAAAAAGGAAATACAACGCTTCAATTCATAACAGAGATCAGGCAAAGCTGGTAAGGCACTCAGTGGTGCTTCTCCAAAGCGAACAGGAACCCACAGTTTACAACACAAAGTGAGTTTTTCTCAATGCAGCCTGTCTTGTAGTTAGTTTACACACACAGGAGTTTGACAAGCTACTGTGTGTAGCTTTGAGTTTCATGCCTGCCTTTGGTATTTGCCAGTAGCCAGCCAGTGGACTCACAGTCCTTGGTCCTGGTGTGGCTGCAGAATCAATGAGAGTCCATGCCTCAACAAGGCCTCCATGCACCAAATTAAAACCAAAGGCCCAGATTCTCAGCCCAAACATGAAAATGTCATAGTATGACAAACTTATGCCAAACACCACTGTTGGGTTTTAGCAAGGAGATGTCTGCACAGCTGAAAACTGTGCCTCAGGGTTCCCAAAATGAACTCTCTGGTGGGAGGGTTTACTCCTTTATATCCACAAATGTTCCCTCCAGTAGAATACTAATCCTGGATCCCTCCCTCAGAATACTGAGTTGACCTCATGGCACTGTTTATAAGACCCCAGCTTCCAAGGAAACATCTTTGCTGCATTCCTAGTCTGTTTTTTCACCAAGGTTCGATGCTGGTTTTTTAAAGAGCTACTCCCATGCCTTACTGAGCCCGATTTCCATGATCTCCTCTTTTCAGTCAGCTTCCAAACTACCTATCCCAGAGACACTTGCACATCAATGTTCATTGTGGCCCTATTCACAATAACTAAGTCACAGAAACAATCTAGGTATCTATCAACAAAGAAATGGATAAGGAAAACACAGTTTGTATGTGTGTGTGTGTGTGTGTATGTGTGTGTATACAATTGCACAATTGTCTTACTTTTTAATTGCTATGATAAAACACCATGACCAAATCAACTTATATAAGAAAGGTTGTGCTAACTTACAGTTTCAGAGGGTGTGTCCATGCCCATCATGGTGGGAAGCACAATGTCAGGTAGGCAGGCAGTAGCTGAGAGCCTACATCCTGATCCACAGACATGAGGCAGAGAGACAACTGGTAATGCAATGGCTTTTAAAACATCAAAGCCAACTCCCAGTGACACGCCTCCTCCAACAAGGCCACACCTCCCAATTCTCCCCAAACAGTTCCACCAAGTAGGACCCAAACATTCAAATATTTGAGTCTATGGAAGCCATTCTTGTTCAAAACACCACAACAGTGGGGTTTCTTTCAACCATAAAGAGTGAGGTGATGTCATTTGAAGGAAAAGAAATGTAACTGAAGAGCGTCATATTAAGCAAATTAAATCAATCTCAGAAAGACAGGTATATGTTTTCTTTCATTTGTGGAGTGTAGACTCTATACATACACAAAACGACGTAAGAACATATGGTATCAGAGTAGATACAGAACAGCTTGGGGAGCAAAGAGGGGGAGGGGGATAACATGGGAGGTGGAAGGTGTGAGAGGTATGTGCATCGTACCTTATATACTCATGGCCTCACAGGACATGGCATAATAAGAGATCCCCTTTCTTATCTCCTGGGAAAGATGTACAGATAAGTCATCCTGCTTACAGCTTGAAAATACTCTGTGTCAGGAAGCCACAAATTCAGCCACTGGGCATACTAAGCAGGAAACAAGGAGATATGCACACCATGACCTTCTATGTGGTTCAACTTGTAGAAACAACACACAGACCATGAGAAAAGGAGCGAGAGCTAGGTACAGGTTGCTCAAATACCGCTTTAGAACCACACAGAACTGGCTGAGTACAAGTTCTGGCACCAGCTCCTAAACTTGGACCTTTTCCTGAAATTCACAGCAAGTTAGGGTGCTTGCTGCCAAGACGCATGACCTAAGTTCAATCCCTTAAAAGCACATGGTGAAAGGAGAGAACTGACTCCTGCAAGTTGCCCTCTGACCTCCGTTCACCTGCTCTGACAGACTTCCCTACCCACAAATAACTCGATACATGTAAAATGGACATGTAAGGTTTTAAAAGCCCCAAACTGCACAATTAATGTGTAAGTATAATTCTGACAATTACACTCCAGAATTTATCACCAAAGGTTAGGTTAATTTTGATAAATTCTGAGGATGTTCTAAAGTAACCATGTCACCTATAAATATTAATAATTTAGCTCCTTCTTTGTTACTAGGGCTGGCCTTGTCAATACGTTTCGTTTGCTAATTTTCCTGGCTAGGGGTCCCAGCCTCTCCCATATATTCACTCCCTCCAGGTACTGGGCCCATGTCTCCTTTGCTTTGTCTCCTTAGGTCTTCCTAGCAGCCACTTGAGTAAGCGGTGACGGTGGCCAGGTTTCATGATTGTTAACTTGGCCTTAAAGAGGCTAAATGACCCAAAGTAGCCACACTTTGACTTGAATCTTTGTCTGTCTGGTTTCACAGCCCAAGTTTAAAGGTATGTTTGTCCTACTGTAATTGAGAAGGATCTTAGTTTAGCAGAGTGCCTCATGCCACTTCATATGTGGACAGGGTATGAGGCATACACCTTTCTAGATAATTGGAGATCCAAATCATCTGCATAATAATAATTTATACATGTATTTTTATATAGTAATCCAAATCGCAGTTGGCTTGCCATGAAAACAGGTGGCTTGTCAAATATGATGTCAAGTCGTTCATGTGTGTAGCACCTCCTCCCTCTATTGCCTCAGGTGGGATTTGTCCAAAACAGAGAAGGGAGAAACTGAGGACCAGCACTAAGTGGAGGGTGCTGAGGACAGGACAGGCTCTTCTGTGACATCCAACACAGAGAGGGGAGGGAACCAAGACACAGATCACCACCCTCAGAAATCAGTAGTAGAGGGCCACTTCCAGGTGTGTGCCTTGAGAACTGACAAGAATATAATAAATATATCCTTAGCAGCAAAGAAAATTAGTGAGCACGGAGCAACACTTTCCACATCCATCCATGTCCATCAACACCATCAGTATCCTCACCACCATCAGCAGCCCTATGAGGACCTGGTAGGTCCTTTCAAACAGAGCATTCAGCAGGGCTCCTCGCTGTCAATCATATAGTTACTGGGTCCAAGGCTGTCTGGCCCTGTAGGGCTGTGGATGGTTTCTGTGACTCTGAGGAAAAGCTCTGAGCTGCACTTCAGCCACAGACCAACCTGCATCTCCCTCAACCAAGTCTTTCCCACACACTAGGATGTGCATGTGGATAAAGGGAATCCATCAGCCCCTCGATGCCTAAGAGCCCTCTCTCCTAAACAAAGGGTTTAAGAGACCCTTGGTTGGTGTGCTTTTTCTCCCTTGCCACCTCATTCACATTTAAAAACACTATTGACAAAACAAACAAGCAAACAAAAAAAACGTCTTTGTAGTATATGTCCCAAGCACCAAAAACATGTAGACAGAAGCAGGCATGGTGTGTACACTGGTAATGCTAGCATGCAAGATGAGGTAGAAGGGTTGCTGTGAGCTCAAAAGCAAAAAGACCTTCCCCTTCATTCATGAAGACCTGTAAGAATTTTAGTTGATATGCTGAGGTCGGATCTTAGAGATGAAACTGGCCCTGGGATTGAACCTTAGCATGGAAAGGAAAGGAAAGGGGAAGGGAAGGGAAGGGAAGGGAAGGGAAGGGAAGGGAAGGGAAGGGAAGGGAAGGGAAGGGAAGGGAAGGGAAGGGAGGGGAAGGGTAAAGTCTTAGGCTTATGCATTTTAGAAATTGCTCTTTATTATTAGAATCCAATAAAGAACAGACTGTAGCTGGTATAGTAAGATGCCACTGCAATCCCAGCACCGAGGAGGCTAAGGCAGGGGTCTATTGTGTTCAAGACTAGCCTGGGCTGCATAGCACGTTCTAGAATGATTTAGGTTGTACAGTGACATCTATTTTACTTTGTCTTTTTTTGGTTTTATTTTGTTTTGTTTTTCAAAACAGGGTTTCTCTGTGCCACCTCATTGGCTGTCTTGGAGCTCCCTTTGCAGACCAGGCTGACCTCAAACTCACAGAGATCTGCTTGTCTCTGCCTCTTGAGTTAAAGGCATGTACCACCATGCCTGGCTGATACCTTGCCTTAAAATGTAAAATAAATTAAACATTTTAAGCTTATCATTTTTCTTCAGTGATTATATCTTCAGTTCCCAAATCTACACATTTAATACACATGGACACCGATGTATCTATTATCGAAACATACTAACATGCAGTAGTGCAATCATAACAGTAAGCCCAAAACACTATAGTTATGGAAAAAAAAAACACAAACATGTTTATAGACAAGAACACGAAAAAGCCATGGAGCAGGCGTCACTGTCAAGGACAAAAAGGAAATTGCATGTGGCTCCCTTTCATTAAAGTAGCTTTGTTCTTGTTTGTTGTTTGTTTTTTTTTTTTAATGTTATTTTTTTTTAAGATTTATTTATGTTATGCATATGAGTACACCACCATTGCCCTCTTCACGAGAGTGGAGGACACCAGATCCCATTACAGGTGGTTGTGAGCCACCATGTGGTTGCTGGGAATTGAACTCAGGACCTCTGGAAGAACAGTAGGTGCTCTTAACCGCTGAGCCATCTCTCCAGCCCGAGTAGCTTTTTCTTATAGTCTTAAAGCAGGTATGGTTGGTGGCAAATTATTTAGTTGGATTCATTTAAAAACATTAATAACTTATATATTTAATCACAGAATTTTACAATATACCAGAATTGTGTGCTTTGTTTTTTGTCTTTTAAATGCAGTTACAAACAACACTTTAATGGTTGTATGAGTTACTGTTCTGTGGCTGTGATAAAATACCATAACCAAAGGCAAGTCAAGGAAGAGTTTGGCTCATAGTGACAGAGGACTGTGGTCCATAGTGACAGAGAAGACATGAGAGTAGACACAGGAAGCAAAAAACAAAGACAAAAAACAAAATATCCAAACAGCAACAACAACAACAAAAAAAACCCCAAACAATAAACAAAACAAAAGCCCACATCTCAGTCACACCCAGGAAGCCGAGAGAACAACTAGAAGTAGTGTAACACTATAGAGCCCACTGTTGGTGGCATATTTCCTCCAGCAAGGCTCCACTTCCTAAAAGTTCCATAACTTCCCCAAACAGCGCCACCTACTGATACCAAGTGTCCCAGTGCCTGAGCCTGTGAGGGACACGCATCACTTTTTTTTTTCCTCTTCTAGCTTCTAATTTTTTATTTTTTTAATTTTGTTTATTTTATTTATTTTTTATTTCATTCGATATATTTTTATTTACATTTCAAATGATTTCCCATTTTCTGGTCCCCCACTCCCCAAAAGTCACATAAACCCCCTTCCCTCCCCCTGTTATCCCACCCACCCCTTCCCACTTCCCCGTTCTGGTTTTGCCGAATACTGTTTCACTGAGTCTTTCCAGAACCAGGGGCCACTCCTCCGTTCTTCTTGTACCTCATTTGATGTGTGGATTATGTTTTGGGTATTCCAGTTTTCTAGGTTAATATCCACTTATTAGTGAGTGCATACCATGATTCATCTTTTGAGTCTGGGATACCTCACTTAGTATGATGTTCTCCAGCTACATCCATTTGCCTAAAAATTTCATGAATTCATTGTTTCTAATGGCTGAATAGTACTCCATTGTGTAGATATACCACATTTTTTGCATCCACTCTTCTGTTGAGGGATACCTGGGTTCTTTCCGGCTTCTGGCAATTATAAATAGGGAGACACGCATCACTTAAACCACTACAAAGGTCAGTGGAAAATGACCGGTATAAACTTTTTCAAAATTATTTTAGAGAGCATCTAAGCAAAATTGTCTCCTTAGTCTTATTCTTGTTTTTGTTTTTGTTGTTTGTTTGAAAACCAGCCATCTGTCAAAAAGATACCAACACTTCCTTTTCATGGCAAGTGTTAGACTATTGACCTCATCTGTGTGTTTGGTTAGCAGTAGGAGTGTGCAAGGCAAGGATGGTAAACTTAGATTTCAAAAGACCACCTCAAAAATGCCCCAGCAAATGGAATTTAAAAAAAAATCTCAGGCAGAGGAGCCCTGGACACCGCTATAGCTTTGGATGCTAATCCCTTCAAGGGCAAGAATGCAAACACCTTGTTTTGGATACTCTCCTACCACTGTCAGGGGCCAGATTCACCACACAGAGCAACCTGTAAGTGACCATGCCCCACAGGTGTACGGCCATAGATTGCCCTGGAGCATTTGCAGGGATCAGTGAAGGAGCCAATACCCTCTGAAGGCAGAGCGCTCCCTGTATTATCCCTTCACCAGTCCTGTGTTCTTTTGTTCTGTACAAGCACAGGGACTTAACTCCTGGAATATTGAATCTCATTTCTTCTCTCCTCCCCCAGCTACTGAAAATCGGCCGCTGTCCTCATCTCCTGGCCCCACCCCCGTTCATCTCCTGGTCATGGTGAATTTGCCTCTGCAAAAGCCTCGTATCAATTTCAATTTCTTTAATAAGAGATAATATTGACCTTGGCACCGCGGCTTGTCAGAAAGGCCTCCTTTGCTCTCCCCCCAATGAACTTACTGCCCCTATTACACACTTCTCTTGCCCAGCTTTCTCAGCCCAAGTGCAGTGTGGTCTGAGAACTTCTCCCTTGCCTGCTCTGGACCATACCTAGCTATTATTCAGATAGACCCACATTCTTTGTCAGAGTTCCTCATTACATTCTGATAGACACTTGGAAACACCCGTTTTGTTCAACATAGAGAGTTTGCCCTTCCTTTCCTCTAGACTGCTGGAATGGCCAGCCAGATGCCTGGCCAGCTTAGGTTTCTCATGGACCCCAGATTTCTCCTGGCACTGGCACCCAAGTTAGGTATTGTTTCTATTAGTTTTCTCTCTCCTTCCCGTCTCCCTTAGAAGAAGGGCCCTGAGCTTTCAGAGTTCCGTCTCCAGGAGACTGCAGAGCTCATTAATAGGGGCACAGGTCTAGGTTTGAATCTTAGCTATGTCCGATAGCTGGTGAATGAATTAGGGGCCAATTCATTACTTCTTTTACCCTAAATTTCCCTCTTTGGTAAACAAGAATACCTCTGCTTTGTGTGCCTGCCCTAAGAATTAATTTAAAAAAAAATCATCCTTATAAAGTGCTTTCTATAGTATCTAACACAAAGCAAATGCCTAAAACCCAAAGAGCCATCATTCTGAGAACGACTCCATCGGAACCATCAAGACTTAAAGGGTTCTCTCCCACTGAGTGGCAAGTTCTCATGCAACTCTTGCTTCATTGAACTTATATCTTTCAAGCATTTTTTTTTGTTATATTAAAATGCCCTCTGGAAACCCATGAGGCATAAGCAGGTCTGCAAGCTCAGAACTTTAAGTAGCATTCACTTTCTTCTGACTAGGCTAAACAAAATCATTTGTTTTATCCCTGAAATCTGAGTCTCTGTTTCAAAGCTGCGTTTTGTCAACTGCCCCTGAGATTTCTTTTCATCAGAATATTCCCAGAGTCCCCAGCCTTTAGAAATCATGGGAGGCTCTGGACATTGTGCGCGTACTCAGTTTTCAAAAAGCATTTGAGAGTGCTCAGCTTCAGGATGGAGAGTTCTCAGCTTTCAGCTTCAGTTTCTTTAGGCCTGAGGACTGCTTGGATCTGGGCCTAAGAACATAGTCACACGATGTCAGAGTATTAGTCTTAAATAGGCGATGGCCCTCTTCCTGCCTCTCGACCTCACTCACTCACACACACACACACACACACACACACACACACACACACACACACACACACAAAACCGAAGGAAAGTTAATCTAATCTCCTCATGACTCCCCGTGCTGTTCTTCCTTGCAGGAGGAATGTTTTATGACTTCAAATTACATATTAGATGCATTCCTATGGGAATTGCATTGAAGATTTCTTTTCCAAAGTCAGTCTAATTTCTGAATCATTAGGATTGGGCTATAATCCTCCTTTCTATCTCACATAAAAAGTTGTTTCTACATTGGCACAAAAGCAGCTTCCACGGTCAGGGCGAGGACCCTTGTGTTCCCTTTCTACCATGTTTGGGATGAGGAGCTGCCATCGGGGTGCTGGATGGATGGGGAACCACGTCCTCCAACCCTTCGCTTCTCAGTATAAACTAGAGACTCAGATTGGCTTTCAAGAGAGGCACTGTAGTCACCCAAAGGGGCCCAGGCTTTGAAACTGCCGCCCTTAAGAATGAGCTGCAGGTTTGGGGGTGCACTTTAATGCTCTAACATTTGCTTTGCTTATCACTTATGGGGTCAATGGGCTGGGTTCCAAGGGCTCCCCACCCAAGGTCCACTTTAAAAAATCATTAAAGTTTCATGTTTCCGTGGATGAACAGAGAACAAGAAATGAACAAGAAAAAAAAAATGTTCTGCGAGTTAAGTTAGACACAGCAGATACCAGAGAGACAGACTGCCAAGCAGCAAGTCTGAACATTCTCTGTGTCAAAATACCTTCCTCACATTGACCTGTGTGTGTGTGTGTGTGTGTGTGTGTGTGTGTGTGTGTGTGTGTGTGTGTGAGCAGCAGTCATCTGGGCCTAAGGCAAAACTTTCCAGTCAATGGACAGCACTTACTGTTTGCTTTGGGTTGACAGCTCCCTCCTTCTACAACAAACCCATTTTAAATCCTGCTTTTATTAGCATATACAATTCTGTTTTCTGTGTGTTTGCGTGCTTACATGAGTGTATGGGTATGTGCGCATGTGTGGAGGCCAGGGGTCAGAGTCTGGATGTCTCTCTAAATCATCCTGTGACTTACCACGGTTTGATGCAGGTTCTCCTACAGACTGGGAAGTTCTCAGATTTGCCAGGCTGCCCAGTGAGCTCAGCAGACTGATCTTTCTGGCTCTGCTCCAGCAGTGCTGGGGTTGGAGAATCACACTTCCACTCCTTGGCCTTTGTGGGCCTTGGGGCTCAGAACCCAGATCCCAGGCCTCTACGACAAACACTTGAATGGTCCAACCTTCTTCACAGTTACTGTGCTTGCTTTTCCGTCACATCGATTGTGGGGAGCTGGGGAACAGGGGAGCCCCTCACAACATAGTATAGTACCAGTTGTCCACTACAGAAATTGAAAGAGATTTTCTCCCTTAACTTTGCAGAGGGCACGAGGAAGCCTTGTCCCTCCACCACCGCCCTAGCCTCCTTGAAGAGCGAACAAGTACAGAGATAGGAAATCTTGATGTTCTTTCAAAGTCCTCAAGGCAAGAGTCCTTCCTTTACCAAAGGTGAATATTCACCAACTCTAAGCATATTGGAAAAGATTAAAAACATAAATCCATTTTCCAAAATGAAAAAGGAGTGACTTTTTAACAGCTTTCTCTTCCTCCAGAACAGAAAATTGAGGAGTGACTTCACACATTTTTTTTTTGTCCTTGGAATTCAAAAGACATAATTACTTTCCAGCTATGCAAACGTGGCTCATTTTGACCTATCCAAAAATAATAATTCAGCCCTTGAAAAGCTTTTGAAAAAAAACTTGAAGAAAGCTGCATTTGTCCGATTCTCATGACTAAGTGTCCTCAGCTAAAACAAAGTGAGAACATTATGCAATTATTTAGAGGAAACTCGGGGCCTTGGGGACAGTCAATCATATTGCTCAGGCAAAACTGGACTTGGGGACCTGACATTTGCAGATAATTGTGCAACCCTCAGCTGCTCGAGCCAGTTCCAAAGGAGCCCCCACCTCCCCTCCCCCTCCCCGGACTCTGCTTCTCTCTGTGCCTTCTGATTAATAAGAAGAATAAATCAACCTGACTTTGGCTTGGCGCTTATGAGATACAATCAGGAAAATGAGTATGAACGCTGAGCCGCAAAACTGGAGGAACCCTCTGCAGGATTCTCTCTCATTCAAAAAGCAAAGCAGAACCAGATCATTCAGCAAACATGAGCTCAGATACTAAAGCGCAGGCCCAGATGTTACTGCATATAAATATTTATAAGGCCGTAAGGATTCTGGCAAAGCTTAATTTTGCTTCAGTTCGGCAAATGTTTCAAATTCGGCTCTCTCGCCCTACGAAGCCTTCGGAAGAACGGGTGGGTCTAGTAGAAGACAGTTACTTGGGGGAGAGGCTGGGAGCCCTTCTCTTATGGCTTCTGACCTGCTTTCCATTCTTTTGTCATCGAGAATCTTGTCTCAAGGCCTTTTTCCAAGAAGCCAGGAGTAAGTGTGCAGGGTGAAACTGAATTCCGGGGTCACCATGGAAGCACTCATGGCCCGAGGACGCCCCCGAGCTGGGAGGAGGCGTGGACAGAAGCCAGCCTCCTTTTGTTCCTTCTCCATTTGGTTGTCAAACAGTTCCAAATGATAAAGCCCAAGCCAAGCAACGGGTGTGTGCTTAGTGAAACGAACAGATTTGTTTGTTGTTTGTTTGTTTGCTCGTTCATCCATTGGTAGCAGCGCTTGCACCCAGCGTGCCGCATCCACAGCATCCTTGATACTTTAAATTTTTCAGTTTAGTTAACCAGCATGCAAATGAGAATTGTGATACACATTTCAAAGGTTGGGGTGGCTATTTGTTTGTGTGTAGCATAAGTGTACAAACGTGCGTGGAGGTCAGAAGACCATTTGTGTGAATCAGGTCTCTCCCTCCACCATGTGGGTCCTCCTCCTTGTCATCATCATCATCATCATCACCACCACCACCATCATCATCATCACCATCATCATCATCATCACCATCATCATCATCACCATCATCTTCATCACCACCATCATCATCATCACTGAGCTTTTTTTTTGTTTTGTTTGTTTGCTTGTTTGTTTTTCAAGACAGGGTTTCTCTGTGTAGCCCTGGCTATCCTGGAACTCTCTCTGTAAACCAGGCTGGCCTTGAACTCATAGAGATCTGCCTACCTCTGCTGGGACTAAAGGCATGTGTCACTACCGCCTGACCATCACTGCTTTTTGACAGTGGTGCTAACAAACAGTGGTGACAGTCAGACAGTGGACTGAACCTTTGGAACCTGAGCGTGTTAAGCACACCGCTCCCCATCAAATTACACCTCTCAGTGAAATCACATCTTTTTTTCTTTTTGAAGTTCACCATCTTGGCCTCCCTCCTTATCTGCCTTGTTGAGGAAGCTATCTCGTACCTAACCCTCATCACCTCTATCACAGGTCATCCTAACTGTTGTTAGGGGTTTAAGGACACAGAAGGGACAGCCATTAGAGCACCTCAGAGGAGAATCGATGTAAGGCAACACAACCAATGTGGCAGACAGCGAAAATCCACAGCATAAGGCAGCCATTTTGAAATTATTTTAAGCAATGTGTTTGATATGAGAAATCATGATCCTATAAGCCTTACCCACTTCTGAGCCACGCACCCTGCAATTTAAGATGGCTTTTGACATATTAGATTAGCACATACATACCTGGAGACATACATGGGGTCTGGATGTGAAGTAGCTCTCTGTTCCACAGGACACGTCTTCCCATTGCTACGAGCTCAGGGATGGAAGGTCCGTGGTCTTCCGTAGCTCTTGGCCTGTGGAACATCTCCATGGAGAAGATCTGTGACAGTTTCATTGTCACCGCTCAGCCCTCTGGCTGCTGAAGCTGACAATCCCAGGCGACCCTGAAAGTGCAGCTCTTCCCTGTGGAGACTCTTACCTGCTGGAGCATCCGGCAAGCTCTCTGAGGTGCCTACCTGGTTTCTATGCTTAATGTCTATGTGAAGGTTATATCAAGGCCGCTGGACTTCAAGATGTAATCACAAAATCCATCCTATGTAGACTCACTATTACGACCTCCCACAAGGTCAGGCCCTTAATCGGGGTGCTCCTCACCCCCACCCCCTTGCCAGCTCCCATTCTTTCTGTCCTTTCTCTAACAGATGTTGCTATTCTTGTGAACAAGCCACTCCCCACCTGACACCATTTTCAAAGCTTGCAGTTTAGTAGGAAGCCCAGGAGGGGGCGTTTGTGCACTATCCCAGTCCCTAGGGAACGGCCCAGAAAAGGTCTTCCTCCAACCCCAAGAGGCAGCTAACTCACCCTGTGCACTCAATCTCCTGGGCTATGCATTGCTTGCTAAGCTTTGAGATTCCCCCTAAATTCATGAGATAACAGGAGACTCCTCTTTCCAACATCTCTCCTTAGTGAACAGTAGAACCATGGATTCCACACTCCTAGGCTGGGCCTAGGGGCTCTTTCTGTTGGAAACTTCTAGCGCCAGCAGGCTTTGAATTTGTAAACATGCAAGCACCATATGAAAAATAACTCCAGCCAGAAACTGCCAACCCTACCACCACTCAGTGAGATGGAGTATGCCCTGCATAGCTGTTCCCAGTCAGCTGGATTTCTATCGTGGCCACTGGCCACTGTTGATAAGCCAGGACCATCTTTGATGGGAGCCTCTCAAGTCATCAAGCACTGCTGTGTCTCTTCTGTGCCAAGTTTTGAAGTAGAGACACACTTCCTATGAAGAAAGAACTAAGTAGGCAGGACACTGGAGCAGGAAGTCTGTGCATAGCTAAGGAGGCTTCCAAACTAATGCCAGGCATCAGACACGGCCTTGAAAGATGAGGTAGGCCAGACCGTGAGCTACAGCCTGGACGTCTGAGATCCTCAACACCAAAGGACAATTTCACCCCATTCCTGAGAATAAACAGAGCTTTCAGAGAAGCTCCGGTTTTGTTTATTGAGTGCCTACTATGTGCAAGACAGAGGAATGCATCTAAAATCATCTAGGTTGTAGCAGCACTCACCTGGTACATAGGATGTGAAAGCTTTGACCCCAACAACAGAGTGAAATCTGTCTAGTCTTGGCCGTTGCAGGCTAAGCACACTTCAAGCATCTGTCCAAATTGGGTTTGTATGAAAGGCTAAGGGCTTGGATGGACAACCCAGTACACAATTTAAATACCAAGGACACAGATATCACTTCTTCCTGTAGTGTTTTCAAGTTAGTTTTTGCTCCCAAGAAAGGAGTGCCAACCAAGCTTGATGTAAAGGATGGTCTTTTGAAGAAGAGAAATACTTGGTCCTCTCCAGACCTTTGCTGTCCTGGGAGATTGTCTCAGTTGGAGCTGATGCTTCAGACAAGTTCCTCGCCGCTGTACATACAGTGTGTGTCATCCACAAACTCAGTGAGAAAAGAAACAGGAATTTAATTAAAAATATTATACAAGTCTGTGTCTCTGCACATGCCCTCAAAGTCCAAAATAGTCCCCTAGAGTTGGAGTTATCAGTAGTTTTGAGCTGCCCAATATAGGTCCCGGGATTCAAACTTAGGTACTCTGCAAGAACAATATACACTCTAAAGCCCTGAACCATATCTAATTATATCTCTTTTTTGCCATTTTTATTGGATATTTTCTTAATTAACACTTCAAATGTTTTCCCCTTTTCTAGTCTCCCCTTCAGAAACCCCCTATCCCATCCCCCTCCCCCTGCCTCTATGAGGGTGCTCCCCTACCTCCCATGTCTTCCCACCCTGGCATTCCCCTACACTGGGGCATGGAACACCTTTAGGCCTAAGGACCTTTCCTCCCACTGATGGCCTCCAACAAGGCCATACTCTGCCGCATAAGCAACCAGCGCCATGGGTCCCTCCATGTGTACTCTTTGGTTGGTGGTCCAGTCCCCAGGAACACTGGGGGTCTGGCCTGTTGACACTGTTGCTCCCTCCATGGAGCTGCAACCCCCCTCAGCTCCTTCAGTCCCTTCTCCAACTCCTCCGTTGGGGACCCCTGATCTCAGTCCAATGGTTGGCTTCGAGCATCTGCCTCTGTATTTGTCAGGCTGTGGCAGAGCCTCTCAGGAGACAGCCGTATCAGGTTTTCATCAGCAAGCAATTCCCTGCATCCACAATAGTGCCTGGGTTTGGTGGCTGTATATGGGATGGATCCCCAGGTGGGGCAGTCTTTGGATGGCCTTTCCTTCAGTCTCTGCTCCACACTTTGTCTCCATATTTCCTCCTGTGAGTAATTTGTTTACCCTACTAAGAAGCACTGAAGCATCCACATTTTGGTCTTCCTTCTTCTTAAGCTTCATATGGTCTGTGAATTGAATCTTGGGGAGTCCAAACTTTTGGGCTAATATCCACTAATCAGTGAGTACTCAGGAATGTATTTTCAAATTCCATCCATTTGCCTATGAATTTCATGAAGTCATTTTTTTAATAGCTGAGTAGTATTCCATTGTGTCAATGTACCACATTTTCTGTATCCATTCCTCAGTTGAGGAACATCTGGGTTGTTTCCAACCTCTGGCTATTATAGATAAGGCTGCTATGAACATAGTGGAGCATGTGCCTTTATTACATGTTGGAGCATCTTCTGGGTATATGCCCAGGAGTGCTATAGCCGGGTTCTCAAGTAGTACTCTGTCCAATTTTCTGAGGAACCTCCAGACTATTTTCCAGAGTGGTTGTATCAGCTTGCAATCCCACCAGCAATGGAGGAGTGTTCCTCTTTCTCCACATCCTCACCAGCATCTGCTGTCACCTGAGTTGATCTTAACCATTCTGACTGGTGTGAGGTGAAATCTCAGGGTTGTTTTTATTTACATTTCCCCAATGACTAAGGATGCTGAACATTTCTTTAGGTGCTTCTTAGCCATTCAAGTTTCCTCAGTTGAGAATTCTTTCTTTAGCTCTGTTCCCTGTTTTTTAATAGGGATATTTGCCTGAACCCTATCTTTAACCATGATTTCTTTCTAAATTCAACTTCTAAACTTTATTGATTACCTGACTGCCAGAAACATGTTTTACATGATCATCAGAAACATACTTTTTCCTGTCTCTCGTTTTCCCAGTGTGGCGTTAAACTTGACTGTTGTCTTTACGGGAAGTTGAAGGGAATGCCATCATAAAGTCCTGTGTGAATCAAGGTCACAAACCTCCTCAGATGAGAGACTGCCCAGAGGATGGAATGAGTTCGTGGGCTCAGCGCCATTTGTAATCCCTCTCTAGGGTCTTCACTTTGTAAGAGACTGCCTAGCAGAACTGTAAGGCAGTCACCCTGGGATCTTCCTCTGGCCCCCCCTGAGGAGTATTGTATCCACTTAGATGCAGAAGGATTGTCCTGGTTAGCTTTAACTGTCAACTTGATAAAGCCTAGAGTCCCCTGTGAGGAGCATCTTGGTCATTAATGAGCTTAGAGGGTCCAGCCCTCTGTGGGAGGCATCATTTCCTTAGCACGGAGTTTTGCACAGCAGGAGAAAGCTAGCTAAGTATTAACAGACCTGTGAGCCCACAAGCAAAGTCCTCTGGGGTGTCTTCTGTTTGCATGGCCATGGCCTTGGCCAGAGTGAGTCCCTTGGTCAGAGGAACTCACTTATACTACATAGAATAACAAACAGGCCTGCCTTCAGGGTCCTGCTTGAGCCCCCATCCTGACTTCCCTCCACAATGAACTGTGATCTATAAGCTTAAATGAGCCCTTGCTTCCCCCAAATTGCTTTTGCTCCTGGTATTTGTTACTGCAGCAGACATGAAACCAGGACAGTGAAATCCTTTGCTAGTCTTCCCTGCAGGGGAGCATCCTCGGTAGGAATGTTTCACTTCATGCACAGACTCCTTCCTGGATGAAGGGGAATAAAAGTCACAAGAAATCTAACAGGACATAAGAGGCCCCTCTCTCAGGCTGTATAAGCGGCACACAGTTTCAGGGTGAGAGTGAACTCTTCAGTGAGATAGGACACCCAAAGGCCACGCAGGGAGCTGCAGCTATGTATCTTTTTTTTTTAATATAGATTTTTATTTTCTATATTCTTTGTTTACAATCCAAAAGCTTTCCCCTTTCCCAGCTCCCCCCCATATGTCCCATAAGTCCTCTTCTCTCCATCCATTCTCCTACCTTTCCCCCTCCCTTTTCTCTGTCCTGGTACTCCCCTACAATGCTGGATCAAGCCTTTCCAGGATCAGGGCCCTCTTCTTCCTTCTTCAAGGGAATCACTTGATATGCTAATTGTATCTTCAGTATTCAGAGCTTCAGGGCTAATTAATATCCACTTATCAATTTGCATTCCATGTGTATTCTTTTGTGATTGTGTTACCTCGCTTAGGATGATATTTTCCAGTTCCATCCATTTGCCTAAAAAAATCATGAATTCATTGTTTTTAATTACTGAATAGTACTCCATTGTGTATATATACCACATTTTCTGTATCCATTCCTCCATTGAGGGACATCTGGGTTCTTTCCAGCTTCTGGCTATTATAAATAGGGCTGCTATGAACATAGTGGAGCATGTGACTTATTGCATGCTGGGGAATCCTCTGGGTATATGCCCAGGAGAGGTATAGCAGGGTCCTCCGGGAGTGTCATGTCCAGTTTTCTAAGGAACCGCCAGACTGATTTCCATAGTGGTTGTACCATCTTACAATCCCACCAGTATCTTTGTGAGCTATCAGCAATGGTGACATCAACCTCTTTGGTGACACAACTACCAGAGAAGTTTCTAATGCACCTGTAACCAACCTCTGACCTGGTTCTGTGACTAACCCCAGCAAACTGGTTGGTTTTCTAAACTGGATTTGATGAGGCCATCTGTGATCCTCCATCCGGGGCTCCACATGGGTTGTCAGATGCTTTCCCAGGGAAAACCCAAGAGGGCTGGGGAAACAACAGAGACTGGCTTCCGGGTACAGCGAAGCCATGCAGGTGATATACGGGATGCAATAGCAGCTCGGCCTGCAGCAGGCTCTACAGAGGGGTGACAGAGCCATTAGGTGGGCCAGGCAGAGTGCAGGACCCAACAGGTCTTTGGGGTGCCCTGGAAATTGTCCCATTTTCTGATAAAAATCAAAGGAAGTCATGAACATAGCAATGATCGTAGCCTGGATATTTGTCTGATGTCATTATGTTATTAAAAAAAATGTGATCAGCTGATTTTTATGAAGGAAGCAACTCAGGCAAACAAAATACCCAAGGCTGGTGAATGTCAAGCAGCTAAGGATTAGGCAGTTGTTGTATTTAGGATTTTTACACAGCACAAAATACATTCCAGCTCTGAAGACCATGCACCAAAACCCAAACACAGGAATCTGACATCTCAATGTCTAGACTTCGGAAGGGAAATGATAAATAACATTTATCTTTAGAAGAAAAAGGAAAAAAGAAAGACCCACATGCCAGCCTCCCCTTCAAAGACCTGGTACTCCCCACCCCCACCTTTGAGCTCACCTGTTGAGGATTGCTCCTCAGTGTATAGTAATTCCCCAGTGAGGACCCTAGGGGTTCCTTCCTAACCAGTGAGTTAATCCACTGACTTCCTGGCCTCATGGGATAGTGGGAAGGAAGAGGTGCTTGATGGAAGGGGCACTTGCTCAGGAGTCCTGGAGGAGCGCGTCTTGTCCCCAACGCTACCCTGTCTAGCTCTGTCCCACCCAGCCACCATGCCCATGCGCCACTCAGCTTTCTTTCACGTGTTCCTACAGTGATGTTCCGCCTCCACTCAGGCTCAAGAACAATGGAACCAGCCAACCACGCACTAAACCCACGAGCCAGAAAACCCAAGCTTTTCCTCCATCTAAGTTGTCTTAGCAGGCATTTTACCTCAGCGATGGAAAATGGACTAACACAAAGACTAAGCAGGAATCCTTTGTGTTCCATAGCTTGGAAATCGTGTCAAGAAAGTAGCCTGTTGTGTACTTTCTCGGTATCACGTAGACACACAGAGCTAGGAGCTATCAGGTCATGGATACAAGCACCCCTGAGTAACACTAAAGACTTCAGAAAAAGCAATTCAGCCATGGTCCTCTCCAGGAGGTGCCAGTAACACATGCTGCAAACCCCAGCGCTGCAGAACAGGGGGTCAGGCCAGTCTGGGGAGCCCAGATGGTACCTGCTCTCAAAGCACATGGAAAACAGTCTTGGATTTAAGTGCCTTTCAAAATCACCACAAGGACTCATTAGAAAGAGATTAGGGCAGTTCAGACAGCACAGGTAAGCCGGCCTAGGTCCTTCCTAATAAGGACCAGCTCCTGCCTGGTACCTAAAGATCAAAGTGACATTTCTCACCCCACTCCACCCCACCATGAACCTTCCCTGTGCAGTGTTCTCTGAAGACCTCAGGCTCCATCCAGGACTTGTCCCTGAGCTCATCAAGGCCACACTAGATTGCCAAGTTTTGCAGATGTTTGCAATGACCACTGTGCTTTGCTGTAGAAACCCAGAGGGGCTTCCGGGGGAAATCCATTCCTTCTCCAAGTTCATGCTTAAGAACAAGTGTCTGCAAAGATCAGAAGATGAGCGAAGGGAAGGCATCCTCCCTCCAAAGAAAGGGTGGCTGTGTGATCAACCATTCGGTCAACACACACCTCAGCACTCTCCTTACTGAGTCAGGGTTCAGAAAAGAGAAGCTGTGTGCTAGACCCCAAGGGAGATGGAAGGGCCACGGGGCTCATGTGTGGACTCAAGAGTGTTTACATTTTTCAGCAGAGTTGTGAGACCCCTCAAGGACTCAGGAATGTTCTTGCTGACCTTCAAGCTGAGATGAAGGCATAGATGGGTCAACCCATCTATGAGCTCTTAGAGAAATGCCTACCCATTCCACACTTAAACACAGTCTTTCCCCAAAGCAAGAAACGTTTGACTATTGGAAATACATAATGACCCCAAAAAAGGAGTCACAATCCCTACTGCCAACCTCCCTTCGTCTATATAATTTCATTAATGTCACAAAATCCACAACGGTACAAAGAATAAGTATTTCTTTTTATTTTTTAAAGTTTAAGGATTAAAGATCTTTTTTTTTTCTGTTGTTCAGCAAATGTAGTGTTAGATCTGGGACTGAAAGGAAAGGCTCTATTTCTTCCCAGGGTTACAAGGTATTGCATGTTTTTTGCATCTAATCGTCACCTGGATCCTGCAAGAGTGTTTTATTGTCTTCATTTAAAGGTAGAAAAAAAAATTAAGACCCAAGGAGAGACTGAACAATAGATTAGAAGCCTCACTGCTAGGGTTTCACCTGGTGTGAGCACTTGGGGACTTGGGTGTAAGCAGGATTCACAGAAAGGAACACCTGAAGGTTTTAGCCAAAACAATTCATATTTTAAAGTGGGTGTGGGGGGAGTGGTGGAGCAGAAACAGTCCAGTGGGCCGTTGGTTTTGTGTGCCAACAGGCGGAAATCCATGTAGAATAGGGAGTGGTTAGTAATACGGTGGAAAGACTACAGATGGACATAGACTTGCTTTATTAATTAAGCGACCCTGGATGCTATGTTAGTTGTGTGGGCCAGGAAATGCATTAGATTTATGTATAATATCGCTAGAAAAACCCAGGAGATGGAATGCATGGTCTGTCTCCGTGGCAAGACCTGGAATTCAGTTACTCCTAAGTGACTTTTATAACCAGTACTATCGCCGGCCTCACACCAGCTGGGTGTTGTGGGAGGGGTGTGGAGAGTCATTATAATGTGAAAAACTCGGAACCTGCACACTTGGCAAAAACCCGCCTCTGCAGTGCTTTCCCGACGCTCCCGCCCCGCCCCGCCCTACGGTTCAGGGGCCGGGCCGGCTCCCAGCTCACCGTTTGCACCCCAAGTCCCTGCTCGCCCCAGCTGCCGCTCTCCCAGCCGAGCTGCTGCTGCTGCTGCTGCTGCTGCTGCTGCTGCTGCTGCTGCTGCTGCTGCTGCTGGGGCCCGAAGTCCCCCTCCAGCTGGAAGCGGCCCTGGCTGACCCTCCGCTGCCCTGTCCGTGTCTGTTCTAGAGACTAGCCTCAGGGGCAATCCTGTCTTCAACACCCCCGCCTCTTCTCTTCCAGAGGTCACAGGAGACTGAGCCCCGAGCCCACCACGTCTTAGAGAGATTTTAATGAAACAGATTCTCTATTTATTTGTGTTGCAGCCTCTGTTGCCTGGGGCCAAGGCGCCGGTCCCCAGGAGGGGAGGCTGAGGGTTGGGGGAGGGGACTCTTGCAGACCACGTGTTCTCTTGCCAATCACCTAGTCTGAACACTGACCCTGGCCTGCACCAATCTAATTCAGGTTCCCAGTTGTTTTAGACCCTTTGGAATCCTGCAGTTAGAGGGTGGGTGGGGGTTGGGAAGGAAAGGGAGGGAATAAACAGTTCGTCCTCCTTAAGACTCTCTGATGCTTACCAGAAGAGAAATAAAGGGTTGCCAGTCTTATGGGATCTGATTAACACAGCGCCATTGGACACACCCTGGGTTGAGGTTTCCCCCACTCTGGCCCCTCAGACTGCCCAGCTGTGATAGCAGGTGTGACAGGGTCTCCTCTGGCTCCGGAGAGGCAGCTCCCACCTGGTTTGCCAGTCTGCTCACCTACTAACATGTTTAAATCGTGCACATAAAAAAAAAATATTTATTTTAGTGTATGGGTATTTGGCCTGCCTGTATGTGTGTGCACCACATGTGAGCCTGGTACCCAGAAAAGGACTTCTTAAATATGAATGGCTTAACTTGAATTTAAAAGGAAAGAAAGCCAGATATGACAGCACACACGGATGATCCCAGCATGGGGGAGACGCTGACAGGAAGATGGAGAATTCCAGACCTACCTAGCGAGTCTGAGGCTAGCCTCAGTCGCATAGTGAGACTCTGTCTAAAAACAAACAGAAAATGAACTGGCTAAATAAATAAACGAATAGATTACATCAGCGTAGTAAAAGAGAAATGTTATTTTTTAAAAGGTTTGCTGGGCTGGGGATGTGTCTACCAACTGTATGTTTGCCCAACGCCCAGAAGTCCGTGGGTTCTTTCCCCCAGAATAAGGAAAGGAGGTTTCGGGAAGGGAGACATTTGCTGACCTATAACTCACATATAACTTTTCCCCCTTTTCAATGTGAGACACGGAAGCAGATGTCCATCTGTGCACCCCCTCCCCCAATCAAGCTTCCAGCTCCTTCCCCCAAAACTTCCCTGTGTCCCCTTGTCAGGAACTTCTTTCCCACCCCTGCCCCTGGGAACCTCTAAGCTGTCTGCTGCTTGGCCTTCTGTGGACTTTCACAGGAGCTTGCTTCGCAGCTGCTGGTTCAGCCTTGAGAGCCATCCCTGCCTGTGCTGCTGCCCGCCCCTGCTGCAGTATCGCCATATGGGATGGGATGCAGCCTTCATAGCCTTTCCCCAGGAGCTGGTTTTCAGATTGTTCCCAGGGTTCAGCTGTCAAGAACACCGTTGGTATGAGCTTTCGTGAGGGCACACATCTTTTTTTATTATTTCTTTGTGAGAATGGTCTGAAATGGAATGGCTGGCTCACTTGACAGGTATATGAGGAGAAGGGTTTTGAGGAGAAACATTCAGGAAGGTCGCTGGGTAGTTTAAACAGGAAGTTGAGTATTAGGGTACTGAGTTTAATTAAGGAAGAAACTTCTCAGCTCCAGGCTCCCTCGGGGCTTGCAGTCTCTAACCAGTTTTTGCAACAATGCTTGCTAATGCCTCGGTTGGTCTAGACACAAGGGACAGGGCAAGACATCTCTAGATTACCAAGTGGCTCTAGTGTTGTTCACCAGGTTTGCACTTCCTTGCTGTAAATGCCTCACAGAAATGCTGCGGAGGACTTTTTTTTATAGATTTATTTTATGTGTGTTAGTGTTTTATCTGCATGTGTGTATGTGCCCCGTGTATACAGCCTCCTCGGAGGCCAGAAGAGGACATTTAGCATCTAACTCCTCTGAACTGGAGTTACAAGAGTTTATGAGACACTGTATGGATGTTGAGAACAGAGTCCAAGTCTTCTCCGAGATCTCCCCAGTGCCCTGGTGCGGGGTTTTTTGAAAGTACACTAGGGTGCAGCACACAGCCCAGCACAGAGGAAGGACCCAGCAAGCTGTGTGTATTCTGGTTCAAAGTCGGACCCAAGACTTCAGGGGAAAGAATTCATTTGTCTTCCTAGGAAGCTTACACATGACACAAAGAGCCTCTCTTGTCAGTTGTCACTCAGTTGTTGTGTGTCTGCTGTGCCCCAGGTGAGAAGGGCCCATTTCTACTCCCACAGAGCTCCTCACAGGAGAGGCAGTAGGCGAAGCACACGGGAGTCTGAGAAATGGTTCAGAAAGTGTCCTTTCGAGTGTCCTGCAGCTACCTACAGTGCATTACCAATGCATTGGGACTGCCCTTCAGTGTGTCTAACGTTAGCCCAGTTATTGATTCTGATTACAGGGAAGCGAGGGCCAGCCCCTCCCGACCTCCTTCAGTGGCAGAAAATCATTCTGTCCTGTATTTTCCTTTCAACGGCAAACATTTGCCTGGTGCCATTTAAAAATCACACTGCCATCTTAGCCACTGAAGATATCCACAGGTCAACAGCAGCGAGGCGTTGCTGCTGTCCCCAAGTGTCACCGGAGCAAGACTGGGATAAATGCAATGACAGCTCTGCTTCCTGCCGGAACATTCCAATGAGAAGACCATGAAGCAGCTAGAACCATTTCTGCTAACCTATATCCACCACTGTGATGGCCTCAGGGGAGGCTCACGGCACAAGCTGGATGCTTCGTGCAATGGTGCCAACAGCCCTGGAGGTGCTGCTGGCTGGAGATGGGGGGTATAAAATATGTTAAAGACCACTGAGGAAGAGGGTGTAGAGTTGCCAAAGAGGGGGTCCCTCCCTGAAGCCACATGGTTCCTGCCCGAGATTTGCAGAGGAAGCTGCATGTGACCGAGCAGAGCATTCTGGGAGACATGTAACAGGTCTTGGAAAATAGCAAATGCTCCTGAAAATTAAAAAGCCCACACCGATGTGCTGGGCCCAGGGTCCATACCAGGAGCATAGGACTGACATCTTGGACTTATTTTATTTGTTTGTCTGTTTGTGTTTTTTGTTTGTTTTTGTTTGTTTGTTTGTTTTGAGACAGGGTTTCTCTGTATAGCCCTGACTGTCCTGGAATTCACTCTGTAGACCAGGCTGGCCTCGAACTCAGAGATCTGCCTGCCTCTGCCTACCAAGTGCTGGGATTAAAGGTGCGTACCACTACTGCCCGGCCATCTTGGACTTCTTAGAAGTCTCAGTTATCGAGAGGGTACAGGTAAAGGCAGTGTGGTCGGTGGTTCCACCTTGGGTTTTATTTCAATTTCAGCTGTTCTTGCCGTACAACTTCTGAATGCTGGGCACACTGCCTTGTCCTGTGGGTTAACCAAGGAAATTGCTTGGCTTGGCTTCTGCTCCTGGATTCCTTTGGGAATCAAGTTTTTTTTCATTTTTGTAAGGTCACACAATGGGCTCTCACCATGGTTCCTACCTTCTTAGCTGAGAGTAGTTTTGTCTGGTACAACCCTTCAACCATTTCCCTTCCATGGAAACTGGACTTGAAATCAACAAAAGACTTACTTAGATTTTTAATTGGAGGTGCCAGGTGAGGTGGCCTTGTGGGGAGCTATGAGACTGGGTTGAATTTCTCAGTGTAAAACATGCTTTCTGGTATATTTTCAGAAATGATCTTTCCTCTCAGTAGGCCTGGAGGGCGGGTGGGAGGAAGGAGCCTTCTATAGCATGTACTTCCTTGGTTGACTGTAGGTTACAGTCTAGCATGGCTGAGCCTAACTTTGTTAGCTGGAAGGGCTTAAAAGTGGGTTAATCTCATTTAAACAAAAGCTCTTGGGAATTGTCTGGAATCTCTCCCCTCCAAAGGGCCCATCTGTCTACAGATATGACTTTCTCAGCCACGCAATTCCTCATGATAAATTTTCAAGAGTGGTGCATGTGTGCGTGTGCGTGTGCGTGTGCGTGTGCGCGTGCGTGCGTGCGTGTGTGTGTGTGTGTGTGTGTGTCCTGTTTTCTGGCTGAATCATGACTCGTTATAATAGACAGGGTTTTAGCTCTGGAATATCACAACAGTCTACTCTTTTCTCACATTATACTACAACTTCTAAACTCCCAACCAGGCTCATTACCAACCCAGAGTTTCAAAAGGAAACAATGCATTCATTCACAAAAAGATTTGTGCATGGATATTCATAGCTGATTTATTAATTATCTAACTCTTATAATTCAAGATAAAGATATGTGAACTAACAAAACTTCTGGGCAATGAATCTAGATAGACATTTCTCTAAAGACACACAAATGACCAATGAGCACTGTCTTAGTTTGGGTTTTATTCCTATAAATAGACACCATGGCCACGGCACCTCTCATAAAGGATAACATTGAATTGGGGCTGGCTTACAGCTTCAGAGGTTTAGTCCATTATTATGTCATGAAGCACAGCAGCATCCAGGCAGACATGGTCCTGGAGAAGCCTAGAGCTTGGTCTACAGGCAGAAAAGGGGGACTTTCCCACTGAGCGTGACTTGAGCATATAGGAGACCTCATATCCTGTCTCCACAGTGACACATCTTCAACAAGGCCACACCTACTCCATCAAGGCCACAGCTCCTAATTAGTGCCATTCCTTATGAGCACCGGAGGTCCAATTACATTCAAACTACCACAAGCACCTAAAAGAATACCACTCAATGTAAAACCAGAACCAAAGTGGGAGACTCCATTGCTGAAACAATCACGCATCAGACAAAGCAGGTGTAGGAGAGGGCACGGAGAAGTTGATACATGTACGCACTGTTAGTGTGGGTGCCGAAAGGTGCAGCTACTTAAGAAAGTGGATGGTAGCTCCATCAGACTGTAAATATGGAGTTCCGTGGTTCAACAGCTCCATCCCTTGCAGATATATGTCTAAGAGAAACAAAAATACACATCTTTTTTTTACACACACACACACACACACACACACACACACACACACACACACAACCCTGGCATTTCATATCTGTGGCAGCATTTATTCATAAAAACTTAAGAGCGGAAGAAGCCCCAAGTGATAAATGCATAACCAGAATCATCTGTACACACACCTATACATCTATCTACACAGGTCTCTGTATCTATAGGTCTATAGCCTATACATCTATCTACACAGGTCTCTATATCTATAGGTCTATAGCCTATACATCTATCTACACAGGTCTCTGTATCTATAGGTCTATAGCCTATACATCTATCTACACAGGTCTCTGTATCTATAGGTCTATAGCCTATACATCTATCTACACAGGTCTCTGTATCTATAGGTCTATAGCCTGTACATCTATCTACACAGGTCTCTGTATCTATAGGTCTATAGCCTATACATCTATCTACACAGGTCTCTGTATCTATAGGTCTATAGCCTATACATCTATCTACACAGGTCTCTGTATCTATAGGTCTATAGCCTATACATCTATCTACACAGGTCTCTGTATCTGTAGGTCTATAGCCTATACATCTATCTACACAGGTCTCTGTATCTGTAGGTCTATAGCCTATACATCTATCTACACAGGTCTCTGTATCTATAGGTCTATAGCCTATACATCTATCTACACAGGTCTCTGTATCTGTAGGTCTATAGCCTGTACATCTATCTACACAGGTCT
This sequence comes from Apodemus sylvaticus, assembly GCF_947179515.1. NCBI lineage: Eukaryota > Metazoa > Chordata > Mammalia > Rodentia > Muridae > Apodemus > Apodemus sylvaticus. Next base: position 112,712,699 of record NC_067475.1, on the reverse strand, counting down.
CTGTATCTATAGGTCTATAGCCTATACATCTATCTACACAGGTCTCTGTATCTATAGGTCTATAGCCTATACATCTATCTACACAGGTCTCTGTATCTATAGGTCTATAGCCTATACATCTATCTACACAGGTCTCTGTATCTATAGGTCTATAGCCTGTACATCTATCTACACAGGTCTCTGTATCTATAGGTCTATAGCCTATACATCTATCTACACAGGTCTCTGTATCTATAGGTCTATAGCCTATACATCTATCTACACAGGTCTCTGTATCTATAGGTCTATAGCCTATACATCTATCTACACAGGTCTCTGTATCTATAGGTCTATAGCCTGTACATCTATCTACACAGGTCTCTGTATCTATAGGTCTATAGCCTATACATCTATCTACACAGGTCTCTGTATCTGTAGGTCTATAGCCTATACATCTATCTACACAGGTCTCTGTATCTATAGGTCTATAGCCTATACATCTATCTACACAGGTCTCTGTATCTGTAGGTCTATAGCCTATACATCTATCTACACAGGTCTCTGTATCTATAGGTCTATAGCCTATACATCTATCTACACAGGTCTCTGTATCTATAGGTCTATAGCCTATACATCTATCTACACAGGTCTCTGTATCTATAGGTCTATAGCCTATACATCTATCTACACAGGTCTCTGTATCTGTAGGTCTATAGCCTATACATCTATCTACACAGGTCTCTGTATCTATAGGTATATAGCCTATACATCTATCTACACAGGTCTCTGTATCTGTAGGTCTATAGCCTATACATCTATCTACACAGGTCTCTGTATCTATAGGTCTATAGCCTATACATCTATCTACACAGGTCTCTGTGGTGGGGCCTTGCTCTTATACCCTAGGGTGTTTCTCCTCTTGCTATGCCCCTGCCAGTTCCAACAGAAATTCCATCATTCCCATCTGTCCCTAGACCTTGCTGTGGCTCAGGTGATCTCTGCAGGTTCCCCACTGTCCCCACACTCACTGCACACAAGCCTGCTTCTCCACCCACTCCATGGTGTCCTGTCCAGGACTCCTTCCTGCTGCCTATAACTCAGCCTCCCAGCGCCTTTCTTACCTCAGTCTCCTCTCATTCTGCCCACCTGGAACAGCTACTCCTCTGCCTTCTCTGCACTTTCCCATGAACTGCTGGGGACACAGGGCAAAGTCCAGGAACCCATTATCTCACAGTCAGTCAGGTTTTCCTCCATACTCTCTGAAAGCCATCCAGCAAGAAACCACTTAAGCCTCTTGCCCCAAATCTCCATCTTCCAGCCAGACCACACAGAAGACACGGTGCTCGGCCCCCGCCACCCAGGAGATACCACCTCAACTTACTGCCCTTCTGCTGACTCTCTCAGCCTCCTCCCCCGGCCCCTTTCTCTAAGGTTCTACCTTCCATCTGGTTTTATATCCTTTGTGCTCCTGAATCTTTACCCTGTATCTTCCTCTCTCACCGAATCCTGTCAGTGCCCTCCCACGGGTCAATCTCCTGATCCCATCTGCTGAATGGGAGCCACAACAGAACACATCTGTCACTGATCCCGGAAGCAAGTTGAGCTTCATGGAGCCTTGGCCATCATACAATCTCAGACTCTCTAGCTCTTCTGCAAGGTTCTGTCTGATGGCTACTGGGAACTCCGTACATTCAGGAGGTCTGATGGACGAACTCATGTAGTCCACTTTTTAAGACTGTGGAGGAAGAATTGTCATTGTGACCCTTCAGGAGAGGCTGACAGAAAATTGCGGCTGTGGAGAGTGGAGGGAAATGGAGTCTACAGTGAGAGTTGTGAGGAGAACAGGAACCAAGTAGCTAATAGGGAAAACAGAGATGACGAGAAAGGGGTGACCGGCAAGGATCAAATTAGTGACACCCTTCCAGACCAGCCTCTTAGAGTTCCACAGACTGGGGTTACTTCATTCAAATCTTCTTCACATAAACAAAAGGTACCCACATGAGCTTGCATACTCTGCCCCTTGTGAAATGTTTACACACAAGGATTGTTTTCACCAGCATGTGGTGTATATGTGTGTGTGTGTGTATGTGTGTGTGTGTGTGTGTGGTGTGTATGTGTGTGTGGTGTGTATGTGTGTGTGGTGTGTATGTGTGTGTGGTGTGTATGTGTGTGTGGCGTGTATGTGTGTGTGGTGTGTATGTGGTGTGTATGTGATGTATATGTGTGTGTGGTGTGTATGTGTGTGTGGTGTGTATGTGGTGTATATGTGATGTGTATGTGTGTGTGGTGTGTATGTGTGTGTGGTGTGTATGTGTGTGTGTATGTGTGTGTGTGGTGCTTATGTGTGTGGTGTGTGTGTGGTGTATATGTATCCACAAATATGCCATAAAACCTGACAAGTTCATATGTTTAATGTAAGATTTTTTTTCAAAATCTAAAATTGAGGCTTTTCCTAATTAGATTGATCCAAATGACATCAACCCTCACCCACAATCCCCCGTGGTAGCATTTTACTCTCACGTGCTCCCTTTCTCCTCTGCCTACCCTGAATACAGTGGTGAGGGCTGGAGGCTTTTGGGAGGGAATTCCCTCCAGCCCCAAACCTCCAATGCATGGCAGGGGTGCACTCCATGGTGTGGCTCTGACAGGCAGTGGAACGCCTTCAGCTCAGCTGTCAGCTTCTTATTGGCAGAAGGGGCTTCAGGCACATTATTTAATCCCTCTAAAGCTCACAGGAGCACCTGAGATTCAGATGTAACAGCACCCATCTCTGAGGATAAGGACCAAGCGATATAGAGCCTGCCGCATTCGTAAGCTAGTGAGCAGGTCTCCCGAGTCTTTGTTAAGTCACCATGTGGAGACTGGTGTCCGCTCCTGCCCTGCACATAACCGAGAGACCCAGTTCATCTTGTGTCTTCTAATGAGGATTTTTGGACATTTGAGAAAGTGTGTGTCTGAGGTACTACATGATTCTAAGGTGACACTGGCAGCAAGGTAACACGGTAGGTAAGTGGTGGGGCTGGAGTGTGCCTGCCACCTGACCCTAGAACTATTTCCCCTCGGCATCCTGAGAACTCTTGGTGTAGAGATCCTACCACACTCATTTAGCTCCTCCACCCTGGATGCCGTCACGTGCTGACAGAATGACAAGCCATGCTAATGGAGCCCCACAGTGACATCAGCCCACTCATGTCACAGGTGAGCCAGCCCAAGACCGTGAACAAAAGAGGGAGAGCCAGGGCACAAATCCAGTCCATGTGAAACCATGGCATGTGACTTAACCTGGCTACGGTTGGTCCCATTTTAAAGTTAATTATCCATTGAATGGATACTTAAGAGTGCAGAGACAGGGTATCCACGGGACAAGCTTACCCCGGCAGGGCTGAGCTCTGGGGTTTATCAAGAGACCTTGTCTCAGTAAAGCAGAGACTAACGCTGGAAGACGCCCAGTGTCAACCTCAGGCCTTCACATGCATGTGTTCCTCTTTATACAGCCAAACCAGTACACACACAGGCATGTACACACACACACACACACACACATACGAAGGAAGGAAAGAAGGAAGGAAGGAAGGAAGGAAGGAAGGAAGGAAGGAAGGAAGGAAGGAAGGAAGGAGAAGGGCGTGGGTTCTACAGTGAGTGTGAGCATGCTTGCACAGCAGTGTGGATATCCCGAGCTGGATATCCATAACACACGGCTGGTTGAGGTTCCTGGGTACCGGTGTTTCTGTGCCCTCATCCCCAAGGTGACACCACTGGGAGATGGCCAGGCTGTGAGGTCAGAGGCTGTGTGAACAGGAGCCCCGAGTTCCCTGGGAAACAGTCTCCAGTGCCTTCTTTAGAGAGTGACCATGAGAAGCAGCAGCCAGTGGCCTGCAAGCCAAATGACAGGTCACAGCAGAACCCGGCCAGGCCAGCACCACTCGTCAGAGGGCAGCCGCCAGGGCTTGTGAGGAGTGCGTTTCTAGTGCTTATAAGACACTCAGAACGTTGGTCATTTGTTGTGTCAGCCTGGACGAATTGGACAGTAGTAAATGTGGCCAATTTTTTTTCTACCATCTTAAAACTAATTGTCTATGAGAGAGCGACAAAGAACAGTCTTAAGCCACAAGAGACACCGCTTCGCTTCCATGAGTCTAAGCTCAAAGCACATTGAAGTGAAGCTTGAGGGGTTTGTGTGACCCTCACAGAAAATGGGTCAGCGTTCTCCCAAACAACCAAGCTGAGTTCCCACAGGAGCCCAGGCATCTGTTCCCGGGCATAGACCAGGAGAACAGACACATTCTCCGGGGCTTCCAGAGGATGGCAGCATGGGCTTCATTCCACTTACCGGAACCATCTAGACGAGGCAAGCACACGTGTACAGAGTGCATGGAGCAGGAGGGCTGCCTTGGAGCTGATGAAAATATTTCAGAGTTGACTGTGGGTGTATGGGTGTCTCACTAAATCCATTGAAATCTGAACTTTAAATGTGTCTAAACATCATAACTTAAGGCATTTCCTCTCTTAAATATCAGTGCGTTGACAACATATTCACTAAGCATATTCACTTGCCCCACGTGACTGTGACTGACTGGATAGATTTGGCTAGGCTGGAAAGGGAGGGCTTGTGGGAAGGAGGGCTGGGGATAAGAAGAAAGGAAAAGACCTGCCCCTCACTTGGGAGGCAGAGGCAGGCAGATTTCTGAGTTCGAGGCCAGCCTGGTCTACAGAGTGAGTTCCAGGACAGCCAGGACTGCACAGAGAAACCCTGTCTCTAAAAAAAAACAAACAAACAAAAACAAAACAAAGGAAAAGGCAGCTTCGGAAGCCCTTAGCAGCAGAGCCAAACCCTCCTGCCTGGAGGCATAGAGACTGCCTTGCCTCTCTGTTTCAAGGAGGAACTCTTGCAGAGGGTTTTAGCTTCCTGTCTCTGCTCTAACAGATCGCCATAAACTTGGGCTTTGTTTTCTGGCATACTCGGAAGCCAGAGACCCAAACTCGGTCTCACTCAGGTAAAGCCGAGGTGTTAGCAGGCCTGGCTCCTTCTGGAGCCCTGGGGGACAGTCTGTCCCCTTGCCTTTTAGGCTGCTGGCTTCCCCGGCTCATGATTTCATTGGTCCAAACTTCTGCATGCATTGCTTTCCCTCTGTTGTGCTGTGATTTCTTAGAGTCTCAGTGTTACCTGGTGTGCGTGCATGTGCCTGTGTGTGCATGCATGTGTGTGTGTTTGTGTGTGTGTGTGTCTGTCTGTCTGTCTGTGACTCTGTGTGTGTGTCTGTATATGGTATGGGTATATATGTGTGTTTGTTTATGTTTGTGTGTCTATGTGGTATGATATGTGTGTGTCTGTCTTGTGTATCTCTGTATGTATGTATGTATGTATGTATGTATGTGTCCGTGTATATCCATGCGTGTATGTGTTTGTAAATCTGTGTGTCTGTATTTATATGTCTGTGTCTGCATCTCTCTATGTGTGTGTGTGTTTGTGTATGTGTGTGTCTGTCTGTCTGTGTGGTATGGCTTATGAGCCTATGGGTATGTTTCTGTGTGTGGTGTGCATTTGTGTGTATAAGTGTGTATGTGTGTATTTCTGAATGTGTCTGTGTATATCTGTGTGTGTGCCTCTGTGTGTGCATCTGTCTATGTCTGTATATCTGTGTTTCTCTGTATCTCTGTCTGTGTGTCACTGGTTGTGTGTGTATGTCTGTATATATGAATGTGTATGTGTATATATCTATGTATGTGTCTGGGTCTGTCTGTGTTTGTGTATATTTGTGTATCTATGTGTGTTTATGTGCATATCTGTGAGTGTGTATCTATGTGTGTTTATGTGCATATCTGTGAGTGTGTATCTATGTGTGTTTATGTGTGTATATGTGCATATCTGTGAGTGTGTATCTATGTGTGTTTATGTGTGTATATATACATGCCTATATTTGTGTGTGTGTCTATGTGACTGTGTTTGTGTATGTTGCATGTGTGTGTATCTGTCTGTATCTGTATGTCTCTGTATGTGTGTGTATGTGTCTGCGAGTATTTGTGTTTGTGTGTGTGTGTGTGTGTGTGTGTGTGTGTGAGAGAGAGAGAGAGACTGCAGAATGAACCAGGGGCTTGGTACATACTTGCAAATCATTTCCCACGGGCCACAACTCTAGCATGTGTTAAATGTTTGGTCCTCAGTCTGTAGCAGCTACTGGGAGAACACTTGAGTGTTCAGAAGTTAGGTCATCACTGTTGTGTCCTTTAAGGAGCTATTGGGACGCTCTCCTCTCCTCTAACCTCTCCTTTTCCTGCAATCGATGAGGTAAGCAGTTACTCTCTTCCACATTCCCCTGCCCCATGTGTGCCTCCCCACAAGCCCTGAACAGTAAAGTCAACTAACCTTGCCTGGACTCCTGGAACCATTAGCCAATAGCTTTTCTCCTTTTAAGTTATTTGCCTCAGGCATCCTGTCACAGCAATGGGAGGTAAACCTGTCTGTGTCAAGTCTCCTGGCCTTCTCATAAGAACACTGCTAGTGTTTAGGATTCAGACACCTTGGCATTAAAATAAATATTCATAAGTTCCAAGGGTTGGCTTGCTGGCACTGGTAGCCCCTGCAGGGATCTGAATTGGATGGCTCATTTGAAACTGCCCTGGCTGGGGGTTTGTTTGTGTTTGTTTTGTTTTCTTTGTTGATTTTCTTTTTGCCAACTTGGAATAGGATAGATTTATCTGAAAAGAGAAACCTCAGATGACAATGCCTCCCTCAGGTTGCTTGTGGCCAGTCTATGGGGCATTTTCTTCGTTGATGATTGATGTAAAAGGGTCAGCCCACCGTGGCCTGGACACAGGGTCCTGCACTGAGAAAGAAAGCAGGTTGGGCAGCCCTCAGAGAGCAAGCCAGTGAGACAGCTTCTCTGTGGCCCCTGTTTCTGTTCCTGCCTTGAGATCCTTCCCTCACTTTCCTCAGCGGTGGACTAAGATTGGGCTGTGTGAACCAATAAACCCTTCCCTCCCATGTTGCTTTTGGTCACGGTCTTTATTGCAGCAGTATGAAGCAAGCTAAGACTGTGAGGGAGATGTAGGCATAGAAACCAACACGTAAGAACAGGCTCACATTAGAACTCTCTAGAAGCAGAACCTACAGAAGATAGGTACTTAGAAACATAGATTTGCAGTGAAGAACTGGTTCGCGGCTGGTGGGATGGCTGGGAACCAAGGAGCCTGGCACCAAACTTATGACCTGAGTTCGATTCCTGGTTTCACATGTTGGAAGGAGAGGATCCACTCCCTCATGTTGTCCTCTGACCTTCACAGGGTGCTCAAGGCTGAGTGTCCACACACTCACACACACAGACTCACACTCACACACAGACTCACACATGATGTAAGTACATGTTTAAAAAAAAGATTTTGCTCTGGTCGCGTGTATTTTGTATGCTTTGCTTGCATGTGCCCGAGTTCTGTCCTAAATAGGAGAGAAAGAACAAAAAGATTGTCTAGGGTTGACGGAGGCCAAAAAACCTCAAGGTCCTGTACTCTGAGGCCTGAGGACCAAGGTGGAACAGATTTCTTTTTATGTAGCCTTTAGTTCTGTCAGGCCTTTCAAAGGATGGGGTGACACCCACCTTCAGGGGGCAGGGCTGCTCCTGGCCTCAGCATGCAGATTCTAGTGTTCATCTCATACAGACCCTCAGACACACATCAGAATGATTTATGACCAAATATCTAGGCACTCTGTAGCCCCATCTAGTTGCCACATGAAAATCAATTGTTATGGGACCAGAGAGCAGGCTAAGGGGATTCAAAGTGAGAAGGGTCAAGATTAAAGCCTTTCGTTACAGGAGAGTCTAATGGGAAATCACCCTGCATGAGCACACACATGCACACACTTGCATGTACATAGACACACAGACATACACACAGACCATACACACACACACACACACACACACACACACACACACACATCCTGCTGTGCAAAGGAAGCCTAAGTGCATGGACTTCAGCTCTCTATCAGACAATCCCATCAAATCAGGAGGCAGAAGCTGCCCTCAAGCCCAGCACTCAGTCAGCGTTGGGGACTTTATTTTGGAAGTGCAGTTCTGCTATTCACAGTGCCCCTATGTGGGCACAGCACCGAATCTTCTCGCCATTTGTGAGGACAGAGTGGATAATGAAAGCCAGCTGTCCAACCTCTTAACAAGGTGAAGTCATATTAGTTCCATTGTTCAATCGAGAGTTAACTTCTTAGCTTTCTTTCTTTCCTTCCTTCTTTCTTTCCTTCCTCCTTCCTTCCTTCCTTCCTTCCTTCCTTCCTTCCTTCCTTCCTTCCTTCTTTCTTTCTTTCTTTCTTTCTTTCTTTCCTTTTTAACAGTTACTTTTGGTCCAATGTTTTTCTCTTCCATAGGTTTACATCTCCACACCCATTTTCATTTTGCGATCTTTCATCTTTCACGGGCTTTGATGGCTTCCGCTGTCCCCACACCTCTTCTCCATGCCAGGCCTTTTGATTACTCGCCCACCCTCCTGTGTGACAGCATTTTGATGGGCGGGGATGAGATGGATAATCTTCTGTGCCATTAGCCATGGCACCGGCACGCCAAACAGCATTCCTGCCTCTTTGGAAAGGAGGCCCAACGAAGCCAAAGCCCAGACCCAGTCCTGCAGAGAGACAGTCTCCACGAGCCTGGAGGCCAGCATCTCAGAGACATACTAGAGTCTGTCTTTATGAAAGAAAATGATCTTTGTGCAGGCAGGTGGTATGGTTTAGGAGAACATTTTTATGTGCAATTTAGAGTGCGCTGTCTACACACGGGCTCAGACTGAAATAATCAGTTTAATGTGTGTCTGCACCGTCATGTGGTCAAGCTTTAGGTGAGAGCAGATTTACACACGGAAATCAAAACGAACTAGCAGGAGCCGTCTTCTGCTACATTCCATGACAATAAACGGCCACACGATGGACGGCTGCCAACCCCTCTCTCCTCTCCTTTCATTTCTTCCTGGAAAGCTCTTGCGATAGAAAGAAAATTAGTTTCTGAGGTGCTTGAGTGCATCTGTTAAGTAGAGATTTTTATCAGCTGGGGCATACATAAATAAGGCCACATAAACAGAGAGTCGCCTGGTAGCAAGAACTGAATGTAGCTCTCTCTTCAGGCGGTTTTCCTTAAGTCGAAGTGTAAGGATGTTTATAGGGATTCTGGAGCATGCCTTTCAGTTCAGGGAAGCATCCTGCTTCAGATGCCAGCTGCGGGATGCTCGAAACGAAGGCTGAGTCTCTGCAGAGTTTGTCAGTGAGGGTTGCTTTGAAAAGAAAAGGGGTAAGACTAAAGAACAATGAGGACCTCACAATCAAACATTTGAAATGTCATTTTTGGGCAGTGCAGTCTTCACATGAAGGAACTGGACAGAGGACCAGGTTTTAAAGGAAAGGTGTCCACATATGAATCTATCAGGAGACAGGTCAGGCCTGGATGAGGTCTTCATATAGGGTAATGTCCCAAATACGCATGCGTCACCCTTTGGCTCCCACCCTGGTGAGTCAGCGCTGACTTGGCAAAAGCAGCTCTGTTGGGTCTGATGCACACCCCACACCCCCACGCCGTCAGAGAACTTGGAGCTGGAGAAAGGAAACTTCTAAATTAAAGGGCAATGCTGTATCTCTGAATTAGAGTAACTGGGGACTCCCCTATCAAAAAAAAAAGTTTTAAAGAAAAACAATGTTCTTCCTCTTGTGATACATTTAATTCAGAATTTTGAACAGAATCCACTCCATACCCACCCAAAAGATGAGGAAGAAGAGGAGGGAGGAAGGGGGGAGGAGGGGGAAGAGGACGGAGTCCGGCGGGTGGAGGCTAGATTCCAACACATGTGTTCTCATTTATCAAGGGGCGGCACTCGGTGTGAAGGGGGGAAAATATCAGGGGTGAGCAGAATCAAGGAGATCAAATTATTTTTCCATTTGTCTCAGAAGCAAAGGGGGACAAAAGGAAATAAAGAGGGAAGGGAAATCATTTCATGATGGTGATCCTGTGTAACGTGGGGGAAGCAGTCAGGGGAAATTCATGTTTCAGAGACACCCAGGCTAGCGTGCCTCTCAGCTTCCCTCCGCCCAGGATGTAGCTGTGGATTTTGAAAGTATCAGAGATGATAATGGATGAAGACCTTCAGTATATTCAAGAATATCTGCTCTCCTTTTTTAATTATATTCTGAATGCATTTGTGTGCCTGGAATTGTATCTGAGTGTTTATCTGAATCATTTCTTCGATTTTGTCGAGAACACTATGTAATCCTCAATTTTATCATACATATGTTGTATGAAAATCTTCAGTTTCTTCAGAAAATAACTCCACTTCATTTTTCATTTATATTCTAAATGCATTTGTATGCCTGGATTTATTTCCAGAAAAAATTATTTTATAATTTATTTTATAAATTATCCTATCCAATCCTCAATTTTGTGTCACAAATGTTATATGAAAATCTTCAGTTTTATCAGAAAATGTTACCACTTCATTTATCAGTTATATCCTAAAAGTATTTGTATGCCTATTATTTATGTGAGTTTTTTTTTCAAAAATAAACTTCAATATTATCAACTAAAAAAAAAAAAAGAATCTGTATGGATGTCTCTTGTCATTCCTCTGACGCCCTCGCTGACCAAGGTCCCAGCACGGCCACCTCTGTGAATCTGAGGGCAGAGAGGAGAAAGTCTAGCGGTTGACTGACCATCGACTGCACACAGGCATCTTATTTCCACGGGTTCCCACTCCCAGTGCATCTGCAAAGCTATCCCGCTTCATTCTAGCAAACTGTTCTAAATACCCCGTGGCTCTTGTTCAAGATGCACATCCAAGATAGAGCCGAGGAGGCAAGAGGTACCACCATCATCACACTCGCTCTGCCTGCCCGAGGGCTCCATGTCACGTGATCGGCGAAGGCTAAAATGGCCTCGCTATTAAACAGGGTCGGAGAATGTATTCGAAGGGTGGGGGAGGGGTAAAAAGAACACACTGGGGTTCATTTGGGAACTAGAACTGAGCCTTCCGGTCATTCTAAGGTGAGGTAGAATGAGCCAAACTTAGGGACACCTCCCCCCACCCCGCCCCGTTTTGTGACAGCAGATGGGAGGGTTGCACTCGCTGTCTTCTGGTGAGTGGTGGGGCTGTAGGGTGAACTGGACATCAGCTGGCCTGTGGTTTCAAAGCTTCAGGACACACCTGTGCCAGAACGCCCTGCGGGCGCTTGGCTTCACGAGCACCCTCGCAATCCCACCCCTTCATGGTGAGGGCAGTTCTTTTAGTGCCAGATCTCAGTCCCGCGTTGCTTTACAAACCTTGACTCCGGTTCATGTTCAGAGCAGGAGCAGTCCTGCAACCCCATCAGTCCAGAGTCATTCCAGATTTCCACACATGGGGCCTCATCCTAACCCTCCCCCTTCCCCTCCCCCTCCACCCCTCCCCATTCCCAAAGCTCAGAGGAGCCAGAGGGACATAAGTACCCTAGCACCGAGGCCTCTGCAGTTTTGAAACAGGAGCCTCGCTGTGCTTTGAAGTTACTTGTGGCCCATTGCTTTTTCCTCCTGATAATAAACAGGGTAAGAGAGAGGAAGGCAGATGGGGAAATCAGAGAGCGGAGAGGAGGGCAGGAGGTGGTCACAAGGAAAGAGATCCCAGCCCTGCCTGGGAAGGGACACAGCCAGGTTGTCATGGGGGTGGCAGGCCAATCTGGTGGGAGTGTTTCCTCAACTGAGATTCCCTCCTCTCATGTGAAACTAGCCAACCCAGAGGGGTCTATGGGGAAGGGTTGTCGTCTACACGAACATTCTTGGTTGCTAAGGTAACAGTATCCTGTAATCTCCAGAGGTCTCCTAGCTGTGGGGACCGGGCCAGGGACAGACCAAGAAGGTGGCATCTGGGGTGGGTATCAGAAGAGCAGGGGAGGCAGATGCCACCTCTCCTTCTTATCCTAAAATGAAAAATAGCCTCAGGTGGTCACGCAGGCAGTGTGTCTTCAGAACCCCAGAGCTTAACCCTCTTGTCCTCCCGAGCAAGCAACGCTGGGCCCGGGCCGGTGGCTTCTGCTGTGTCCGTTCCTTTGTTGCGTCTGGGAGCCACCATGTGAACGCTTCCTTTATTGACAGCACCTGTCAGAAAGCGAGCAAGGGCCATCGAGCTTCACCCGGCGAGAAATTGGCACATCTAATTTCTTAACCTATGCCAGGATCTGCGCACAGCCGTGAAGACTTTCCACATGCTATTTCCCAATAAGACTGCTTTTCATCGCCCAGCTTATATTAAGATCAGGCCGGTGTGGAGAAATATAAAGCACCTTTCTTAATGCCCATGGCTCAGCCCTCCCAGTGGGCAGGAGCACAGTCCTAAGGGAGCCTTTGCTGATGACAATGCTCTCTAGATCTCGGTCTCCCATAGGTGCTGGCACCTGTATCTTCTCCCTTCTCAGCAACTATGAAGGGAGCAGCGGACCTACTGCGAATATTCATCCTATGTGACTCCTTTAGTGGCTTTAATTCCTAATAAGCATGATATTTCTAGAGAACATGAAGTGTCCTTTTCCCACAGCTTGTTGATGACATAGCAACTGGAAAGTGAAAATTTGGGAGGGGCTGGGTGTCCCCGGGGCACCACCGGGCAGAAACAAAAGCAGGTAAGCAGGCAAGGACCGAACACCAGAGGAAAAGACTTAGATGTGGCAAGCGGAAAGAGCAGACCCAGTGGAGTCCTCCTCTCCAGCCTCTCCCACAGCCAGGCTGCTCTTCTTCCCCTCTAGCTGTCACTGGCACCTGAACAGCTGACTCTGGGGCAAAAAAACTGACCTGGCAGTGCTGGGGCTGGAACCCAGGGCCTTTTGCTTGTTCAGAGAGGACTTCTACCACCCTACCCCCACCCCCAGCCTCACAGCCCGCAAGCTCACCCCCTGCTCCCCATCATTTCGAGGGCCTGTGAAGCCCAAAGCCAGGGCTAGGGAAGGTGTGGGTGAAGGAAGCGTTTGCCCTGCTGTCTGGGCTCTGGACAAACAGCTCAAGCTCTTCCATGGCACCACTTCCAGCAGAGTTGTGCCTGCCTATTAGGATGGTTTTAGAAACAGAGGAAGAAACAAGGCAGGGGGTGGAGTGAGGTGTGGTTGTCTTCCCTGCCCTCAGACAGCCTACCTCAGATCCCAGGTGACTACTGCTGTATTTTATAAAAAAGAAGAAAGAATTGGGAATACCTTTGGTGGAGGAGAGGTGTGGTGTGGGGAGGGAGTTACCTCTGTGGGCCCATGCTGAGGCACCCCTCCCCCCAGGTACCATCTGCACGACAGGTACAGTATAGTTTAGAAGAGAGTTTATTTAGGGCATGTGGAGGAGGGAAATTGAGGGAATAGAGACAGAGAAAGGTAGGAGGGGGAGGAGGGAGAGAGAGGGGGAGAAGGGAGAGAGAGGGAGGGGGAGAGGGAGGCGGGAGGGGGAGGGGGAGGAAGAGGAGGAGAAAAGGCCAGCTATGAGCAGGTGGAGAGAGGGGGAGGCAGTGGGGAATGGGGAGAGAAGGGACAGAGGGGAAGAAATGGCTGCTTTTACACTGAGTCAGCCATACCTGGCTAGTGCCAGGTAACTGTGGGGTGGAGCCTAGAAGAAATGCTGAGAACTGCTCTTAGCTAGACACAGCTTGAGGGCCGGAAGCCAGGGTTCCAACACGGAGGATGCTGTCCATACAGCAGAGGCTTGGCTACGTCTGCGGTGCTTCTTCCGAGTGAGGAATCTGCCGTCTCCCACCCCTGCTCTTCTAGGTAGCATGAGCGGCAGTTCTACAGGGTCTACATTGTCCAGTTACTTGGCTTAGGAGTGCTGGCCTAAGCCCCAACCCTGGTCCCTCTGAGAAAATTCTCCTACCAGCCATAAAAGATGGAAGCACCAATACCTCTCTGCCTCTTGGAAACATGGGAAATGAAACCCCAGAGAGAAAGTCACATCTTCATCCTGCTGGGATGGGACGGGCCTGAGGCTGGGGCCTCTGGAGTCCCTCTTACCACTATTGGTCTTGTTTAGATGCCTGCCTCCATAACTTCCTGAAGTTTCTCACTTCGATGTCTTCTGGAAACGGAGCTGCCATCATCAGGGATCTTTGTCTACCGCATCTCTCCAGCCTCCCTTTACTCTAATTACCCTAGAGTGGAACCCAATGAGTCTTTGAAGGACGCCATCTCCAAACACTTTGTGCTTTGGAGCATCAGAGAGTTGGGACTTGAATAGGGTGGGGTGCGGTGGGGACAACTGATTGACAAATGACCACAAATGGCTACCTGTTCTCAAGCAGGTAGCAGTCTGCTGTCTTTAAGGTGGGCTATGGGAAGACTCCCAGTTGGTGCTGTCTTATCTAGGTCATCTGAGGAAACCTGGTGAGCTTTAAGGTCCTGTCCCAGCACCCAGCCTCTGTGTTCAGATTCTTCCCCAGGGGCAAATCTTTCTTTCCTGTTCAGATGGCAGGCGGGTCTGAGGAGGCAGCCTTCTCCTGGCGGTTCTAGTCTGGATGCCCCCCCCCCTGCCCACCACACACACACAAACACAGAGCAAAGAGGACTTCTGTTTTGATTCTTGATTTTCTCACATTTCCCCTTTAAAGAGACTGTCTTCTCTCTCTCTCCTTTTCATTTCTAGCCCCCCTCTGGTCCTCATCAATATAATTTTAAAGTGAAAGCACATGGCTGTAGAGCCAGGGCTCCGTTTACTCAGCTGCACCTACTTATTCAATTGAAATGGGAAGGCTAGTTTACAAACTTTCAAAAACCAAGTCCTGGCCAATGAGACGAGCTGTGTAAACACAGGTCTGATTTCATCTCTAGTCCGTCCCCTCCCAAAAGACCCTCCTAGAACAAAAGCCAGGACAGGACACTGTGTGTGTGTGTGTGTGTGTGTGTGTGTGTGTGTGTGTGTGTATACAACCACTACACATGCACACACACATACACACACACACACACACACACCCGCACGCACGCACACGCATGCACGCACACTCGCACATTCTCTTTCTGGAAGTTTCTTGATTTCTAATTGTGAACCAGGATAATCAAGTTGAACAAGGTCAGGGTTTCAACATGTGGCGCTTTCCAGCAAAGTGTCAGTTGACATTTTGGACCCCACTTGATGCCATCTCCGCTGGAAAAGGATAAGGTTGGTGTGTCTAGAGACTGGCTGGGTAAGGAAATTATGCTCTCCTATGAAACAGATACATTCAAGTTTTGCAATCTTAATTCTTTTTTTTTTCTTTTAGGGGCAAAAGGATAGGACAAAAGATGAATTTCTGGCATTCCAGCTGTTCTGGGGAAGCAGAATGAGAAAACAAATCTTAGAAACTAAGAATAAAGCAAGTCTCTGCTATCCTGAAATAATTAGACTCATAGTCACCTCAGCCTTTTCTGAGACCACTCAATCACATCATTCTGATTTTATCTTCCTGGGCTTGTGAAATGATCAAGAATCATTTTGAACACCTATTGTATGTTGGTCCAGAAGTAGCCATTTTTATGCAGTATTTTGCATGATCAGTTTAGAAACTTTATAAGCTGGATATGAAGGATTCCCCAAAAGGCTGATTGTCATAGCTTGGTTGCCAGTTCATAGATTCAGCAAGGAAAACTGACTGACGGATCACAAGGCCTCTGACCTAACCAACGCTCTCATGCATTGATGGAGTCCCAACAAGGTGTCATGTCTGGGCGGCGAAAGAAGTTTTTTAAAAAAGATATTTTGCATATTGATGACAATTGACCAAGACAGTGTCCAAGGTCACCACTCAAAAGAGTGAATTCTTATTTTGTCCCTTGTTATAGAGGTCTTAGTCCGTGGATACTCAACTTTGCTGTTTCTGATTCTCCATCATGGGACTTTTCCTGGTTCACCAGAGAGGGAGACAGTGGCAGATCAAAGTGACTATTCTGTCAAAGTTCAACCAATGAGTTTATTGGAGTTGCTTATAGGAATATGGGGAAAGGGTTACTTACAGGTGCACAGGCACCTCAGAAGCAGTTCCATCAGTGAACAGTCCACCCCTACCTAGGTGAGGACTAATTCCCTGCTGGAGAGTGCATTTGAACTGCCCTCTAAAGGGACATTGCTGAAGGCTTGACTGACAGACAGCCCATGGAGCTCCTGGGAGTGTAAGGAATCTTGAAGAGGTGGGCCTTAGTTGAAGGTCATCAAGAATCATTTTGAACTGTGAGTTGCCTACTGTGTGTCAGTCTAGAAGCAGACATTTTTCATTCAGTATTTTGCTTAATCAGTTTAGAAACTCTATAATTTGGATATGAAGGATTCCCCAAAAGGCTGATTGTCACAGCTTGGTCAACCACAGCATCATTGAAGGGGATCATGATGTAAAAGATCTCTTCTTTTACAATCTATTGTGGGGTATACAGGCTTCCTCCACCAAAGACTCCCCTCAAAATCTTGTGTGCTGCACGAAGCATTGTGGAGTGTCCAGTCATGAGCCATAATAAATCTTCCTCTTTATTAGTTCTCTCAGGTAGTTTGTCACAAAATGTGAGACAGCAGTCTCCCTTAGCCACCTCCCAGAAGACAACACGGGGTTCCCAGAGGCTTTGTCAAGGAATCCTTCTCCTTTCTGTGGTGGATATCACTGCCCAGAATGACTGCTGCATCCTCCTTTCTTCCTGGATTGGAGAAGAGTGTTGTGACTGTTCCGCTGGGTCAGTAGATCATCTCCTCTGTACCCGGTCCTGCTCAGTTTCCGCTTCCTGCCTCATGTTCAGCTGTTTTCTGCCTGCAGAGGTGATGTCCCTTTGTGAAGGGCTACTTAGATTTTTTTTTTTGATTACCTACAAACATTTTTAGTGCATTTTTATTCCTGAAAAGCTTTTACTGTGTTAATGCAGAACACAAAATATCGGTTGTTGTTTTCCTTTCAAGGGCCCTGAGGAATGCTGCCCTTCATCTAGTGGGGTTTGTTTTTTTATATTCTTCTTATTGAAAATCATCCAGATGTCTGATGGGGGGGGGGGGTTGGAGGATGATGGATGATGTATTCTCTCTAAGGATGTTTTTTCTTTCTTTTGAGTATGAGATGGTTTTATTGACATGATTTTTATTGAAGCTCTTATACATGCATATAACATGCTTTAATCCGTGCCGCCATCCCCTCTCCTCCCTCCCAGTCCTTCCCTTATTCCCATCCCTAACTATTCTCTCCCAACTTCATGTATTCTCTTATTTTGTTTTTCCCAAACAGAGTCGGCTTAGTGGTGTTGGAACAGGCCTGGGTGTAGGGCCATCTGCCAGAGCGTGGGCATCCCTCACGGATGGCATCCCTGAGGAAAACCCCTCCCAGTGGCCACTTATTTACCATAGCTTCTCAGCGAGGGAGGTCCTTTCGGGAGTGAGATTCCCTCTTTGGTGTAGGTGGTGCATGTTTTTACATATGTAAGTGTATATTAATTCTGCTTCTAAATCTGACTTCTGGCTCTGAAGACCTAAGCGTTTCATGCATCATCTCTGAACACCGGAATGCTACTTTTCATCTATTTCTGAACTCAGTCTGAACATATATATATATATATATATGGAATATTTTTTCTTTTCTGACTTTCCTGTTCTCATGTCTTTGCTTTCTATCTTACATTTCAGACAATTTCCTAAGGCTAAATTTCCTTTCACTAATTTTTTCTCCAGCTGAGTCTGACCTGCAGTGTAACCTATTATCCTTTAGGTCTTACTAATAGCTCTCTTTATTTCATAAAATTTAATTTGGGTACTTTTATATTTTTTGTATCTTTTCAAAATAAAGCACTGTCCCGACACATTCATGCTTCTTTTTTCCTTGTAAATTGCTTAGAATAACCAATAATACTTCAGAATACACAATATACTCAAATTCCAAACACGTGAAACCCATCTTGCTTTTGGTAGTTCTGACATCTTTGAGGACTGATGCTGCTGTTGATTCCAGCCCCTCTCCTTGAATAGAAGATTTATGCAAATTTGAGCATGAGAGATTGTTGAAGACTTGGAGTCTATTTCTCCTACGCAATTTTGTCTTTGTTTTTTTTTGTTGTTGTTGTTTTATTTTGTTTGTTTTGTTTTGTTTTTCCTCCAAGTGTCCAGGAAAGGACCAAACTTGGAACACTTTCAGCTGAAGCCCTGGCATGGGGCTTTTGATATCACACAAGTGGGGGCGAGGCTGTGATAAGTTCTCAGTGAGGGCTTTTCTCCTGCTACATACAAGGCCAGTATGAAGGAATTCTCTTCTCTTTAGCTGCAGTTAACTCTTTCTTGTCTTTTGGCCCCTCTGGGTTAGTGGAGGCCATTGACCCCTGGACTTTCTTTTGATAGATGCATCTTAAACTTTTGTTCACTTCAGTACTCTGGAGACTACAATTGGTAAGGCATGTTTGGGAAATTGCAGGCTTTTAGGGTATTCCTCAATAACTCAACCTTATAAGGGAGGCCTTTTATATGCCTCCCCCCTTTCCTCCATCTCCAGTATTTTAGCTGTCTTGCAGTGGGGTAGCTTTTTAGCCATCTAAGCCTCTCCGCATATTGCTAAAATTACATCTATTGTTTTTTTCTGATTCTTGATTGTGTTAGTTGTCTTTCTTTATAAACGTGAACTGCAGAGCTACCTAATTCTCTCAGAGTCACCCCAAGATCCCCAGGCCAGTATCCCACATGCCTGCTCCCTTATGCCAATGGCTTTCCTTCCAAACATGCCCCTATTTTCTCCTTACAACTGGCTCCTGCCCCTGCTTCCAGGCCCAGTACCTCTTGAGGAGCTGACCCCACAGCCTCTCACTGCCCATAACTCTGCCGCACCTTTCTTCCCAGCTCCTACATCTACAATAGCTTTCCTTTCTTAGGCTTCTTTGGTCACAGCCACACAACCCTTTCTAACATAGCACTGCTCCCCAATCCCCACCGTTAGATGTCAGAACAAAAGCAAGATGTGTTTCATATGTTTGAAATTTGAATATGTTTTCATATTCTGAAGTATTCTTGGTTATTTCTAAGCAACTTAAAAGGAAAAAATGAAGCATCAGAGAAAAAAGACTGACTCAGAACACAGAGCAGCCACACCCAACACTCCTGAGAGAGAGCACTGTCTTTCCTTTCCATAGTTAGAATTTTAGTCACAACCTGGTTTGCTTCCAACATCAGGGTGGTAGACAGGCTGCTTCAGGTACTGATTGGAAGGTTACACAGAAGTCTCCTTCAAGCCAATGTGGCGTTTGCCATCTTCAGTTCCGCTGGGCCTACTTGTTGACAGCTGATCCTTCTCATGGGAGGGACCCTCACTTGAGTATCTAACCACCCTCCCATCCGATTTGTATACAAATTTGCCTTGATGCACATGGCCTGGAGGGAGATGGTTGAGGATATAGGGTGAGGAAGGATGAGAGTGATTCATATAGCTAGCCTTGGGGGAGTCAGTCACTATCTATGCGGCATACAGACTTTCCAGAATGGCGGTTTTAGGGTCATCTACACTCCTGCCTATAACCCTTCACCTATGCTAGCAAGGACGCCTACTAAACTCATTGTTTCCCCAAAGTGAACCGAGTGGAATGAAGGCTTGGTTTGTCTTTGGGACCTTAGGAAGAAGGGTAGATGTTCTTCATACCTCCCCTAAGGATGACCATTTAACAATGGGGGAGACTGTCACTTTCCAAATACCTTGTAATGAACTGGTCAAGAGACAACAATGCACAAAGCTAAGTTTCCTGAAAGCGACACCTGGTTACATTTGATAGATAGACCCAAGGTTTAACTTTAGTTGTATTCACATGTATCTTTGAATTTTTCTTAATGCTTTTATGGAAAAAGTCACAAAAAAACCAAGGTTGGGTTTTGTGGTTTATGCCTGTAATCCTAGCAATTAGGAGGCAGAAGCAGAAGGATCTTCTTGAGTTTGAGGGTAGCATGGACATAGCTCATTCTAGGCCATCTGGGCAACCTGTATCACAACCAAACAACAACAAAACCCCCCAAAATACTTGTCCATACTGGACATTTCTCATTGGACTCTTGAGTGCTTCATATATAGTAATAATTTCTGATGTGTCATTGGAGGAGACACTTGACCTCTCTGAATCTCAGATCTTTTGTAAGAATTATTAGAATGATAATGTCAACTCTGTGCACTGCTGGGAAGATAGGATGATAGTCATACAAACTGTGAGGGACCCAGGGGGCCTTCAATAGCCTCTCCATATCACCATGGTTATGCTCAATGTTCTGATGTTTATAGGCAGCAGTGACACCATATTGTGTCTCTCTGATGTAGCCGTTTTCTTCTGCTCCTCCTGCTCTCTGAAAATCTCTGTGTGGGAGTGTGTTGTGTGTGCTGTGCCCAAGTTTCAGGTACCCCACAGACCCCTCACTGAGCAGTCAATTCCAATGCAAACATATAAAGGGCTTTATTGCAAGGCTCTCACCATCATGGCTGGGGAGGGGGCTGGTGGTGGTGGTGGTGGTCAGAAGTGAGAGCCCTTAGTCTAGGGGTACAGGGTATTTATTATAGTTACAACAAGCTTAGGGAATTTCCATGTGGGTCAGCAAGCTCATATTTTAAAAAATGCATTTCTGCCATAATTTGCAAGAGCCAAACACGGGTCAAAACCACCTAACAAGCAGGGTGGCTAGGTTATGTGTTTTCTGCAGGATGTCTTAGGTTAGCTATATACACCCTGACCCTGCTGCTGTAGCCTGACGGGCTGTTGCTGGGGTTGGGGTTTGTAGTTTTCTTCCTAAAATTAGAGTTGGCTGGGCTTTACAGTGTGAAGTCTACATGCTTGTGGCAAGCCCCATGTTCCTGTTAGATCTCATCCCTACTGAGTGAGCTGACACTGTCCCATTCTCCAAACAAAACAGGACAAACAGATGAACACACAGAGGCCTGCTCACAATGCTGGCGAATACTTGCTAAAGCATCCAACCTTCTTTCCTGCCTGCCTGCCAGAGACTCAGTTTTTCTTTTCTTTTCTTTTTTATTTTATTTTATTTTTGCTTGTCTTGAATTAGCTGTGTGAGCATAGTTGATGGAACTAACTTTTGATCTAATGTCACAGACATTGAGGAAAGGCAGGCAGGCTTAGCTGGGGCTTTTCTGTGCTTCTCTATTGTAGCACCTCTTCCTTTAGGCCATGGCACAGAACCCATTCTGTAATTAGTCTTGATGATCTGAGAAAACAGCTAGAGTATTTCTTTATGGCCTGTCTAGTGGTTTGAATAAGAATGGTTCCATGGGCTATGTATTGAAATGCTCAGTCATCAGGGTGCCACTGTTTTAAAAGGATTAAGAGGTGTGGCCTCCCTGGAGAATGTGTGTTACTGAGAGGTGGGCTTTGAGGTTCAAAAGCCCATGCCAAACTCAGACTCCCTCTCCCCCTCTCTCCTCTCTCTCTCTCTCTCTCTCTCTCTCTCTCTCTCTCCTAGGCCTATGCATTGGGATGCAGCTCTTCTTTCCTCCAGCACAGTGCCTGCCTGCTGCCGTGTTCCTCACCATGATGATACTGAACGAAATTTGTGAAACTGTAAGCCAACCCCCAGTTAAATGCTTTCATTTTTTTTTTCTTTTTAGATTTGGTGTGGTCATGCTGTCTCTTCACAGCAATAGGACAGTGACTAAGACAGCTTACACAGAATTCTAGGGTGAAGGTAAGATTCAGGATAAGTAGCTTGCTCTGTGAAAGGTTCTCGTTTCTAGGACCTGCTATGGGAAAGAGGAACTTGATATTTGTGACAAGCTTCGGAGGGGAGACAGGAGGTTAGGAGAAGATCAGAGACATGTTGGTTCTCTGTTTGTGTCTCCAACCTTCTTTTGTGTCCTTGAATTCCAAGCACTCAGCAGGCCAAAGTTCTTCATTTTGGTGATGTCACTTTTTAGACAAGTGAGTAGGTAAATGCTTGGCCAACCTGGGATCCTGGAGACTAGGCTTGAATAGTGTTTCCCTTCTCATTGGTTCTGAGTTTTGGATCAACTTCTCTCCTCTTCCTGAGGCGTCTTTGGTATGCAGTTACAGGGCTCAGGAAGAAGGCACAGGGTTTGCAAACACACAGGGTTGCGTTACTCTAGGTTATCACGTGAACACTGAGTTCTCAAGGGCTGGTTCAAGGACTTCGTGGAAGTTCAAACCTCACTGGAGAGTTTGGGGCTTTAGAAATTATCTTAGGTGTGTTTAGGTGTGTGTGTGTGTGTGTGTGTGTGTGTGTGTGCATGTGTGTATTATTCTAGACAGGCTTTCTCACAGAACCTGGAACTTATTAAGTGGCTAGCCCAACCTCAGGGGCTCTTTACCTCCCCCTGCGCTAGGGTAACACATGGGTGCCACCACGCCCCTGTTGGCATTAAGCTGGGAATCCCAGGTCAAGCCCTAATGCTGGCATGGCATTAATGGGGTCTGTGCTCTATTTGAGTGTGGCTGAGCCAATGGCTGTGCCTACCCCATGGCGGCAGAGATTTGGATTTCACTTCAGTTCGGCATCTAGTAGGAAAGACCTTCGTTAGGTTTAGTTTTGTTTTTTTTTTAAGTTCTTGCCATTCATCACCTAACAAAACTAGCATGACTGGGAAAGCCTGAGTTCAGACTGGACAGCTGCAGACTTGAGAGTGGCAGGCTAGGGAGTGCCCTGTTCAAGCCCAACTAGGATTGCCCGCTATGGTGAGGAGGAGTTAGCTACTGAGGGGTGTAGGGTGGGTAGTCGTGTTTTGAGTCACAAGCTTGGGTTATGTAAGCCTTTCTGTTTTGCACATCTTCCCTCTGCAGCTAACTTACCAGACTGAAATTCCTGTGATAAGCAGTGAGGATTTAGGAGGGGTGCTGGTAAGACTTCTGTGTTCATCTCCTTTCAAACTCTATTTGCAACTTAACCTTCCATAGTATTTGGATGATACTGAGGTGAGGCTTCGGGGGGTGGGGGGGGGTGGGGTAGGGGAGACAGCGAGGTTGTGAAGTTGGAGCTCTTGTGAATAGATTGCAAATAAATTCATAAAATTGGTACCCTTATATGAAAGGACTAATGGAGCTTGTCTGCCCAATTTCGGTATGGGAGAACATGGAAGGTACCACCTACACACCGTGCACAGCTCCCCAAGCCTGCTGGCGCTCGAGCTGGGACGTCCTAACCTTGAAAGCTGTGAGCAGCAGCCATGTACTGCTCATGATTTACCCGGTCTTCAGAATTTGGTCATTGCTGCTCACATGAACACAGGTGCTAATCAAGCAGTGCACACAATGGTATGTGCATAACTCCAGTGAGCAAAGTACCCACTCAGGCGGTAGAGGGTTAAGCCAGGCAGTCAATAGGCTGACGACCCCTGACCCCTGCAGAGGATCAGAATGAGAGAGGGCCAGGAAACTAGTAGGTGAAACCTGTACATTCCGTGGTCATGAACTGGTGAGATGGAGTATATTTTTTAACTTTTTAAAGTGTGTATTTTTACTGAAGTGTAATGTAACACACAGAGACAAGTAAGTCACCACAAGGCTGTGAGTGACATACTCAGAGAAGCTCTCCTTGATGGCACACCCAGGATGGAATTCCTGTGTCCTAATGGCCCCTTCAGGGCCCAGTCACTTCCTGTGTCCTAAAGTAGCCATACTTTCTTATCCTGCGCAGGCACATCTATAGAGAGATGGCACCACCTGCAGTAGATGGGTCCTCCTCCATCAATTAGTAATCTGGGAACATATCCCAGAGAAATACCCATAGGCCACGCTGACCCAGGCAATCCCCCAATTGAAACTCCTTCCTAACTAGAAACGTGACCATGAAGAACCGCGAAGTCTGCATGTCTGGGAGCAGCTTGTGCCCCACTGGACTCCTGGCTAGTGGTTCCTGTGGTGTCACTCTCACCAGCTGCACGTCGCCTTCGCTGGCAGCATGGTCAAGGCTGCTAACAAACTGACCACTGTGACAGGCTAGAGACTCTAGAGGAGAAAGATAAGCTGGCCTCCTCACTTCAGGATGCAGTTCAGAAAGTAAGAGCCAGGTCCGACGAGTCCCTTTCCGGCCACATGCTACCTCTAGCTAGAGATTGCATCACCAGAGTACTGTAAATGGGAGGGTCCTGGTTGGCAAGGCCTGAGTACAAGAGGTCGACTGGAGGCATTAAACGCTGTGACTGGCAGTCTCCATAGATATCCAGATAGGAAGACAGGTTCATTTGCCCAATGAACACGGCAGTTTAAATAGGGAAGGGATGTTGGATAGTGAAAATACATTCTCATTAGAGTGTGGCCACCTATCTTCTTTCAACAACTGTGTGAACTTGGGTTAAGAGCAGTCATCAAAATCCTTCAGCAGCCCCTCTTCCGCTGCTGGCTGGGACTTGGCATTTCTGAGATGGGCGGAAGAGCCCAGGATCTATCTGTATGACAGCAGCAGGAGGGTCTTGAGTGCCACGGTGCAGGATGGAAGCAGGCAGTGAGAAGCTGGTGTATTGAGCAAGTTTCTGGGGCCCTGACCATCCCAGGGAACCTTGTCATTTTTACCTGAAGATCTGAAACCACCTGTTTCTGGGAGTACGCAGCAATCACACGTCTGTAAGTGTACTGCTGAGAATCTTGTCTGAATCCCAATGCCGTGCCCCAGAAGCTGATGGTCCCAGAAAGGAGAAAGGAAGGTGCCAGCGTGTGATGACAGCCCCGTGTGCGGTGCTGCGACCACAGGGGACACTTCACTCCAGTGAGCAAGACCAAGAGTCGACATGCAGTTTCCAGTACACACATGCAGTGTGCTGGCTTATCATGAATCTTGGGGACAGTCAATACTCCCATTCCAGGCCATGTGTGAGTCAGAGCTGTCATCCCAAGCTCAACTCCAGGAAGTGCAGATACATCCTGGTAAGGATATGACATCCAGAGAATGGCTTTTTGGGGGTGGGGGTGGGGTAATGATTGCTTTGTGAATTAGCATAAAAGACAATAGAAATGGTCTTTCACTGAGTGACATTCAGAGTGTTGATTAACTATAAAGCAATGCATGTATGCAGAGTCTCATGTCTCTCTTCTTAGCCAGGGCACAAGAATCTTCTGAGGCCTTTAGCTGGCTCTCACAAGGGAGGTACCTGAACACGTGTGTGTTATAAGGCTTACAGAATCCAGTTTCTAGAACATGTGGGCATCTGTTTTTGATGTTTCTTCAGTGCAAATGGTTGTCACACTACCTAAAACAGCACCCTGACTTCACTGACCTCAAAGAAGAGCTGTATCAGTTTGTTCAAGTTTAATTTACAGATTGTCTTTATTATAATGTTGCTTGGGAATGGGTTTTGGAGTACTTCTGTCTACCAAAGAAGACTGTGAATTTTAGTCAGTTTTGATGAGGTGTTAAATGCAGTGATGTGAATAGCCTGTGCACTCCGGGGAGGAAGAACCCTGGAGATGGGTGCATCGGTTCTCAGAGCCTGCAAATGCCATGGTTGTTTTTGTTCTAAGATGAAGCCTCAGGTAGCACTGCAGCCTGCTCTTGAACTTGCTGTGTAGCTGACAATGATGCTGAACTAATCCTCCTGCCAATACCTCCTGAGAACAGTAACTGCGGATGACCTGGCATTAATCGGACCTGGTTTATTCCACGCACTGGGGATTGAACTCAGCATTTTGTGCACGAACACAAGGCACCCTGCTACATCCCCAGCTCCGCAAATGGGCAGAGTGGCCACACACACTCACAGAGGTTGGGGATGGGGGCACACACTTGAGTGACTGAGCCAATTGTGTCCCCCCTGAAGGACTAGTGTGCTCAGTGCCTGGACATTAGTTCTTAAATCAGGGTTGTTGAAAAGTAACCAAGGGACAGTGTGTCTGACTGTGGGTGGGGTGGGCTGGGGGTGGGCTGGGTCCCTAGGTTATGCTCTTTAAAGCCCCAGAAGGTTTTCTTAAGTTCCCGAGCTGTCAGTCACCTCTGCAGGATGCTGTGCAGGGCACAGCATGGAGAGGGGTCGGATTAGAGACCAGTCCCGATTAGCAGGTTTGGGGGCAGTGCAGGTGCTGGTGCAGTTTCCAAACGTTTTAGGCAGTGACTGGCTTTTTGGAATAACTGACAGACAGAACATGGGCTGGGCTGAAGGCGCTTTGGGAGACTGAGGAACCTGATAAGTCTCTGGCTTTTGGGGTAGGATGGGGAGAGGGCCAGGCCAGTCTTTCTTGGGGTTCCACTGGCCCTGTCTTTTCCATTACAGGAATATAGTTGGCAGCCTCACCTGCCTGTCACCTACCTCGCTGTGGCCAGCAGCTGCTCAGCTCCTCTGGGTGTCAGTCCTCACCTCAGTCACCCCTGCTTGATAGCAACACTGCCAAGAGTGGTTTTTAGATGAAAATGGCATTACCTGATAACACTCACTCAAGAAGGTATTTCCTTTATCACTTGGTTCCTGTCCCCTGTGGCCTGTGTTGCCAACATTCCTGGCAGTGGACAAGAAGACTGCTGGCTGGCTTTATTACAGTTCTGTTCGTGGTTTTGCCATGTGAGGCCCTCATATGAGGCAATGCTGATTTTTCATATTCAAGGGGCAGCAGTGGGAGGAATGCGTGTCACCAAGGCATCCAGTGACGTGTGAGGCAATCAGTGAATTCTTTGCATATTTTATTTTTCTTTTTTTGATTTCCAACTCACACACATCTGGCATATTTTACATCTTTGCAATAAAACATGGTTACAATAGCTTAAGGAATTTATATATCCAAAATATTTCACCATGATCTCAAGATGAAATGACCTTGTCTTCCAGATGTTCAGTGCCTTCCCAATTCTAAGCTACAAACTCAAGATATTGCTCACAGCCTGGTGATGAATAACATAATCAGTACACTGATTCCCCATAATTTCAGAATTTCATAAATACAAACAACAATGAAGAAGGAATAATTCAGTGCTAAAACTTTCTAGTACAAGGTGGATGACAGATAAGTAATCACAGCAATAAATAATGATATGCTTCTGGTGCAAAGTGCCAATACAAAGAACCCATTATTCTGTTTTATCTTTTGAAATAAATGACTGCAAATGAGTGTAAATTCTGAGAAAATTACATTCCTGTAACATGCCTCATAGCCCTACCGACACGATATGTACATCTATGACAATACAGTCACCAAATATACAAAGAAGAAACATGAAGAAAATGTGGAGAGCCCTGGGTGAAAGCTGGATCGGGACAATGGATGGAAAATCATTTGAGAGCCATCATTTTCCATTGTAAAGATGAAAGTCCTTAGGCTAGGAGTGTGGCTTCAGTTGGGAATCTCACAAGGAACGAAAGGAATGTTTGTTTTTGTTGCTATATGGTCTGACTCATTATTAAACTCTGCTATCTGAGAACCAAGGAGGAGGGGCTGTCAGCACCCGGACCCTCCCAGCGTGCCAACGCGGACACGGAGCCAGCGGCTGACTCCAGGGCGCATGGCCCGGTGCTGGATGGGACTAATGGTAGCGACTCAGTGGAAACCAGGCCCTCACACCCACGCTCCCTTTCTGTTACATTTTCAGGTCCTAAGGGGCAGGGCTGAATTTTCTTTGTATAAGTACCAACAGTGGCAAATAATGGCTTAGTATCCAAATGCTATATGAGCAAACCTCACTTAGAAGGATGAACTTCGATTAAAAAGTGCAAACCATATTTTAGTGAAAATGTCAAAAATTATAGATTGAGCCCAAATTCAACCCTTTTGAACAAGCTGTGTTCTTCCGTGTCCTAGCTTGACTGCACCTGTTCCATCAAGACTGGGGGAGTGGGGGAGCATGCAGGCTGTAACTCCACGGTAAATTAACAAAGGCTGCTCTTTCTTTATACAAGGTTTCACTTTTACAAAAGTATCCCTTTAAATAAGATGCATATGATGTACAAAGTATCAAACGTGGTTTTTTTTTTTTTTTCTCAGCTTGAAAAGAGGCTGGAAATGGGATGCAGGTTAGGTTCAAAGCTTAAACTTTGTAACAACTGGGCACAAGGTTCCTCAGAATTGTCAAAAGTCTCTTGTGAGGCTTCCTACAACCTTTTCTCAATAAACGGCGATATATGAAATAATTACCAAAACGTCTCCTAATTCAGATAATTTACATGATAGAAGCTTGCTTGACAGCAGCTGGTGTTCAGTCCTGGAAAAACAGGGTGAAATGGCTCCCGACTATGATGCTCGGCGACTGCTGGGTGGGATGGATGTACAAACAGGCCGATGTGGACCAGCGTCCCCACAGAGATACTGCCTTTCCACAGAGCACTGGTGCTCTCACTTGAACGTGGCTTCTGCTGCTTCTCTTCAGTACCTGTTCTGATGCTCATAATGCCACCGATTAAAATCTATATTAAAAGCTACAATGCTTCCAGAAGCCATGCCAGTGATGAGAGTCCTGGAAAACAGAGACGATGGAGAGTGACAGGAGAACAGTGTGCACTCGCCACTTTATGCTCACACTGGCCTTATCTCAGATGGTCCCAAGTCTGATGTGTTCACTGAGAGAGGTTGAGCATTTCCTCTTGCTTCTAAGAACTGCTGAGCTAGTCGGGACAGCTGACTGCTGGAGAGCGCAAGTCAAGACCATCAAACCACACACTCTAGTGTGACTTGGGGTCCATCCACACCCTCCTCTGGGATAAGCCTGAGCTTTTCTGTGGAATTCTGGCCTTTTTTCCTTAATGTACTTTAACCACTCTACCCCTTACCTGGTCACTATAAAACCTGCCTATGGTTATATGAACCAGATAGGGAAGTGCTAGCATCCTCCAACACCACATGTAGATCCATAAACCACAAGCCTCAGGTACCAATTTCGTTTTGTCTGTGGGATACTGAACAACAGCAGGAAGTCTAAAACCTTCAGACTTAGTGCATCTGTCCTGAGTCACTGTCACCATGCAGGTGACATCATCACTGTTCCTTCTTGCTTGTGCTTCCTAAACCAATCAGAGCTCCTTCCTCCGGGGTGTCTCACTACCAATGACTGAGTTCACGTCTCACGACATTCTTAAGTGTGCTTAGCCATTAATCGGCCCATCCTCAAAGGTGTCCTTCGCCATTATGTGTTTATAAGTTATACTTCCTGTGCATGAATTGTCCCAATACAGCCCTGCTCTGCACAGCACAATTAATCAAAATTAATAATGGCATTAAAATGGAAATAGGAAGTTAGCTAGCACCTTTCCTATACTACTGGAGCCTCTGTGATCCAGCCTGACAAATGTCTCCTCAGTCTCCCACACGTCCACGCATCTCCTCCAAGGGCTCTGGTCCTGCTCCCTTGGCATGCAGTCAGATTAGGGTCATGTGCTGGGTCACTTCACTATGTGCCCTTAGCACTTTGTAGGTCACTTCTGCTATAATATAAATATTGTCTTTCTTTTTCCCCTCTTTCCCTCCCTCCTTCCCCCCCCCCCTCCCTCCCCCTCCCTCCCTCCCCTCCCTCCCTTCCCCTCCCCCTCCCTCCCCCTCCCTCCCTTCCCCTCCCCCTCCCTCCCTCCCCCTCCCTCCCTCCCCTCCCTCCTTTCCCCTCCCCCTCCCTCCCTTCCCCTCCCCCTCCCTCCCTTCCCCCCCTCCCTCCCTTCCCCCCCCTCATCTCCATCCTGGCCTGTCTGTGCAGTCCTTCCTCCATCTGGCTGAGATCGAGAGAAAGCTAAGCTGTTGACCTGTTCCCATGACCACACTGCCCTTGCCGTGGCTCACCTTTGGTCATGGGATAAATCCATCGCTCTAATGCCAGCATCACATCCGGGGTAAATGTACAACTGCTTAAAGTCACAGGCCTGCCAGACCTCCACCACGCCATTGTCTCCTCCAGTCACCAGGTTCTGTCCGTCGCTGCTCAGGAGAATAGCCTACAGGAAAAAAGGCAGATAAACCATCTCTTCATTTGTTTCATGTCAATGGTCATGGCTGATCAAGTCAAGTATTTGCCCTAGTGTATGCAAGCTTAATCAGCCAACCAAACAACCACTAATGCTCTACCAACTTCTGCCTAACCACCACCTACCTACCAACCAAGCTTTAGGTAAGCAACCATGGAACACCAACCACCAACTAATCACCAATCAACCAACTACAAGTCAAGCAAATGCCAACCAACTAAACAACTACCAGCCAACCATCAATCAACCAACTAACAACCAAACAACTAGGCATCAGTTGACCGAACAACAACCAACAACCCAACAGTCAACCACCCATCCACCGTGAAACCAACAGACCACCAACCAATGACCTGGAAAGTACTGTCATCCTCCTTAACATTATCCTCCTTAACATTATGACTGTCATCCTCCTTAACATTATCCCCTTATTTGGCCAATTGTCCAAATTTCTTAAGGTCTAATCTGCAGAACTTTCAATCAAAGTTCTATCAAACTTTGATATCAAATCTATCAAAGTATTTTTCTAAAGACATAGGACTTTTTTTTAAAGCCAACTGAAAAGAATAAAATAAAAATAAAATATTTAAAGTGCTAGAGAGAGATCACTTAGTGGTTGAGAGTGTTTACCGCTGTTCTAGAGGACACGAGTGTGGTTCCCAGGACCCATGGCTCACAACTAAGTGTAACTCTAGACCTAGGGGATCTGATGTCCTTTTCTTGTCTCAAAATTCAAGTGTGCACACTTCTTGCTCCCCCAAAACAGCATAATTAAAAATTAAATCTTTAAAATTAATTTAGTTATAAAATTATGAAAGTTATAATGAGAATATTGTCAATCTAAGCCAGGAATAACTAGTGAGAACACTGCATTTTGTGAAACTGCAGGTGCTAATGGAGATTTAGCATAAAGAACAGAAGCATATTTCCCGACAGTTCCTTGAACCAAGGCACTGGCCATTGCATTTCATTAGTGAATGAGGACAATAGGGAACTTGAAGCTGTAGTCAGGGTTCTTGGGATAGGCATCTTTGTTCTATAGTGCTGTGTGTCCTGGTTATTTTTCTGTTAACTTGGCAGAAACTTAAAATATCTGGGAAGAAGGGGTCTTAATTGAAAAAGTGGCTCCATGAGATTGGGCTGTAGGAACTTTGTAGGACATTTTCTTAATGACTGAGAGGAGGATCCAGACCATTGAGGGCAGAGGGACCCTGGTCAGGTGGTCCTGATGGGGCACATGCCAGTAAGCAGTGTTCCTCTTTGGTCTATTCGGTTCCTGTCCTGGGTTCCTGACCTCCTTTCATGATATACTGTGATCAAGCTAAAGTAAACCCTTTCCTTTCCAACTTGCTTTCCGGCATGCTGTTTTATCCTAAGCAGGCCACCCTGGGAGCACAGTCCTGAGCTCACTGCTTGCGGAGGGCCTTGGAATGCTTCCCCTAGGCAAACAGCTGTGGTCTCCAGAGTAACTTGCTGAGCGTGTTCAGCGGAAGGATCTCGGGTTGAAGAGGATACCAGGGAAGCTCTGCACAGAGCCATTTAATGACAAGTGAGTTTGGCTGCATGGCTTCTTGCACTCAGCACGTGGCACTCACCCTAGTGGAATCATTGATCTCCATTTGAGCCAAAAGTTTCCCATTGATGCTGAAGTTGCTGAACCGTCCTCGCTCATAGTATATGATGCAGTGGCCTTCACTGGATACTGAAATTAGGCGTGGAAATAAGCAGTTTTCTGGCCCCTCCAGGGCCCTCAGCAGGTCTCCAGTGATGGTATGAACGAGGCAAGGGCCCTCTGCAGAGGGGAACAGAGATGCCAGGCGGTCAGAGACAACACCAGCTCAAAACCACACCTGAGGAGGCACTCAGGTATGATAAAGAGATGATGACAACAGAGGAGTGCTACAGCACGTATGAACATATATGTACACACACTCACTACACCTACACACACACACCTACACACACACACACACATGCACGCACGCACGCACGCACATACACGCACATGCACACGCGTACACTTTAACTCCAAGGTCAGGCGAGTTCAGACTGTGCCCAGGAAGTCTGATCTGTGGCTTTGGAGGGTTCTCATTACGAGAGTGAAGGCAACAGCAGCCCAATCTCCCCACTGGGGTCAGACTTCAGCCCACAGTCTAGACACGTCACTGCCAAGCAAGCTTCGCCTTTGCCTGTGGTGTATGCGTAAGATGTGAATGTGCAATTAAGAAGTTAATCGGGTAATTCTGACTACAGACTTTTTTTTTTTTACTTTTAAAATTAATAGAGGGGCAAAAGTGTAAAAGGGGTGCAGAAACAGTCTTATCTTGTTCAGGACAATTTTATGGCCATGAAAGCTACATTAAGAAGATCAAAATTCCACAGCCTGGTGGGAACAAACACTGTGACTGCCCACTGTGTGCTTGGCTCCTCACTCAGTCAAAAGACAAAGCCTGCATAAAGTGTGGCTACCTTTTTACCTGACAACTGTTGAATGATTTCAATCGCCACATTTTTACATGCAGAAAGGCGTCAGTATCAAACTGTACTCTGTCTGATATGGGGGCGCTGTGGAGACGGGCAGGCGGGAAGGGCACCCGCTTTGCCTTTAGCACCTGAGGAGAGAAGCACCTGCACCTGCACGGCTAGGCTCGCTTTCTTGCTCAAAACGCAAAGTACATGGGCTCTTGTCCTCAGAGTCCTCTTTCTCCATAACGCCGCAGTACATGGGCTCTCGTCCCCAGGGTCCTCTTTCTCCATAACACCGCAGGACAACTCTTGACAACAAAATCTAATCTCCTGAAGTCTTAGACTTTGATAAAAATTAAAATAAAAGAGCATCCCCTCAAAAGAAACCTTAAGAATTTCTACTGAAATTAATTAATTAATTAGTTAATTCTCACTTTCAGCTCTTGGGTTCTAGGTCTTGGCTCAGCTCTGCCTAGCCCCCTACACTCCTGCCCTCCTGGGCTTTCTGCCTAGAGTGTTCCCATAGAATTCTCTAATCCCCTTCAGAAGAGCCATCTAAGATTCCTCTCCAGATGACAATTCTTCCACAAAGTTAAGAAATCAGGGTCTGTCCCTTTCTCTCCAGCTCTGCACAGTCAGCTCGGCATAGAAAGGACCTGTCCTAAGGACAGACTAGGGAACAACTTAATCCAAATCCCAAAGCATTGGTTGTATGCCTCCTTTTTCAAATGTCCTCTTTCATAGCTTGATCATATGAATTCATTGAAGGTTTCATTTACCAGTGTTTGGGTTAGAATGTACATGACTACATCATAAACTTCTAATCATATTTTGTGTCAGTGTTGGAAAATATTACTAATATTTGATAAAACTAAGCAATGACAGAGAACCCAGAGACCACATCTATCTGTTGAATTTCTCGAAGAAATCAACAAAAGTCACAGCTAGAAAATGCTCAACTGCCTAGAGATAGAATATGAAAGATATGGCTTCTGACCTTTAGCACCACTGATAACGAGTCCGAGTTCTGCACAGACGGAGACACAGACAACTTCATGGTCATGGCCTGTGAGGACGGCTCTGGGCGCAGGATAGTCACCTACAAGGAAAGAGTAGCAGGGTGTCACTGGAGACCAGTACAGACCTGATGACATAGTCAGCAATGATGAGGAAGGACATGGCCGGGTCACTCACTTTATCTCTCTGCCTGTCCTTCCTGTGTGACATGATCTAACCCTAGCCCTGCTACAGGGCAGCTGGGAAGTCAATCCACGTGAGTGCTCAGAAGTCAGTGGCTTTCCTCTCAGCGAGGCAGTTACACAGAAACTCGTAGTCACTGCAACGTTGTGTGAGGCCAGGCCATGTCCCTGGCTCTAGTTCCACTTACATATGAACATAGGGGACACAGAGCACTGGGCAACAGTAAATGGTTTCAGGATGCACAGTGACCAAAATTTAGCTCAGAATCCAAGGGTACTGTGCATGTAATGTTTCTGGGAGCGGGTCGCTCACCTCACTGTGGGCATGGTTTTGAAAATGTGTTCTTTTAGTGTGTGTGCTCTGAGTATAAGTATACTCTGACTTAGGATTAAGACAAAATTTCCAACCATTTCTGAAAGTGACTACACATACTCCTGGTATTTTGTATTGTGCACTTGTATGAAGTGGCAATTTCAGCATTGAGAACAATAAAATTAGAATGTCTATTGACTTTGAAAAATGTCTACAATGTTCTATATTCTCTTACATACAGTAGTCAACCAAGAGTTAATTCTCCATGATAAAAACAAACACGCGATATTCATTCCCTGCCGGGACAGAAAAGGGTCACTAGGTACTATATCACCCTGAGCTTTAGATCGCTGGTGGTGCAAACTGCCAGGGGTCTGCCTGTGCCAAAGAACTGAGCACATAGGTGGTTTGTCTGCCAGCCAGCCGGGCGTGGGGCCTGTGTCCTGCCCAGAGAGCAGCAGAAGGAGAGAAGCGCTGTGGCCATATTCGCTGCCTGCAGGGACAGAAAAGGATCACGAGGTACTGTATCACTCTGAGCTTTAGATCTCGGGTGGTGCAAACCGCCAGGGGTCCGCCTGCACCAAAGAACTGAGCACATAGGTGGTGTGTCCACCAGCCCACTGGGTGTGGGACCTGTGTCCTGCCCGGAGAGCAGCAGAGGAAGAGATTCCCTGCAGCCATATTCGCTCCTTGCCGGGACAGAAAAGGGTCACTAAGTACTGTATCACCCTGAGCTTTAGATTTCTGGTGGTGCAAATCTCCAGGGGTCTGCCTGCACTCAGGAACTGAGCACATAGGCGGTTCATCTGCAAGCCAGTCCGTCACAAGACCTGTGTCCTATGTGAGAATCAACAGAGGGAGTGACCCCCACCACACCATCTTCGCTCCATAATAGAGCAGACAGAGAACACCTGGCTGACCTTGACAACCTAAGTATAACATTGCTTGAGGCAAGACTGAGCAGGGCTCCAAAGGCACAAAAGAGGAAGGCAGCATATCAGTAATCTGTGCCAGAGGAAACCCAGTCATCCAGTGTTGCAGAAATAACCTTTTTTTTTTAAATTTTTTTTATTCGATATAATTTATTTACATTTCAAATGATTTCCCCTTTTCTAGCCCCCCACTCCCCGAAAGTCCCGTAAGCCCCCTTCTCTTCCCCTGTCCTCCCACCCACCCCTTTCCACTTCCCCGTTCTGGTTTTGCCGAATACTGCTTCACTGAGTCTTTCCAGAAAAAGGGGCCACTCCTCCTTTCTTCTTGTACCTCATTTGATGTGTGGATTATGTTTTGGGTATTCCAATTTTCTAGGTTAATATCCACTTATTAGTGAGTGCATACCATGATTCACCTTTTGAGTCTGGGTTACCTCACTTAGCATGATGTTCTCTAGCTCCATCCATTTGCCTAAGAATTTCATGAATTCATTGTTTCTAATGGCTGAATAGTACTCCATTTTGTAGATATACCACATTTTTTGCATCCACTCTTCTGTTGAGGGATACCTGGGTTCTTTCCAGCATCTGGCAATTATAAATAGGGCTGCTATGAACATAGTAGAGCATGTATCCTTATTACATGGTGGGGAATCCTATCTTACACCAGTCAGAATGGCTAAGATTAAAAATTCAGGAGACAGCAGGTGTTGGAGAGGGTGTTGAGAAAGAGGAACACTCCTCCACTGCTGGTGGGGTTGCAAATTGGTACAACCACTCTGGAAATCAGTCTGGCGGTTCCTCCGAAAACTGGGCACCTCACTTCCAGAAGATCCTGCTATACCACTCCTGGGCATATACCCAGAAATAACCTTAAAGATCCACAGTAGGTTGAAGCACCAGCCAGTGACAATAAGACCATCTAACACCAGGGAGAACTAGATGGCTAAAGGCAAACGTAGGAACGTTACTAACAGAAACCAAGGCATTATGGCAGCATCTGAACCCAATTCTCCAACAATAGTAAGTCCTGGATACCCCAACACACCAGAAAAACAAAATTTGGATTTAAAATCACTGGTCATGATGCTGATACAGGAACACATGAAGGACATACTTAAAGTAAGGAGAAAATGGATCAAAAATTAGAAGCCCTTACAAGGGAAACACAAAAATCCTTGAAAGAAATTCAGGAGAATACAAAAGCCAATAAGGAGGAAATGCAAAAATCACTTAAAGAAATACAGGAGAACTTTGATCAACAGGCAGAAGTCATGAAAGGGGAAACACAAAAATCTCTTAAAGAATTAGAGGAAAACACAAACAAGCAAATGACAGAACTGAGCAAAAACTTCCAGGATATAAAAA
The DNA here is from genome assembly GCF_947179515.1 of Apodemus sylvaticus. Classification (NCBI taxonomy): domain Eukaryota; kingdom Metazoa; phylum Chordata; class Mammalia; order Rodentia; family Muridae; genus Apodemus; species Apodemus sylvaticus. Next base: position 112,676,619 of record NC_067475.1, on the reverse strand, counting down.
CAGAAATAGAAACAACTAAGAAACCACAAAGGGAGATACCTTTGGAGATAGAAAACCTTGGGAAGAAATCAGGGACCATAGACACAAATATCAACAACAGAATACAAGAGATAGAAGAAAGAATCTCAGATGCCAAAGATACCATAGAAACCATGGACTCAACAGTTAAAGAAAATGCAAAATGCAAAAAGCTTGTAACCCCAAAACATCCAGGAAATCCAGGACACAATGAGAAAGCCAAATCTAAGGATTATAGGCATTGATGAGAGTGAAGATTTACAACTTAAAGGGCCAGCAAATATCTTCAACAAAATTATGGAAGAAAACTTCCCTAACCTAAAGAGAGAGATGCCCATGAATATACAAGAAGCCTACAGAACTCCAAACAGACTGGACCAGAACAGAAATACCTCCCATCACATAATAATCAAAACCCCAAATGTACTAAACAAAGAAAGAATACTTAGGGCAGTAAGAGAAAAAGGACAAGTAACATATAAAGGAAGGCCTATCAGAATTACACCAGACTTCTCACCAGAGACCATGAAAGCTAGAAGATCCTGGGTGGAACTCATGCAGACTCTAAGAGAACACAAATGCCAGCCGAGACTACTATACCCAGCGAAACTCTCAATTACTATAGATGGAGAAACCAAGATATTCCATGACAAAACCAAATTTACACAATATCTTTCCAGAAACCCAGCCCTACTAAGGATAATAGGGGTAAAACACCATTACAACGAGGGAAACTATACCCTGGAAAAAGCAGGATATTAAGCTTCTTTCATCAAACCCAAAAGAAGATAACCACACACTATAAAATTAAAATCAAAAATGATAGGAAGCAATAACCACTACTCCTTAATATCTCTTAACATCAATGGACTCAATTCCCCAATAAAAAGACATGGACTAACAGACTGGTTACGTAAACAGGACCCTATATTTTGCTGCATACAGGAAAGTCAAAAGACTTTCAGTCAAAACTTTTGTCAGTGTCAAAGACAAAAACTACCTTAGAGTAAAAGGCTGGAAGACAATTCTACAAGCAAATGGTCCCAGGAAACAAGCCGGAGTTGCCATTCTAATTTCAGATAAAATTGACTTTCAACCCAAAGTCATCAAAAGAGACTCTGAGGGACACTTCTTGCTGGTCAAAGGAAAAGCACACCAAGAAGAACTCTCAATCCTGAACATCTGTGCTCCAAATGCAAGGGTGCCCTCATTCATAAAAGAAACTTTACTAAAGCTCAAAGCACACATTACACCTAACACAATAATTGTGGGTGACTTCAACACTCCACTCTCACCAATGGACCAATCAGGAAAACAAAAACTAAACAGGGAGACAGTGAAATTAATTGAAGTTTTGGACCAATTGGATTTAACAGATATATATAGAACTTTTCATCCCAAAGCAAAATAATATACCTTTTTCTCAGCACCTCATGGTACCTTCTCCAAAATCAATCATATAGTAGGTCACAAGACAGACCTCAACAAATATAAGAAGATTGAAATAATCCCATGCTTCCTATCAGATCACTATGGAGTAAAAGTGGTCTTTAATAACAATAAAAACAACAGAAAGTCCACATACACGTGGAAACTGAACAATACTCTACTCAATGATACCTTGGTCAAGGAAGAAATAAAGAAATCAAAGACTTCTTAGAATTTAATGAAAATGAAGGCACAACATACACAAATCTATGGGACACAACGAAAGCAGTGCTAAGAGGAAAACTCATAGCTTTGAGTGCCTCCAAAAAGAAATTCGAGAGAGCATACACTAGAAGCTTAACTGCACAACTGAAAGCCCTGGAACAAAAGAAGCTAATTCACCCAGGAGGAGAAGAAGACAGGAAATCATCAAACTCAGGGCTGAAATCAATCAAGTAGAAACCAAGAGAACCATACAAAGAATCAACAAAACCAAAAGCTGGTTCTTTGAAAAATCAACAAGATAGATAAATCCTTAGCCAGACTAACCAAAGGGCACAGAGAAAGTATCCAAATGAACAAAATTAGAAATGAAAAGGGAGATATTACAACAGAAACCAAGGAAATTCAAAAAATCATCAGATCCTACTACAAAAACCTGTACTCAACTGGAGAATCTGGAGGAAATGGACAGTTTCCTAGACAGATATCAAACACCAAAATTAAACCAGGATCAAATAGACCATCTAAACAGACCCATAACCCCTAAAGAAATAGAAGGGGTCATAGATAGGCTTCCGACCAAAAAAAGCACAGGACCAGATGGTTTCAGTGCAGAATTCTATCAGACCTTCAAAGAAGACTTAACACCAATACTCTTCAAACTATTCCACCAATTAGAAACAGAAGGAACACTACCCAACTTCTTCTACGAAGCCACTATTATGCTGATACAAAAACCACAAAAAGATCCAACTAAGAAAGAGAATTTCAGGCCAATTTCCCTTATGAATATCGATGCAAAAATATTCAATAAAATTCTTGCCCACTGAATCCAAGAACACATCAAAATGATCATCCACCATGATCAAGTAGGCTTCATCCCAGGGTTGCAGGGATGGTTCAATATAAGGAAATCCATAAATGCTATCTACTACATAAACAAACTCAAAGAAAAAAACCACATGATCATTTCATTAGATGCTGAAAAAGCATTTGACAAAATTCAGCACCCTTTCATGCTAAAAGTCTTGGAAAGGACAAGAATTCAAGGCCCATATCTAAACACAGTAAAAGCAATATACAGCAAACCGGTAGCCAACATCAAACTAAACGGAGAGAAACTTGAATCAATCCCACTAAAATCAGGGACTAGACAAGGATGCCCCCTCTCTCCATATCTTTTCAATATAGTTCTTGAAATCCTAGCTAGAGCAATTAGACAACATATGGAGGTCAAAGGGATACAAATTGGAAAGGAAGAAGCCAAACTATCACTATTTGCAGATGATATGATTGTATACTTAAGTGATCCCAAAAACTCTACTAGAGAACTCCTACAGCTGATAAACAACTTCAGCAACAAAATCAACTGGCTGGCTACAAAATCAACTCAAGTAAATCAGAAGCCTTTATATACTGAAAGGATAAGCAGACTGAGAAAGAAATTAGGGAAATGACACCCTTCACAATAGCCACAAACAGCATAAAGTATCTTGGGGTGACTCTAACCAAACAAGTGAAAGACCTATATGACAAGAACTTCAGATCTCTGAAGAAGGAAATCGAAGAAGATCTCAGAAAATGGAAAAACCTTCCATGCTCGTGGATTGGTAGGATTAATATAGTTAAAATGGCCATCTTGCCAAAGGCAATCTACAGATTCAATGCTATCCCCATAAAAATCCCAACCCAGTTCTTCATAGAGCTAGAAAGAGCAATTCTCAAATTCATCTGGAATAACAAAAAACCCAGTATAGCTAAAACTATTCTCAACAGTAAAAGAACTTCAGGGGGATTCAGTATCCCAGACCTCAAACTTTACTACAGAGCAATAGTGATAAAAACTGCATGGTATTGGTACGATGTCAGGCAAGCGGATCAATGGAATAGGATTGAAGACCCAGAAATGAACCAATACACCTATGGTCACTTGATCTTCCACAAAGGAGCTGAAAGCATCCAGTGGAAAAAAGATAATCTTTTCAACAAATGGTGCTGGTTCAATTGGAGGTCAGCATGCAGAAGAATGCGCATCGATCCATTCTTATCTCCTTGTAACAAGCTCAACTCCAAATGGATCAAGGACCTCCACATAAAACCTGACACACTGAAACTAATAGAAAAGAAACTGGTGAAGACCTTTGAGGACATGGGCACAGGGGGAAAGTTCCTGAATAGAACACCAATAGCTTACGCTCTAAGATCAAGAATTGACAAATGGGACCTCATAAAACTACAAAGTTTTGTAAGGCAAAGGACACAAAACGTCAACCAACAGATTGGGAAAGGATCTTCACCAACCCTAAATCCGACAGAGGGCTAACATCTAATATATACAAAGAACTCAAGAAGGTAGAACCCAGAGAACCAAATAACCCCATTAAAAAGTGGGGCACAGAGGTAAACAAAGAATTTTCACATGAAGAACTTCGGAGGGCTGAGAAACACCTTAAGAAATGTTCAACATCATTAATCATTAGGGAAATGCAAATCAAAACAACCTTGAGATTTCACCTCACACCAGTCAGAATGGCTAAGGTAAAAAACTCAGGAGGTGTTGGTGAGGATGTGGAGAAAGAGGAACACTCCTCCACTGCTGGTGAGATTGCAAGATGGTGCAACCACTTTGGAAATCAATCTGTCAGTTCCTCAGAAAACTGGGCATGACACTTACTGAGGACCCTGCTATACCACTCCTGGGCATACACCCAGAGGATTCTTCAGCATGCAATAAGGACACATGCTCCACTATGTTCATAGCAGCCCTATTTGTAGTAGCCAGAAGCTGGAAAGAACCCAGGTGTCCTTCAACAGAGAAATAGATACAAAAAATGTGGTATATTTACATGATGGAGTACTATTCAGCCATTAGAAACAATGAATTCATAAAATTCTTAAACATATGGATGGAGCTGGAGAACATCATACTAAGTGAGGTAACACAGTCTCAAAAGATCAATCATGGTATGCACTCACTGATAAGTGGATATTAGCCTAGAAACTTTGAATACCCAGGACATAATCCACATATTAAATGATGTCCAAAAAGAATGGAGGAGTGGCCCCTGGTTCTGGAAAGACTCAATGCAACAGTATGGGGAATTCCAGAACAGGGAAGTGGGAAGGGGTAGATGGAGGAACAGGGGGAGGGAAAGGGCTTATGCGACTTGTGGGGAGTGGGGACCCAGAAAAGGGGAAATAATTTGAAATGTAAATTAAAAATATATCAATAAAGGAAAAAAGTAAAAAAAACCCAACAAAACAAACAAACAGACAAAAAACAAAACGCCCATCTCATTAGTATGGAAGAAAACTTGCTTCCTCTTTTAATAAATGGTGAAACTGCAAGTATACCAAAGACCTGTGATTTATTATGTGTAAATGCTTGGTTTGTATACCTCTTTCTACACCTGTATAATTATGGCTGCATAAAAATGTCATGGATGAAAAGGGATCATGCGTGGAGAAGGTTTAAGAAACTGCCCTGGTCCACAGTCTGCCCCACAGGCTCTTCAGGGCCACTCAACTCCTTTCCAGCACCCACTGTGGCAAGAGCTGGATTTGAGCTTCCATTTCTCAATCTCTGCTTTCATATCCACCAGCCATGGAGAGAGATATGGGCAAAGTGGTAAAGGAAAGTGTCTACATAACTAGGTAGGAAGCGAGGCTCAGAGGTCTTCTATCAGTGTCCTCAGCTCGGATCATGGCCTGACTGCCTGGCCCCGCCCACTGGGGGCGGAGTGAGCCAGCGCTGTCAGCAGCAAGGATGAGTAGCATTTGGTAGCTATCAATGATGGCTGTGATACCAGGTTTCCAGGAACAACACACTTGTTCCTTTGTGGTGTCTCTCTACTCATGCTTCTTGTTTTTAAAATAGTTGTACTAAACTCATATGTGTGTAGTACCACCTTAGCAAAGAGCACAAAATATAAAGGAAGCCAACTTTCTGCATATATCTGAACAGACTTCATTTTATGTCTCTAGCTTTACAAGCCATTGTTCTGCACCTTGAAGAGCCTCACTGTAACCTGGATCTTGTAACTGCAACCAACTCTTTCAGAATTCTAGAAAACTTATATTAAGGTCAAGAGATATAGTTCCTTAAGGATAGGAAATTCAATGATATGCTTTATTAAATCTTACTTATTCCAATGAGACTAAAATTTCTTTCAGGTAGCTACACAATTGAAATCCCTTTGTGGTCATAATTATGCTGTGAATTTTTTCCTGTGGAATTTTGCTTTAAGATTGTGAGTAAGACTGTTTTTCTCTAGCTAGGGTGCAGGGGCCCAAGAACACATTGGCAAGGTGTGAGAATGACCCTCTCTCTTCCTTTCTTTGGTATGCTGATGACAATTTTGCTTTCTTTAAAAAAACCAAGTTGATTCTTCCACATAGCAGACAGATACGCCTTTGTTTCTGGAATTGGGAAATTTTTAAAATATTTATTACACATTAAGTATTTATATGTTTAAGATTAAAGAAATAAAATAAATTCCTTTGCTCTCAACTCTGCATAAGAAATGTAGAATTGTGATTTCGCCCTTTGCACATCTAGGAACTTTGTAAAGTTCCCTGTTTTCTGTTTGTTTTGATAGAGCAGACTGCTCAGCTTGGGAACTTGTGTTCCTTGTCTGCCTTTTCTCTGTGAACTTCTACCTGAGTAGCATCCACACAGTCCCATCTTGTCTGCATGGTACCTGCAACTACCTCTTGTCTTTCAGAAAACTCCCTTGTGTTTGGTCTTAGATCCTGGCACTCCTCCTTGTAAGAACTGTCCTGGGGACACCCTGGCACTCACTGTACAGGGGCAGGTGCAGAGACAGGAAGGCTCAAGGGCCAGCATGTGCACCTGCTGCCTGGACACCCCTTTGGCACTGATAGGACGGGGGGGGGGGTGAGGGAGGGAAGAGGGCTTACTATTTTCTGCATCTCTAAAGATTATCTGTGTTGGGTGAATTTTTTAGAAGGCATTCTCTTTTTGATGCATTTCTGAAATGCAGACTAGGAGGATGGGCACAGTACCCACAACAGTTTGCTATCAGCTCTAAATCTATGCACTATTGTAATGGGCTTTGAATAATGATAAAGTATCTTTTACAGTCTTGAGTTTTCCTGAAACATATTCACAAAACTGCAACATTGTGTTTCTGAGATATTCCAAGTTTTCTGTTAAAGTGAGAATTATATATTAATAAGATGATTATGTGCACACTTGTCTGCCAAAGGTTTCACCTAGTGGCTCCTATTGTTTTTAACCTCAGGCTTGAGACAGGGTGTTTCAGTGACTCTGGATCTTGATATTTTGGCTAGACTGCCTGGCCAGTGGCCACCCTGAACTGGTGCACAGATGTGCAGAGTGCCATAGATGTGCATCTGGTCATTCCAGTGTGTGCTGGGCAATCCAAACCCGGGCCCCTCATACTGGTACACCACTTACACACTGAGCATTTTCTCCTACACCTATTTTTAGTCTCTCTCATTATTTTAGAGATATTCTCACATTGATAATTCCTGGATATAAATCTTTAATAAACTGTTAGAAACAAACAGTTCCCTCATATGGGGGAAATCATTCAATGGTAAAGAATTGAGAAAAAAGAACAAAAGACATTTTTAATTTCTTATGCAATATATTTTCCACAAGGAAGTCAGCTCTTTTGACGACCCATCTTCAAAGGCCCATTACACTATGATCTCTTCAGAGCATGGAGGGGTGGGACCTAGACATTAAGTGGTGCTGTTTAAGGGCACCGCTGCTTTCAAACTGCTTCAGCTTCAGTTGTGAAAGTAAAGAAATCTTCTTCCAAGCTTTTTGAGTTGGGAAACATGCAGTGAGGACAAGAGCTTTTCCTATATTTCATTACCAGGGACAGATGTCACACTCCCCAACAGTCACCCGAGATCTGGGTAATACCCTGTCACTGTCATGTCCCAGCTGATGGATGGAGCTCAGGGTTAAAGGGCCTGGCATGGAGGGAGGGGCAGGTGAGACCTCCCCTCTGAGGACCATGCACTTCAGCCCTTCCCCACTCATTTCCTCAAGGCTGAGGGATCTTGCATCACTCCAGTGCTATGGATGATAAGGAACAAATCCATCTGGTCCTCACAGGCAAGCACTGGAAACTCTAAACAGAAAAGGCTTTAAATAATAGAGTCCATCTCACCTTTATCAAGTCATTTCAGTATCCTTGAAACAGATGGGGGAAACTACAAAGGCTGTCCGTGCTGCACACAGACATGATAGAAGAACTCTCGTTAGGATGGTCTGCAGCCTTGTGAGATGGTCAGCACAAAGACTGAGGCTCTGGGACCCACAGTCCTCAGTTCAGGTCTGTGAGCACCAGAGGATGAACCTCAGTGACATACAACACCAAGACTATTTATGGCCTGAGTGATATCACTACAAATCAAGATTCAAACCGTTTTCCTTCATCTGTACACTTACAAAAATATGACGGTGTTCTAATTTAAAGTTCTAACAAAAAGCATCAAATGTTACAGTAATTGCATTGACTTTGTGATTTCAAGTATTTATCAGAAACTTCCTGGAATAGCTAAGACTGATAGGTTGGATCATGCCAAATGACCAATGATGGGGTGTCTCTGACCACACATTTGCAGAGGTCTAAGATGAGGTATATTTCTGGTCCTGGCCCCCTTCTACAAAACAGCCATAAGAACTACTCTCTTTCTGCTGCCCCAAGGACTCTACATGATGCTGAGATACCCAAATCTATGAGTCAAAGGTGTCTGGTCCAAGAAAAAATTAGTCTTGCTTCCATGTTACATTCAATACAAGCTAATACCTTTCTTAAAGTCTTAGGCCTATGAAGGGAGAAGATAGAGAATAAGAGAAAATCAGTTCTACCACTGTCACAAGCCCCCAAATGTCTTCAGGTATGAGATGGGACCTATGGAGAATGGCCTCATCACTTCCTGTCCTGACCTAGGATGGCCCAATATGGACAGGTCCACGTGGCTTCACAATGTCCTGTGACTGAGAGTTATCACAAACTGACCATGCTTCCTCTAACACCTAATTAAGATACTTCAATGTTACTACATCCTACATAAGATCCCTGGGGTTGAGAAAGGAGCCAACTAGCTGCATATATATGAGAATATATATATAATTAAAGATTGCCTCTGGCTGGCCTCTGTCCATCCCCTAGCTCTTATCACACTGTTGTTGGTCAGTGGGGGGGGGGGAGGGGAGGGTTGTCTTTAGATAAGAGGCTGGTGGCAAACCAAGAGCTGAAGTCAGTTTGGTAGATGTCTGGCTGAAGACTGCAGCTGATAGGGGAGTCAGTGTCCAAGGCTGAGTCCAACACAATAGGTGCCCGGAGAAGGTGCATGTGCGCAGCTGGGAATGTCTGTCCCAGTCTGCACAGCATCTATACATGAGCACAGAGATCTGGGTTTGAAACTGAAGGAGAACAGCATATAACTGTCTCAATGGATACTAGGAGATTCAATTTGAAAGATGAGCACTAAATCCCCTTTCAGGATTTTATATTGCTATGGTTTTAAAATTTTCATATGTATGTATCACTCAAAATAAACATTTAAATCACATTCTTTAAAGCAGATTTTGTCTTGAGCTGAGTTTCTAATGCATTTTCTGGATCTACTGAAGACACAACGATGTTAACTCACTCCTCTTGCGACTATCTTGTTCGAAGCTACAGCACGTAATGAGAGCTGTCAAGTCCCAAGATCAATGAAACTTGTGCCCTGGGGATTCCACAGGAATAGCATTGATCTGGTTAAAGCTCACCAGTCTGAGATGGGCTGTAATATATTGCAAAGAAGGGCTCTAGAGGATAAGCGGCCAAGTCCAAGACACCTACCTGACAAAAAATTCAATCAGCTCCTAGCACAAATTGCCTGCTCTGCTCTGCGTTCTTTCATGCAGGAGCTGCTTCCAATTAAAGTGCGCAAATTAATTTTTATCACTTCCAAATTAGTTTCAGAATTTGTGTAAGGCTGTTTCAGATGAAAGCACCTGTCCCTCATGTCTCTGCAAGTCTGTTATCTAGCCAGGGACCTAGTGTAATCCTCCAGGATGATTTCCTGTGCTCAGTGCCTCATCAAAGAATAACAATAGTATCATCAATATAAAACGCACTAATGAATAGAAACATTCGACCTGCAGCATGAGCAGGTAGCCTGTTCCTTTAGAGTCTGGAATTCTGTGTCATAATCTATTTTTTTCACAAATTTCTATTGTCTTTGTGATGCAGTCATAGAAATGGAACAAAAAAAATAGAAGACAGTATAAGATATTCTGAGATGTCTAAATTAGTCACACCAATATATTTGACACAATCAAACTACCATTTCTATATACCTGCCCAAACATCTACAAACATTACTTATTTTTCTTTGTAGAATAAGGCATCCATTATTATATAGCACTGGTAGTACAAAGGAAACAAGTATCTATACCAAGGCTCTTTGACTTCATGGTTAAGTTTCAGCAATGCTTACGTAAAGTCAGACACAAATCTTCATTCCAGGATGCTGGTTTGGTCTCTCTGCCATACAAACAACTCAGTACCTTTGGTAGGCTAATTCCCGAACTATAGCAGCTAGTGGGCAATGCTGTCCCAGTATAGGGTTTCCCTTGAAGTTTAGGTCAGTATATATACCCTATACTTCCAAGGGCACTATGCCACACGGTGTGACCATTGTGGGCATAACTACCTTTTTGGTATTAACAGCAATGCATTTTGAGACAGAAAACACATATAGCCTGGCCCTCCGACCTGTGTGACTTGGTAGCTAGGTTAGATTCCCTGGATAGGGAAAGCCCATTTCTTTCACACGATCAATTTTGGTGATAATGACTGCATGGATGGCAGTGCCACACCTCGCAGGAATGGCTGTCTAGGTACTGAGTGCTGTGGTTGCTTCTAAAACACGCTGACTCAGCTGCTCAAGCAGGCCGAGATGGCTGGTGGGGGCGGACTATTGCAAAGAAGGACAGAGAACCATCAAATTCAAGGAATATTAAATACTGTTGTCTATTTAAAGATTTTATTCTTGTGATTATTCATTTGGCACAGAGCAGAAAGTTGTTTTGTTTGTTTTTAAATGTAATTCATGAATCCATAACCAGGGTGTGAAGTTCTGTGTATGTGTTCGTGTGCTGATGGTATTAACATACTTGATAGGGCTACCGCGTCATGGAAGTGCTCAGTCTGCTGAGTCAGCCATGGGCAGGACTTAGCTCATGAAGGCCAGCCCGACCGGGGCTTCTGCTGTCTAGCACTCAGCTCTGTTTAGAGTCCCCGGGGCAAAGCAGGCAGCAGCACATGGTGCCTCTTCAACCCATACTGGCTGTATCTGTTTCTCCTGCTTTTCTAGAGGAGCAGCCCTTCCTCTACTGAGAACAAAGGCAGTCACACACCCATGCCCACATTCACACCAGATGCAGGGTGTGATTGTGCATGCCTTTAATCTAAGCATTAGGGAGGTAAAGGCAGGTGGAAGTCTGAGTGTGAGGCCAGCCTGGTCTACATAGGGAGTGCAGGCTAGCCAGGACCATACAGTAAAACCATGCCTTGAAAATATACTGCTTTCAAAAATATTATATTGACAACTTCATTCTTAGTGATTCACACAGACATTAAACATTTACATAGCATCTGCTGCCAGGGACTTGAACTGTTCTAAATATTGCTAGATTGCATCAAACAGTTATCTGAATTGGTATTAAGTCCTTGAGTCACTGTCATGTCCTACTCCAGTGTAGGCTAGAGCCCTTCACTGTTCATATGCTACACTGTCAACTTTAGCTATGAACACTGACAATGAACTTCATACATCACTTGGCAATCAGTCCACTGAGCAATTTCTTCAATGTATGCATTTCTATAGCCTCTGTTCTATATGATAGAGTCTTGGTTCCTGTGCACTAACAGCCATTTCCTGTTTTGTAGTGTTCCAGATAAAATACACACAAGCTGGAAGCATGAGACTTAAAAGATCAGTCGTGCGGTACACAGTTATTTGTGTCCTTAACCATCTCCACCCAGCCATCTCCACCCTTAACCATCACCATCCCTGGCCATCCCCACACCACCTCTTCTATCCTTAATCTTCCAACCACTTCCATTTTCAACTGTCTTCATCCCTACCTGACTTCATCCTAGCCACTTCTACTCCAGTCATCCCAGTCCCCATCTCTGGCCCAGCTGGTCCTGTCCACTGTGTATGTGACATTTGTAGATGTGCCATTGTTACTATTCCCCAACCCATGTTTTGGGTACATTTAAGGAGTGATTGATGTGTGTCCTGCAGCTTGGATTATTAGCCTGACCTAGGCAGACATTTGCCACTTTGAATACTTCACAGAAATTATGTCATATTATAGAGGAAACATAGACATTCAAACGGCTGATGCTTGGTAATTAAAAGTGGTCATCATTTCTTGGCCAGATTCTAACATTTCAATCACTTAACAATTTTAGCTGGAAATCTTTCATGTGTACTACAATGCCGGGACTCAGACCTACTCAGGATCTCCCAAAGATGGCATCCCTGATTAAGAAGCGTCCTTGGAAATATAAGTCTGACATGCTGTGTGTCTGTGTGACCCTTCCAGGCAGGGTACACTTCTAGGATGCACTGTCTTTTCTCCTCACACAGCGCTCCTTCAGAGGCAATCACAGACTAGAGATATCATCCCAGGCATGGCCACAACATGGGAGAAAACAGTGAGCCACTAGACTGAGGCACAAATAAAAGCTTACTGGATTTTCACGCAGGCAGAGATTATACTTAGCAGAGAGAAAGCCTGAGGTTTAACACCCTAAGCACCACTTCTAGAGCAAGGAAACATCTGGGTTTGGGGGGCAGCAGCTGAGGGGACCAGTCAGAGGTCAGCATGAGAAGACTGTACAAATGGAGTTACCCATGGCTCCAGATGCATAGGCAGCAGAGATGGCCTTGTTGGACATCAAAGGGAGGAGAGGCCCTTGGTCCTAGAAAGGCTCGATGCCACAGTGTAGGGGAATACCAGGACAGGGAAGCGGGAGAAGGTTGATGGGGAACAGGGGGAGCGGAGATGGATTATGGGATTTTGGGGGGGGGGGGACCAGGAAAGGAGACAACATTTGAAATGTAAATAAATAATATGTCTAATAAAATTAAAAAAAAAAAGCCTGGGACTCTCCCCAGGCCAAAGGTCTTAGTAATAAGTCATTTTTACTTTTTGTTTTGCCACTTAAGCTTTCATATTTTAAGTTCTTTACAGATTCTGTAAAAAATGAATGAAGGAAATTAAATAGCAAAAGTACCATATTTAAGTTATGTATTGTCTGAAAGGACCCGTGTGGGAGACACTTACTGCTGTTGGGGTTGTCTCCTATGATGTGGTGCCGCCCACTCCAGTACCACAGAAGCAAGGTGGCATCCCGAGATCCAGACACAATGTAGCAGTCCCCACCGATGTAGGACTCGGACCTGGCCAGGCATGTGACAACGTCCCAGTGGCCAAATACAATCTGTGTCAGTTTCCCTGCAGCACAGACAACAGTCATGTCATTTAGACTCATTGTCTACAAAAAATAGAATTAATTTTGTTTTACTAATTTGTGAAAAAAATTTACAGACCCTCAGTTTTGGAGATAATTGAAATCCATTCAGGTGATTTTTAAGGAAAGGTCTTATGAAATGACCACGATTTTTCTCTTCAGAATTTGGGCATGACAGTGCAGAGTTGCATGTGGGGAGAGGCTGACAGTTTCACTGAGGTACAAACTCAGGTCAGAACTAAGTTAAAGCAGTAGTTCATTTCTGTGTGGAACCAACTGGTTATCTTACAATGTGGTCACCAAGCCTTGACCACTTAGAGTTGGCACAGCATGGAATCTCTATACTATCATGGCTTCACATTAGAGAGGAGGTGCTCTCTGTGAGTGCATGTGTGGTACATATGTGTTTGTATGGGCATGTGTGTGCACATATGAATGGTGGACAGAGGCTGGAATCAGCTGTTTTCCTTAGTCACTGTCCATCTTGTTTTGAAGAAGGCCCTTTCACAGAACCTAGAGTTCGCCACTTCACCTAGACTAGATGGTTAGGGAGGCCCAGGGACCCTCCTGCGTCTGACTCCTCAGTGCTAGGCTCATAGGTGTATACAGGTTTTTATGTGGTTGCTAGGTTGCAGTTCAGGTCCTCTTGAACACTAAAGATAAACCCTCATTGTGAAGATTACCTGTTTCTGTGGAGTAAACTCTGAAACTCTTATCCCAAAACCCACAGATGAGGATGTAGCGATTATCAGCTGTGACCACAAAGCAGTGGGCATTGATCTGGATGCTCTGGTCCACAAGGTCTGTGATCTGCCGCTTGTTCACACCAGAGTTATTTGCTAAAAACAAACAGAAAAGTTTCATTATGCCCTCACAGATGAAAAATAGGTGTACTTCACTGATATAGCAATGGGCGTCTGCTGATGCACAATAGTTAAAATTTAAACATCTTTTTTTTCCTCAAGGATTATATACATTTCCTTAGTAGCAACGATTATTCACAAGCTGTATCATAAACTTAAAAACTATGTATGTCAGCAACTTCAGTTCTTCCATCATCAATGAGAACAGATAGGGAATCCAAGATAATGAATTTAAAACATCAAAAGTATTTGGATGCATTTGGTTCTCCCAGTTCATTAGTGTCTAGGAAGAACCAGGTGGAGGTAAACCTTACACACAATGCAACAGTGTCTCAGTGTCTGCTCCATCTGTCACTTCCCACACACATTTCAATCCATGTGGAACGCTGGCGGCGCGCCCCTGCCATGACGTGGGAAGCCCACAGGGAGCCTCAGGTCAGTTGCTTTAAAGACCTGGGTTGTCAACAAACGCAAGGCCTTTGCAGCACGGCTGGCAGGGGAGGAGACCAATAAAAGAGATGGGAAAGCAATTGGGGGAGAGAGACAGGCAAAGGATCAGCGTGCAGCCCAGGGAGTAAATCTGAATATAGCCAGGAACTCAGAGACATCTGATTTCCCCAGTGCCTGTCTGGATGCCAGCCTGCCCCTTACTCTGCAGCATCCTTTCAGGCAAAACCCCTTCCTGAATTCTTAAACATGGAAGGTCGCTGCCACCAGGCTCCAAAGCCAACTAAATCACAGCACTGCTATTTGTAGCTATCTACTAACACTTGGCAAAAATGGCCTAGTCAAGGCGAGCAGTAAGAGGGAACTGATGTTTAGAAACAGTGTTGAGGGGAGAGCAAACTCAAACTAAGGTCCTGGACTGCTGGGAAGCTGCTGAAAAACCACTGACCTGGTGTCTGCTCACCAAGAACACAGCCAGCCTGGTGCCTGCTCACCAAGAACACAGCCAGCCTGGTGCCTGCTCACCAAGAACACAGCCAACCTGGTGCCTGCTCACCAAGAACATAGCCAACCTGGTGCTTGGTCACAAAAACACAGCCGACCTGGTGCCTGGTCACAAAAACACAGCCGACCTGGTGCCTGGTCACAAAAACACAGCCGACCTGGTGCCTGGTCATCAAAAACACAGCCGACCTGGTGCCTGGCCACCAAGAACACAGCCGACCTGGTGCCTGGCCACTGAGAGCAGAGCTGACTGACTGTCACCCCGTCACACACAAGCTACTATTTCATTGTCCGTGTCTGGTGGACAGAGAAACAACAAGCACAGACTCAGACATGGTCTTAATCCTAAGTCTTGTATCTTTTCGAGGTGTGTAAATGCTGTCTTGTTGGGGTGAGAATAAGGAAAAGGCGAGACCACTCTGTTAGACTAAAATAAAAGTTGGATCAAGTGAAGAATGGAATTACCACTGTGCATACATAACTGAGCCACGTTTTATAGTGTTTCAACGTTTATTTTGGCTTAACTTTCTAAGTGATCCACTAGCTAGGAGAATAAACATCATCCTAGCGCACCTCACAGATACAAAAGCAGAGGGCATAGAATGTCAGGGACCACAGGAATGGAAGTGGTTGCTACTCAGGGGTTTGCAATTCAGGTGTCTACTTTAAAAACAAGTTCCGCCCATTGAATAGTAATTTCTACAGAAGGTGCTTTCCAGTATTAATTTCCCTCAACAAATTCTTTGAATCTCTTTACCTTAAATAATATGAAATTGCTAAGAATATCTTAGGCCCAAACAAAGGACACGGTGTAAATATTTGCTTAATATTCAACTTACATGTCGTCCTAAAACATCCAGAAAAGGCCATAAGTAATTGTTTGGTAGCAAAGCATTCCTGGATGCATGTGAAGTTGGCAGAGCCCTTTGTGGCAATTTGATGTCATTTTTATGTTGCTGTTTGAATGTGTTACTACACTGTTTTCGGAGACAAACAACGAGGTGAAAACACATAGATAGCTATGCGTTAGCTGCAGTGGTTCCCATGAGCAGGCGCAGGCATTTGAACACCTGGCCCCCATTGGTGGTGCTGTAGGAACCTTGGTGGAGGCAGCACGTTAGTGCACACTGGCTTTGAGGAGTAATTGCCTCTCTGCACTTCCTGTCTGCTCTCTCTCCTTGTGTTTGATTGAAGGCCTGACCCTTCAGCTTCCTGTCTGGTTGCCTGCTACTATGCTTCCAAGGAGGGACTCTCCCTCTAGAAGCATAAGCCAAAACAAGCCTGCTCTTCCTTTGTTCATGGTGTTTTATCACAGAAAGTAATGGATAGATTAGCATACCGATTAACGGGTCCATCTCAATGGGAAGATGGTGTGCTTGATCCAAGGAGTATCCTGGGGCTCCTCTGAGGCCTGAAGAAGTAAGCATAGAAAATTGCATGAGATTATCTGAGAAGCATTTCCTAAACAAGGGGTGTTTCATGATGCTTACATAAAATGTGCATTTGTTTAAAATCTGGGCTGTCGCAATTCCATCACATGACTTGGAATGAAGTTTTAATAGAGTCCTAAAAAGTCGAGATAGTAGGGACTTTAGGTTTTTCCTTGAGATGTAGCAAGGCAAGAAGAGTGGTGAAGTGGATGAGCAGAGCATCGCAGCCTTTCCCACAAAGCAGCCACGGGCCTGGCATGCAGCACAGGGCTGGACTTCCATGGCGCGGGGCCAGGGGAGAGCCGGCCTCTCCAGCAAGAGGCCTTTCCCAATAGCATGACTAGTCAATTCAAGTTATAAGTTGAAGCATGCCTAAAACTTTCATCCCACCAAAGATACTTTCTGGACTGACATCTGGGGTCTGACTGAGTTCATCTGTCATATTTTAACATGTGGTTATAACATAAGTGTATATAATATTTTTTAACAATTTAATAATTGAGCCCTTTATAGTTCTTTTTCTTAATGAAAAACATTCCTACAGGCCAAGGCCCCATGAACAATGAAGTCTTATTTTCCCATAAGATGTCTGCCGTACACTCCTGGCCAGCAGAAGCTGCGCCACCCCCTGTTGATAATATCACCAATAACCATAAACCAAGGCCAGCCGCATATAAACTCACAGAGGGAAAGTGGGCATAAATCACTGCCATTTCAGAGTGAGGTAGATATTAGTGGAAGAAAAGATCCATGTTAAATCAGCAGGGCTCATCTCTTCAGTCCTGGAGATGGTGGACGGCCCAGGACTTTGCAGGAAGCCTTAAGTGCTGAACTGGGCTAAGTAAATCATGTGGGCACATTCACGTCTGCCCGGGTTAAATAAGGATCAGGATGTCTAAATGTCTGCGATGACATTATATCACTTCAAGATGTGCCGGCTGGAGCTCTCAGGGTGAGTGTGGAACAAACGCATGTGAATCACTGGACAGTTTAGTGTTTGCCTTTCCTCACAGACCAGGCCCCACAAAGCTAGGGATGCTTTTTGTCTGTTTCTTCCTGAAAAAGCCTAGGATGATTTGACACATAATGGACATTCACATATATGCTAAACAAGCTAATGACAACAAAGGGGGGATGGTCTGAAGTTCTTGCTTACAAAATCCAAACTTGCTCTCTTTGGAAACCTGTTGATATGCAGTGAAAGGCCAGGGCCAAGCCCAAGACACTGCCTGGGCTGAGGAGCGGGTGGGCTATGCTGCTGTGTGGGCTTCACAACACTGCTGCTCTGTGTGTAATGACATGAGAGCTTCCCCACACCATCTTAGCCTTAGCTCTGAGCTAGTGCTGAGACCCACATACCGACTGTGTTGTGCCACCTGTTCACTGCGAACAGCCGGCTGCAGGTCACTGTCACCACTGCAGGGATGGTCAGGTGAGGCAGGGTGTTGGCAGCCACGTGGGTCACAGGAGAATTGGATGGAAACTTCAGCACCATGATCACATCCTGCTGCATCTGATCTTTGAACATGAGTGGGCTCTGTGGAAGGAAACACTGTTGAGTAGAAAGGGAAGAGACAGAAGGAAACAGAAAGGACAACTCGGTTAGTGGAAGGTCTGGGGCTAGGAGGTGCAGACAGACAAGGCTAGCGTGATAACAGGCAGGGGCTCCACGACATCTGAACTGTCTCGCTGGCCAGGGCACCCCAGAGAGAGTGGCTTTGCCTGAAGAAGGCATAGAGAAAAGAGAACAGAGCCTCTGAAGTCACTGAGGCAGTGCACTCTGTTGCTAAGAGTCAGCCTCAATTTGTATATATGGTCAGATTGCCAAGTGGACAGTTACCTCACAGGAGTAGCCACAAGACACATCATAATTGTTCAGGGAAGTTAAAAAATCAGTTTGATGGAAAATTAGTTAATCAATGGCTGATGTTGTTAGCATGAAATATGAAGTGATTTGGCTGGTAGCTGTCATCTTTATTGGACTGACCTAGGGCCATAGTATAAACAATTAAAATGGGCCACCTGCAGAGTAGCCGGGCACTCTGGCCACTGTCCTCACGTATCTGGGCTCTGGTGCTGGCTTACTGCTTAAGGCTTGTGCCTTCTCTCTCTTATAGGTTCAGTTTACTGTGGGCCAACACTTCTTTGAGCTTTTCTTCTTAAAACATCTGACAGATAAGGTGATAGCAGATGCTACAAGCTGTACAGAGCACTCTACACTCAATTATACAAAACATAAAATAAGGATGCTGGAAATAATTACTACTTCCCTTTCTGACATTTTCCCTTCCTGAGTATTTTTTCTATGCATCATGCACTTAGGAAGCTCATTTTCTTTTTACCAGCTCTGTGCCAATTTGGTATCTGATAATTCCTTGTAGGAAGATAATGAGTTCTAACTGAGCATTCCCCCAAGATAGTCATCATCATCACCATCACCATCACCATCATCATCATCAAAAGCAGAGAAAAGTAAGTAAAGAGGAATAAAACTCTCCCGCCAAGCCATTTCATACAAGAAGGGATAAGAAACTCTTGGGCAGTGATGAGCCTGTCCCTCTAAGAACATATTCCCCTATCTGCCAACATGGCTGGGAGCCATCTGTGTTTCTTGAAAATCTTTCTATTTTGTTACACAGAATGACCAAGTGCAATCAAAAGACAGCTACTGTACCTACAGGGCTGAAACCGCGGCTGGCTGTCGCAGAGGGGTTTAAAGCAAGTGTGTAGCTGTGTTGCTAGGTGCGGACTGCCTGCTTCTTGGTGGTATGGAGAACACACCTGACACTGTGCCTCACACCTCAGTCATCTGACCCATGGAGGGCTCAGGAATGCATTAAGTAAATGAAGTGCCTAAACATTCTGTCAGAGAAATGTTAGCTTACAGGCTTGCCACACAGCCACTGCCGTCCTATCTCAGTGCTCTTCACCCACTGAGGGGACAGACTGGCCTGTCTTCAAGATGGTGGATACATATAGATAATCTGAGAATTCATTTGTAATTGTTTCTGTCTCAAAACATTTGTTAAAGTATTATAAAAAAAAACTAGGGAAGCATCATTTAAAAATACATTAAAAGTATATCAACCTTCATAGAATTAAATAAAAAGAGGGAATGCTTCTTATTTGCTGATAAACTGAAAGGGGACTGCTTTGTTATAAGAATGGACCTTTAAATTGTATAATAAAGCATGCAATTCTTTCCTTGAAAAGTAGGACTAAAGATCCACTTTGATCATCTCTTGATGAGACCAGCTAGCATCTACTGGGGGTTTACATCACAAGAGCTGGTCTAATGGAGGTTCAGAAGCAGGCTTGGGATCTCAGTGCAGGGATGAGTAAACCCCACACTCCAGATGCTGAGATCTCAACTCACAGCTGTAGAGTACTCATCCCCAGTCACTTACTAACTAGTGGCAGAAACAGAGTTTGGCCCACATCTGGATTTGGAGCCCTTACTTGTAACATGCTGTTCTGTCCCACAGCCTCTCTGCAGGAGCCACAAACTGCCTTTGGAATCACTCGTTTCTCTGAAAATGAACTACTCTTCTGTTGGCTTGTGCTTCTACTGTGTGCTAGTTTACAGATCTGATTTAATTGGGAGGCAGTGTGTATACATGCCTGTGTGTACCCCTAAAGGCTTATGGAGAAGTAGATGCTGCTTTTGTTAAGCCCAAGACTGGGCTTCCTTAATAAACAGGACTGAAGAGGAGAAATCACATATCCTTCTAGCATGCCCTTGAGCCTCCAAGTCAACAGATAAACTGGGAAGCCTCTGAAAAATAGTACTGAAACCCCATTTTATTTGCTTTCTACCTGGGTACAAAGGAAAGACAAGGCCTCCAAGGCTGCTGCCTTACCAGGTGCATGGCTGAGCTCCTAGGCGGATGTGGCTCGATGAGCAACTGAGATGGCGTCTGTCCAAAGTTCTGTATCTGTGCTTCCATGGCCTGTAGGGCAAGGAGGGTGACTGTCATAATCAATACGTGTCAAAAGAGAGGTCAGCACACTTTTAACAATGCAAGTGGAGCTTGAGTTAGTCATAAAGAGTCCAGAAAACTTCCAGGAGTGCTCTCTTCTCAGGGCGAGCCCTCCAGTGTTAGCATCTGTGGACAAGCCTCACTTCTAAGCATGCTTCAGTCAAGCGCAGCTCCGCTGTCATCATCAGACGCTGGGGTTAAACGCAGAGGTGATCATCTGTGCATCCATGCATGCAGTTAAAGACCAAAGAGCACCTCAGCGCTAAAGACCACACAGGTACCTTAATAAAGTCCTTTGTAAGGAGGAACGTATGGGGGTCTCTAATGAAGTAAGCTTCTGGAATCTTCATGGGAAAGAGAATTAGACACAATGTGTACTACTGACATAAAAATGAAAATCATGCATTTCAGTAAACACAGAGGGCAACCTGAGATCTGAACACCAAGGCTTTGGTGTTGCAATAAACTAGAGCAACACTTTCAATACAAAAACACAGTTCAGCCTGCTGTCGTGCTTTAAGAGGGATTCTGGTATATTACTCATAAGAGATGAATTAATTTCTATCAGTTTCCCCCATGTAAACTTTCACGAACACTCACTAAAAATGGAAGAATTCTTTGAATATCCTGAGACATATACAGTATTTTATTAAAACCTGTGCAGAAATGAGTACTAAAATGGTATGGCTCTTAATTTCTATCTCAAAGTGTATGGATTATACAATATAACACTGCATGCATGTGCATGCCTGTATGCCTGTATATGTGTATCCATGTGTTTAGAGACCTAAGTATTTCTTCCATTCATAAATTTTATAGGTAAAATATTTCAACATATTAAATTAGACTAATAAGATTTTTCCTGAGATATTGTAAATGTGTAATTTAAGTCAACAAGGAAAAACACAATATTTACTACTATCATTACTCTATTACCATGCTAGTTTCCCCTCTACAATCATGTGCAATTTGGTGCACATAAAAGTGAAATACGAAACCCACTGCTGAGCACTGGAAGGAGCGCAGGTAAGCTTGTAGATGGCTCTTGGCACAGTGCTGCCACTAATCCCATCTCCATCTACAATTCTCATTTATAAAGTACTTAAATTTAACCATCTATCCTCCTATGCCGCATCTCAACAAAGTGTTTATCAGTAAAAATGTGAACTTTCAAATTTATTAGCAATATTAAACATGAATGGATCATTATCCACTATATTTTAACAAGTGCATAAAAGGGGCTTTGGTTCATTTATTTGCAGTGACAATGAGATGAATTATTAAATCTCCTTAAGTGCTGTCCAGTTTTAATGTAACATTTATTTTCATGATGTCTATTCAAATGCAAAGTGTGACAATTTAGCTAAATTGTATTCATGTAGGTACCACCACACTGTGTCTCCCCATTGCAAGATTTATGGTTATAAAAGCGGAGAAGAGACCATTTCTAGTTGGCTTCACATTATTGCAATAACTCTTGAGAACTATTTGTGAAGAAAAGCAGTAATTTTGCTGTTAAAGCTGCCTTGGCCAGCAAATGGCCAATATCAACTAAGGTCTTTCTAGCCATAGACACTGTTGCCTGTACTTCTATTCCTCCAGGAAAAAGGACCCGATGGGGTGAGCAGCTGGGGCTGATGTCAGACACACCTGATCTTCAGTCACTGTCCTGTACTTAGGGAACCCAACACGCAGTGAACAAAGAACCCATAAGCATCTCCTACCTTAATATCCCATAAGCATACACTAACCTTGCTTCTCAAACAGAAATACTAAAATTATAGTAGAAAATGTCAGGATACTGGCATAACCTCTAGAACTTTTTTATTTAGTGCTCTTTGGTAATCCCTTTGGACTGAGGCAGAAAATTCAAGCACCACATTTCTTTTTTGGACTATGTTTTCTTTCTTGTGAATCGTGTCAGAAGGTTTTGTGCATTAAAGCACTGCATTCTAGAATTTATCTATAATGGATGATCCTGTGTCTGTGCCTTCAAAGTATTCCTTCCCTTCTGGATTAAAAAAATTCAGCTCTTACTGATGTCAGAAAGGCAGGCCTGCCTCCTCTAGGTTCCAGCTCTGGTTGCCGCCAGACAATGGCCATGAGCCTGCTGCCCCTCCTTACTCCTGTTTTTACTCCTTACTCTTCAGCACTTTTAAGGGAGTCACTGGTATCTCCTTGTTGAACAGATAGGTACTGGACCAGGAGACCAGTCTGCTGTGATGGAGGCCATCACACAGCTTAGGAATCTGTGATGTGGCACTGTCCTGAGAGATCCACTCCAGGCAGGAGGAAGTCCTCCACTGATGCTATCCTTGGGCTGGGACTTGACACATCAACAGCAGCTTCCTCCATACTGTCATGAAGTGAATCCATGACTATGTGTCTGTTTGCTCAGACTGACTCTGCAGGACAGGACTGTGGCTCAGTGTTCCCACCATTTGCTGACTATAAAAGTGGAGCACAAGTGGGGTAATCTGGGCCAAGCTGGAAGTTGGTCCAGAAAAGGAAAAGTACATGGACATGGGTAGAGAAAACACAAGAGGCCATTATTTACAAGAGTTCAGTGCCACTGCAGCAATTAGGCTGACAAACATCTACACGCTTCGTCAGCACCCACACTGCCCTCAGGAAGTCTGCAGCCCCAGAAGGAAATCAGAAATGCACATGAGTGCACACGGCAGGGAGGACTGTGGTGGAGACAAGCCCAGGATGCATGTTTCACTTGCTTCATCCCTGCCTGGCTATTCTAGATGCTGGGATCTGTGAATGAAAGCCTTCAGACTAGGCAGTCTTAATATTCAGGAGGATGAGTCAGATAGATGGCATAAAACTAACCTCTGGAGATGAGCCTGTCAACCCCACACCCTTTACTAAGAAGGTATCCAGACTTAGAAGATGTCAGGAAATGGGTCTGCCAACTCAGTTTCCTTCACTGAGAAGTTATCCATTATTAGAAGCTGTACACTTGAGCGTCAAGGATGTCTAGCAAGTGTTCCTGTGAGAAGCACAGTCCACACAGAGAACTGGTACAGCACCTGATTCTTTAAAAAAAAAATAAAGGAACCTACCAAGCCTTTGCGGCCTACAAACTTCAAAGAAGCCAGGGTGGGAGACTCTCCAGGCATCTGAGTGGCCAGGCCCCAGGTCCCAGGCCCCTCTGAGGACCTCAAACTACCAGGCTCCACCCACAGAACACTCTAACAGTCTAAATGCCCAAATTCACTCCCTTCTCCAGATGCAGTGACTAAGCTCTGCCCTAAAACCCAAGCTCAGGACTTGAAAACCCAACAATCCCCGATCTTGAAATTGCACCAATCCCTGGGCTCATCCCAAGCTCAGGATCTGTAATCCCACCAATCCCCACCCTAAAAATCTCCACCCTGGAAAACTCTGCCCCTAAGAAACCCTATATAAACTCACTCCCAGGCCTTTGCTGTTTTGAGCCCAAGCAAAGGCAGCCACCCTCTGAGTTTTCGCCAATAAATCTCTTCTATGAAGTTTGTTGTCTGATGTGACTTTGTGGTCTTCTTTGGCTCCTGACTGCCAGGCTTCCTTTCCCCTCAGTGTTGTGACACTTGCACTGGGGAAACTGGTACTCTAAAAGCTATAACACTTACACAGTATCCTTAGTGGACAATGTTTTGGTTGGTGGTATGAAAACATGGGTTGGTTGGCTTGTTCTTAGCAGTACTGCTTAGATTCGTGATCTCTACATTGGATTCCTAGACTTTTAAGTTATATTAATTATTGTGTAAGTACAGATATGGGTAGACTACGCTTGCAATGATATGCATGTTGAGATCAGAGGATACTTGAGATAGTTCTTTCTATCTTGTGGGAACTGGGGATCAAACTTAGCCCCTCAGGCCTGGTGGCTAGTTCCTTTACTGGTTGAGCCATCTTGATGGCCAAGAACTTGGAGATTTCATCACACTTATGCAAATTGAATTTAAGGCTCCAGCAAGACAAAGAAAGAGTAAACACAGTTTTTCTCTTTACTCAGACAAAGACCTGGGGATGGAACCTGTAGTTTTTGGTTATAGTAATGGGAACACCTGTACGAGCAACTTCTCTATCTCTCCTTAGCTAACTGTCCCAAATCACACCTCATCCATCAAGCTAATCACCATTTCCATGCTTATCAATATCAATGTCTTCTTCTCTGACATTTCTAGAAACTGAACGATAAGGAGAACGTTTTACTTGCAAACCCTATGTGGATCAACACAGTGTCTGATATCCATTCCTCTATCAGTTGGTATTTATTTCTGTGTCGGGCAGTGTCCCATTATCAGTTCAGTAAAGCTTAGCAACTTCTGTTAGTAGCCTCGGGTTTTAGAATGGCTGCACATTTGTGATGGAGGGAGGCAGGCACCAATGGGTGAACATGTGGACATGGTGGCAGGCAGCATTATCTTTGGATGTGCTGCCCTATATAGTGGTAAGCAGCTATTACCGCTGGCTGTGTACCCGGATATGGAGCAGTTGCTGTGGACAGAATGCTCACATGTGCTCCAAATTGTGGTGCTGACTTGTATGTTTATGTTTGTGAACCTAGAATGTAATGGTCACTGCTATAAATGAGGAAGCCATTTGGATTTGTGTGGTCTGCAGGGTATTCCCGGACTACAGCTATTACATGTCAGAGCTCATTCTCTCACCAGCTGATTACAAGTAGGAAAACCACTTTGGTTTTCTACTGTGAACTGTTTAGATAGAAATACAAATTCAAGATGGCTTCTAACAACCTACAATCTTTCTACAGGGGTTCTGAACCATTTTTTGTAATATTACCCTGCAGAATATTCACTGGTCAGTCATTAAATGTCTCTCCTCGAGAGTCTGTCATGATGCGGGTGTGTTCAACATTTCAAGGTTTGAGTACTTAGGATTCTGCAGAGACAGGCAGGCAAGGGCACAGAAATGTGCTGTGTGCTGTGCAAGGTTGAAACAACAAACAAGATAGTCACAGGTGACTTTTGAATTTCACACGAAGATGACCTCTGGTCCTATCTGCTTAGCTGTGATATAGAGCTCCCCAAAGAGAGAGAACTCAGAAGGGCCACTTTCTCTATTGTCCTCTGTCTTGCTAGACTTACTGTAAAACACTCTGGCACCAACCAATCACATTAGTTAGTCACATCTTCAGTCCAGCCTCCTTTCTTCTTACTGGTTTTCAAGGCTCTAAACGTTCTAAACGTGTCTTCCTCATTAGTCAAGGCTGTTGCCCATTTACAGGCAAATGAGAGAGTCTGCCTTAGTTCCCAAGAAGCAGCACAATTCCTGATTTAAGGAGCTGTCCTGCACGCATGTGCAGAGGACCCTTGTGTGGCAGCTATGGTGCAGTCCATGGTCCTCTCACAGCCTGTGGGTACCTTGACTAACTGCGTTCTTTCCTCTCTGACTCCCTCCCTTCTAACAGAGTTCCTTCTCTGTGAACAACCTGGTATTAATTCATCAGAAGAGGAGTCACACACAGGTTGCATAAGCTTGTGTGTTACACGTGTGTGCTGCATCTGTGTGTTACACCTGTGCCTGTCCAGAGGGAAGACTTCACAGACAAGGTCAAAAACCTAAGAGGCTTGTAGCAAACCCTTGCTGTGCAGTAGATGAAAATGGGTTAACTTTGTTCTACTCATAATATAGGTAAATTTAACATGGATATTCCATAGAATCCTTAAAACTAGTTTTTCCTTCCTCCTTTCCCTTCTTTCTTCTTTTTCTTCCTACCCCTCTATTGTCAACCTGGTCCACCCATCAAACAAGATGCTCTCTTCATCAAATCAGCTATTCCTGCTAGCAAGCATCAACCAGGGTCTCTGACTATGAACAGTGACATTCTTTTAAGGAAGGAGAGGAATGGGAAAGGTCATTGGATCAACACCCGCTACTCCTCCCCAACCATTTATATGTAATTCTACGTGGCCTGCTGGAGGTATGTATACCTTGAGGTACAAGAGTGTTAGCCTGAGGGAAGGTTAGTGAGAGGGGTTCCTTCTATGAGGCCATGGGTGAATCTATCTTCTATGATGGACACATACATTCCAATGTGGCTGCTTTAGGCCATCAACTCTATTCAGTTTTCAAAAAGTATATGTTGTTCGAGAACACAGAAAAACCTTTGACCATTTTACCTAGCAGTGTGTTAATCTCATTGTTACAGTGTTTTTTAACACTTAAGAGCTGCTGCAGTTGCCATTTCCATGTTTATGGGCATGGTAAATGGATACCAGTATCATTTTTCCGTTCTACCTGCAATTCTGCCTACATCACATAAAACATTAGAAAACAATGCACCTTTAAGGAGTGATAAAAAGAAAGGTGATGTAATGGTGGAGTGTCTTTTTAACTGATAAGCTTTGCTTCTGTTTTATTGTTGTGATAAAACAAGATCATATAAAGCATTACTTTTTAATGCTAGAAAACCAAGAATGAAGTAAATCAAGAAAATAATATATGCAGTCTATCATTTCTTGCTTTTAAACATTAAACTATATAAAAAATTAAAATGCTGTTTTATTGTCAACTGTTTCTAGTTCCTCAGAGAAACCACAAGCAGAAATATGTTTTTTATTATTGATTTAATAATTACCTACATTAAGACTAAAAAAATCTGTATTCTGGCAAAATTATTGAATATATAAAAGCAACCTATCTTCCAGCTCCAGTTAAAAACCCTATTTCCATTGGCTCGGAAGGCCGGGTTATCCCAGGCTTGTGGGAGCAGCTCCAGTTTATTGTTACCTGTCTTAGCTTTTGGTTCAAGTCTTTGAGTGTGGGAGAGGACTCTAGAGTGCGACCCCCTCCCAGAATGATCAATTGTTATGATGTTACATAAGTGACTTAACAGACATATATTCTGATGGAAAATCTTTCATCCAGAATATTTCCCTTTTTATAATTAGTCCAGTTCTATTGTTGGCAAGTTCTCCCAGATTTTGTACTTGAAAGATACGTGTTTGTAAATCCAAGGAACAAAGCAAGGGTGTTAATGAAACTGGTAATGGCTGACCTGCCTTGGATGTCTAAAATACATTTTAGCTGGCAGTAACGTTTCAAAGGGGATGGCGCAGTGTTAGACCCCATTCTTCTTTGGCTCTGTTCCATGGGTCTTGGCAGATCTCATCTCATAGTCCTTGCTCTTGGTCTCTCCCCACCCCCTCCGCTGCAGTGGGAGCCTCCTAAGTACAAGACAGAGGAGGCTGAGGCATTTCCTATGTGCCTTTCCTTGCCAGTGTTGGTTTAGCAGTGGCCAGGCTGGACAATTCTGCTCAGATCACAGTTCATGCTGGACAACACGTCTCTTGCTGTCTTTCTTCTAGCATTTCCCCTCTTACCCTGGGCCTGGGTATGGTAGCCTCCCTCTAAGTGTCTTTCTCTTCCTGATCCTCTGCATCCTGCCCACTCCTCTGTAACAAGGACTGCTATTAAACTCTATTACTTCTTAAGGCAATTTTAGATGCACATAAAACTTGGTTTATTATTTTAGCCATCTTACATGAAGTTGTGCAGTCTTCAATATATAATAATACACCACTAGGCAACCAATGCCCACAGCTCCTTAGGTCTGTATCCACTGACAAGATCCCACCCCTCCCCTCCGGGAAACACTGATTCCCTTTCTCCTCTGTGACAGTGACTGCTCCAGACCTCTCTTCTAGGTGGAGTATTTATATGTGGGGGAGGGTGGAGGTGGGGTGTCTGTTGGTTTTTGCTCTGTTTTGCTTTACACTGTGACCAAATTATTTTACTTAGCAGTGTCCATGTGGCTGAATGTGGCAGCCATTTTCTTTTGAAGAAGGTTTTCAGTGTTCCCTTGGCAGGCCATGTGCTGAGATGGAGGGTCTGAGACAGAGATGCAGGAGGGATTAACATGAGGTGAAACAGATGGGCGCTGCTCACGGATGCTGCTCACTGTTTGCCCACGCCGGGTGGGAAAGGCTGGAATCAAAGTATACTCAAGCAAGATCCATTTTATTGAGGGTGTAAGAAGACCTCCTGGGGTGGGGCGGGGCTTGCTGTGAGCTCTGGGTGTGCAGAGCGTCCTGCAGCCTGTACCTACTGACTCTAGACGAGGCCATCTCGTAAGAAGGCGCTCATGGTTGGGGCTCTTGGCTCCTTTCAGCACTTGTTTCTCAAAGAGGACTGAACCCACCAGGGCATAACCCAGTGCAGCCAGGGCAGGATCCTATCACACAGCCCTGGCTGAACAGCTTTCTGTGAAATGCCTTCCGGGAGACAGGGAGAAGGAGAGAGAAGCAGTGAGAGGGACAGGTATGCAGGTGGCAGGCTTGTGAATTAGAATGTCTGACCGTGGAAAAAAGTTACAGAAAAACATAGACAACAACCTCCAGGTTTGTCTTGGTGCAGAGCTGTGACACAAATTCACCAGGTTATGATGTCAATATTCCAAAATGAAGCATGTCTCATTATCAAGCCAAAGGCAGATTCAAAACATCACAGCATTAATTCAGCAGAATAAAATGTCCTCTGATTTTTACATAAGTGGCAAACAATAATTTAGAAAGACTACATTGAGACTTCAAACGACTTTAAATCTGGCCATTATCAATGTGTCTGAGACTGTAAATGAGTCCTGAACATTACTGAAACAACAGAGTGAGATCCATTTTCACAAAGAGAAGCAGATACAGTGTAACACAACCAAGCTCTGCGCTGATGGGAGATGGGCAAGCAAGTGCCTTCCAGACATTGCTTTACAAACAGCAGGGTGCTATCTTCACTGCTTTGAATGTGGATATTATGAAAGCATTTGCTGATAACTTCTGAAAATCAGTAATTAGCATTTCCCAATAGCACACAATGAAAATAACACAAAGAGGAAAGCAAGCTCTAAGTGACATCTCAGAGGCTGACTGGCTGTACCATGGCGTGTTTTGGTGGGAAAGATAAAAAAACAGACCAGCTAGCTAAAAATAACACAAAGATAGAAGAAAAGAGGAACTGGAATTAAAAGTTAGCTAAGCACAAGTCAACGTGTGCTGTTAAATTTCTTTGATAGTAACGTCTACATTCAAAGTTTAGTGATCAAAACTGCCACGGAAACCTCTGGGTTTGAGGGTCATGGTAATTTTCTTCCTCTCACCCTAACTCTGAAGAACACCTAATGTCTACTTGCCCTTCACTACTCAAAATGTAAGCATGTTCTTTGTGTTTATTGAACTTGTTAAATATTTCACCACAGTAAAGAAGAATACTGAGGTGGCTCAGGAGCCTGCTACCAGCTATCGAGCTTCTTGCTCATGTATTACAATCCTTTCCCTGAAGGGCTGCTTAGGAGAGCAACCCTAACCAGCCAGTATGAAGGAGACAAGGAGGCACCATGGCTCTGTGACCAATGCTGTGTGCTCCAGCCCACTGCGGTAGCTCCCTCATGGATCACAAACAGGAGACTGAACCAACGTACACCCCAGAGGATCAAAGCAACATCCCTTGTTGATATCCCTGATTATATCAAAGGAAGACATCAGGAGTGCGGGAGGAAAGGGCTGATAGGCACACAGGAAGGTGAGCAGAGGAGTTACGGTCTTCCGTGCTGCTGCTGTCTTTCATTTACATCAGCAGGAAATGAAAAGTGAGTTGATTTTTTTCCCTTATGAACTTTACAAGCTCATCTCTCTGGGAAAGTCAGCAGCAGCTGTTTTGGATACAGACACATCTGTCTTGCTGGTTCTTGACAGCCCTATCATGTTAGTGCTCTGTAGTAGCAAGGAACATTTCAGCAAGAAAATGAAGTGATACTGAAGTGCTGTAGCCTACCTCCTGTGGGCATGCTCTCCCCACAGCACATAGAGAGCAGCTCTGTTACCCGTGGCAGATCAAAGGAGAGATCAAAGTAGAGCTTGCCTAGTAAAGACAGCTAGATGGAGAATGGCGAACTTTTGTGATTGCTGGTAAATATTAAAATGTATTGGACATTTTAAAATGCAGAGTTGATGAGCATGTCTGTAAATATATAAACACTGCTTGGTCCATATGTTCTAGGTGCCAGCCAAACGGCACTACTCGGCAGGTTACGTGTCTACCTCTTGTCACGGGTGCTCAGTTAAATCATTTTTCTTTTTGGTGAGGTTTGGAATAGGTGTGATGACAAGTTTTATGTCATCTCAGAGCTTAGCACTCTTAGTCATTTGCCTGGCGTGAGCTTAAAGCTTCTGTTAGGAAGTACTGACTGTACTTCCTCTTGTTGCACAGGCACAACTTCAACACCAGTGCAGTACCAAGGCTAACTTACTTCTTGAAATGTAATGACAGTGAGCGTGTGGCTGGAGAGATGCTCAGCAGTCAAGAGCACTGGCTGCTCTGGCAGAGGACCTGGGTTTGTTTTCCAGCACCTACAGGGGAGGCTCACAACTGCCTGTAACTCCAGGTTCAGAGGAAATCCCATGCCCTCTGCTGGCCTCCATGGGCACTGCAGGCATGTGGTGCATATATGAACAATGCAGAAACAAATTTAAATAATATTTTAACCAAACTAAATTATTGACATCGAAGAACAAGTATAATTATAAATAATAGTTAAGGACAAATATCAACTTAGAACAAGACATACAGTGTTATTCTTGATATTCCTAATATCCACATGATAGGAGAAACACAGAAGCTGTAGCTGAGATGGCTGTATGGGGATGGGACATAAATTAGAAACAGTGGAGGATCCAGAACAGGAGGCACAGATGTGATTATATGAAATGGTGATTGTTGATAGCTACTCCATTTTACTATTCTCTATATGTATAGACAAGCAGAACTTCCTCTCAGGTAGCTCTAGCATATCTAATGTAGAACAAACTTTCTCCAAATTTATCTTTTGGGGCTGGTGAGATGGCTCAGTGGTTAAAGGCACCTACCTCTAAGCCTGACAAATCTAATTTCAGTCCCGGAACTCATATGGTAGAAGGAGAAAAGTGACTAGCATTAAGCTGACCTCTGACCTCCACAGCCACAGTGTGGTACCTATGCACAAACATATACATACTTAACACACTCACACACGCAAGTGCACAAACACATGCCTACATATACACATGCACACACTAAACATCTTAGATCTCCAACAAACCCATGGACTCAGAAATGCTCTCTAGAGCCAGGTTAGGGAAGCTTACATTTCTAGCTAGAAGTTACAAGTTCCCAGGTGCTCTGCTGGGCTCTGATCACACTTGAGGAGCAGGGAGGAAGAGAGCCCCAGCACCCAGTGACTTCTAACTAGAACCCTCTTCTTATGCAGGCCACTTGGTAGGTACAAAAATGAAGAAAATGGTAATTTTTATTAATATGGAAAAGGGGAAAGAAAGCCTATTCATTGTTATGCTTCAGAACCACTGCCCAAATAGTTGAGCCATCATGAGAAAGCGCTCAGAAGATAATGATGTAAGACAAGGCTTAAGACAGTTTAAATAAATCTCGACTCTCCAGCAGACCTAGTGTTTACATATTAAGGAGCTTTGTACCAGAACTGCGCTGTCATGTTTCTGCCCAGAAGCTGTCAAGATAAAGTTTACTATCAATTACTGCTTTACAAGTATAAAATGAGTTAAGCTGTCATCATTTTCTCAGCCAGAGATCCTAAACTGTCAAAGAATGCCAATTTTTAATCTGACACAGAGAAGAAAATTATCTGTTATTCTGACCTCTAATTTCTTGACATTTTAATGCCATAATTGCTGTGGTTAGTGCTGGTTCACGACTTCACCTGTCAGGGAAGAATGAGTCAATAACCTTAAGCTATTTCACAAATTTTAGTACTAACTTCAAAGCTCAAAATTCTAGGCAGATCATAGAATTTTTAAACAAAGGGGACATGTTAGTCTTCTAAGGTGGTGCTCAGCATTTTTTAATAAAATTATCTTAATCAGGCAAATTGGCATTATGAAACAACAAAACCTAGCTTTCTCGTGGTTTTAGCTATTAATTATCTTTACATTAAAAACAAGGTAATCATTATAAATAAAATGAGTGAAGACATGATGAACGGGCCAAGTACTGAGCTTTTTTCTTTTTTTGTAGGTGTCTGTTCAGACTTTCAGGCTGAGAGCAACTCTCTTCAGGGTTCCAAGAGGAATGCTTTGAAACCAGGTATTGTATCTCCCCAGGGTCTGTCACGGTGATAATGTGCAGGGAGGGGTATGAACTTTAACCCATCAACCTTAGTTGTGCTATCTGCACAGCTCTGCCTGTGGCTGTGGAGCTGAGTGCCCCTGTGTGGGCTGATGTGCTATTTCTACCTTCCCAGGGCACTGGGGTTGTCAGTGAGATTCAGCACTCCGGCTGTCTTGAGCTGGCGTGTGGTTTTGAGTGGTTCTTAGCCTTTGGAGAGCACTGCTCTTCAAGCTGCAAAAGACTTTGTGGGAATATGTTTTGTTTTAACTTATTCATTGAAATTATCAGGATGCATGGGAGGGAATGATGGTGAGGAATAAATAGGAGATGAAACTTAAGTACTTTCCTCAACAGCCCTCAATCTGCACTACACTGATGGTCTCTTGCTGCCCTCAGGAAGATGAAGCAGCTTCCCCAAAAATCTTGAGTTGACAGAGATATTCAAAGCCAGTGCCAACAGCTCTGCTGACTGGTGTCAGGGCCTGTGCTAGGTGGAGGGAGGGGTGTGTTGCTGGAGTGCACCTCCCCATAGCACTAAGAGGTGACAGTTCAGACACCTGGGCAAGGGTTGGGGATGAGAAGATGCACATCCCAGTGTGATTTTGAGGCTGGCAGACCTTCCTCACCTAGCGCGTTTATTACTCAAAGGAGCAGAGTCCTGAGCCAAGGCATCTTGCCTAAGCTAAGGTTGTATAAAGATCCATAGTGTAACAGATTCTGTTCAGAACATATACATAGTAAGCGAACACGAAGCTCGACCCACTCCCATCCAGCAAACCAGTGAGAGCCCGTGCTGTGCTACAGTGTGATGAGTAAAGCTTATGAGAAACTAATTGGCTTTGCCACTGCCCAGAATAATGGTGTGATGGCTAAGGACGCAGACACGGTTAGTGAGGTTCAAATGCGCACTCTAATCACAGAAGGAACATCTCAATTCTAATTCTGGTGCCTTTTCATCTGGCTCATTTGTCTCCTTTTCAACTCACATTTAAATCAGGAACACCTGCTATTTCCCTATCATGCTTCCCCATGGTTTTCCTCATATTCAATATACTCAAATTTGTATTTTGTCCAAAATAATTATCCAATAATTTCCCTTTTACATACAGAACTTTGTTGGAGAGGAAAAAAGCACAACAAAATACCCAGGACCAAAGATGTCCATGAAATTTATGAATTAAATCCAACTGGACTTGGAGTATAAGAGTGAGTTATTCCAGTTTCCATTTTCTGATCATAAAAGTATTGATTGTGGCTGGGAAAGATGGTGAATACCATTGATCCCAGTATCAGGAGGCAGAGGCAGATAGATTTCTATGAGTTGCAAGCCAGAATGTTCTATATAGAAAGTTATGGGTCATGGGTCATTCAGGATTACAGAGTGAGACCTTATCTCAAAAAAAAAAAAAAAAAAAAAAGAAAGAAAGAAAGAAGAAAAAAGAAAAAGAAAAAATAAAAAGGTGGTTGGTTGAAAAAGATGAATTTTATTTGTAAAGAATTTATAAAAGGGGCCGATGTTAAGCAAAGGGGTATAAAAATTTCCTCATATCAAATAAGCTGATTAAATTTTATAGACAACTGAGGGCACTAAATTAGGCAAGTGTAGTGATCTCTGGAGGATATTTCTCACTTCACCAAATGATACCTGGGTTCTCCCTGGGCCACAGCCCCGTCTGCTCACAGTGCCTTGAGCACCTTACTGTGCAATGCTACCTTTATAACATGCTGCGATGTGTTCTCCAAGTTCTGCCCTAAGCGACCAGTGAGCCACGATCATGTGCTTTCTCCTCCCTTTCTTCCCTGTTTGGAGTCATGCAGACGGAGCCTTTATTTTATGGGACACGTAAGAAATGGATTCAAGATTTTTTAAGAGAGCTTCATTGCCCAATCTGCATATTTTTACCTCTGAAATGAAAACTGAAAAAGCATTCCAGTGCCTGGAGATGTGGCCGTGATGTTTTGTTTTGTATACAGCAGATGGCAGATTGCAGTAGGATGGAGAGCAGGAGTAGAGTCCCTTGGAGCGACACTTACCTAGCAGCTGCTGCGACTTTATCCTGCCTACCTAGCTGAAGTCATCGTATGCCCAGGAAGCTTTTAAATGCTATTTAATATGACTTTTTCACTTAGAATACTTGTTATTCCCAACTGTTAGCTATAGATAGTCCAGGCTGAGAGCAGCACAGTCACAGCACCCGTTACATTGGTATATCTCCTCGAATGTTCCTCCTAGAAATGTGCAAAGCTGCTTTTGTTGTTAAAAACTTATGCTGCTGATTATTTTAGTGAATTCCTCATAGTTAAATATTCGCCTAAGCCTCACCCATTAACAACATGTAATGCATTTTAATGAAGATCTGAAGTAAGTTCTTTAATGAAGTTCTGCATTAGAATGTCTGTATTTCAAAAAAAAAAAACTCAACATATTGGTCTCATTGTTTGCTTCTGATATATCTCCATTTTTTATATTTGTCAGAACATGAACTTTATGTGTAGTAAAGAGTCAGGCTGAAAGGAGAATTATGCAGAAAAAGACAGATGTGTGTTTGAGAGATGTTAGGCACGTTGGGAGCAGCTCAGGACACCTACCTCCCGGAGTACAGGATCTGTGATGCTGTCCAGGTTCACAGAGCCTTCATAGGTCAAGTAGTGGAAAACATTGAGAGCACGGACTGCCTCTGGCCCTCGCTGCTTGTAGCCAAATATAAGGTCAATCCATTGATGGAGTTGGCAAGAAACAAATTCACTTTCCAGGGCCTGAAATGAGTGAAGGGATAATAAGAGCACACATTTAGAAAGGTTCTAAATCACTCTCTCACTGTGAGACACCCAGTATAAATGAAGACAGTATGCCTTTGTATTGTATTTCATTTTATAAATAAGATCTTCAGTCCCTAGAAGTGACACAAGACTACCTTTAATAAGACACAGGACTAAATAAAAGTCTCTTCACAAAAAATACTTTCTATTCTCTTCACCAAAAAATGTTCATATTAAATACATTTCTTACAAAAATACACTCATGCTCAAAAGAAAAATAACTTGCAATAGCTTTTTAAATACTGTTTTATAATAATTTCATTTATAACTGTTAAATATTAGTTTAAATTTTATAGGAAACTTTGATATGGGTCTGTTTTCCTGAATGAAGTCCTCCAGTTTACTTCTAAAATGACTGGGAAGGAATGCCCTCTTCATGCCTGGCAGCAGCCCATACAGACTTTGGGAGGTACCAGGGAACGGGGAAGACTGCTGTTCAGTGGTGTGTGTGGTGGGGAGGTAAATCTGAGAGTAAAGAGCATAGGCTTCTGTGGCGAGTTGGGGGAGACAAAGGCCCTTTGCATTTAGTTCACTGATATGTACTGAGTTTGGAAATGGGCAAGTTGTGCAAGTGTGTGAGTGACTTTCTTAAACCAACTATGTAATTTTTATTTGTGAGTTAGAACGGCATGGTTTTCTTTACAAGAGGAAAGAGAAGGAGGAGGAGGGAAAGGAGGATAATGGAGATCCCCAGACACATGGGCTGGAGTTTACTTTATCCCTGGATAAAAACCATAGTGGGCACTTTCCTGCTTGGGAATAACCTACTCACTGCCTTCACTTCTGATACAGTCATATCAGGAAGGACGCCAACCACATGCAAAGGAGGTTCTGTATCCAGCTTTGGAAATTCTCTGTGTACATCTATATATCATAAAATGCAGCTGTCAGTAAGTGTGTGAATCCTCTCACTTTCTCGTTGCTTGTCCTGGTTACTAAGGGGTTAACCCACTTTGGAATCCTTTCAATAACAAACAATAACTTTCAAAAGAATCCTCTCAAAATTGTACTCTCTCTCTTTTTTTTTTTTAAATAATTTACTCTCCAGCATATATCCAATTTTCTCTCATTATTTCAAATATATATATTGGATGATTGTTGACATCAGCGTCTACACAAGGGCCACATACTGCATTTTGCCAGCATGCCTTTTTGTAAAATTTTTTTTCTTTTTTCTATATTCTTTGTTTACATTTCAAGTGACTTTCCCTTTCCTGTTTCCCCCCTCCCAATAAGTCCCACAAGCCCTCTTCCCTCTGCCTGTTCCCCAATCAACCCCCTCCCACTTCTCTGTCCTGGCAATCCCCTACAATGCTGCATCAAGCCTTTCCAGGACCAGGACCCTCTCCTTCCTTCTTGGGAATGATTTGATATGTGAATTGTGTCTTGGGTATTCAGAGCTCCTGAGCTAATATCCACTTATCAGTGACTGCATTCCATGTGTATTCTTTTGTAAATGGGTTACCTCACTTAGGATGCTATTTTCCAGTTCCAACCATTTGCCTAAGAATTTCATGAATTCATTGTTTTTAATTGCTGAGTAGTAGCCCATTGTGTAAATATACTACATTTTCTGTATCCATTCCTCCATTGAGGGACATCTGGGTTCTTTACAGCTTCTGGCTATTATAAATAGGGTTGCTATGGACATAGTGGAGTACTCTTAGTAGTGCCTTTCCACTTTCCCATACCTAATACTTTATTCCCTGCATCCCTTTTCTGAGTCGGTTCTTCACTTTTTATTGATATTAAAATAATCATTCAGACCAGAATATGAGAAATGAGACAAAAACTAAAATGACTGGTTAACTCTTTGCAGGTTATATTTGTTACAGTTTGCGTGATTTAGTAAATTTTAAAAGTCAGTATAATGGTTAGCGATTATTTCAGTGCTAGTCCAATGGATGGAAGGATAAACCAATTGACCATTGTGCAGGGTGACGATTGAGTTGCCACATTCCAATCTCTCCCCAGAAACTGAGAATAGCTGTGGAATTAATACTAAAAGGAAGTTTCTTTTTTAACCATGTGAAATAAATCTTAGAGCTGTCACTGAAAGATTACCAATTTACTATTATTTTGCTAGGATAAAACTATTATTAAATAATATGGCTAATGCCATATTATTGCATTTGTGACATATTGTCACGAGAAACAGAGAGAATGATGGCTTTCCAGGACTTTGAGTTTAAAACGTGTTTATTCATCCCAGCATGCTTCTTTCACTTCCTCTTCCACCACATGTAACAAGCATTAAACAGTTAACGTTCCTTCCGTTCTGAGTATTTGCTCTACAAACATGGCCTAGGAACACATTTTGTCCCTTGTACAGTTCTAAGATCTGCCTATGGGAGTCTGTGCTCCTCCTCACACTGCATGGATATCCCCTGGGGCACAAGCTGTGCGTATCTCCCCCTCAGGGCTCTTAGATGTTGGTTATATTTCCTCTGGAGTAAGACCTGTGCCTCACCTCACATTCATGTTGTCTGTTTCCTCCTCCCAGTCACTGCCTGCTGCTCTTCAGAATGACTGTTTTATCCCCAGTTCTCACCGTATGTTGTGTCTCTATATGCCCCTGCCACCTTGGTGTTACATGGGTTCCTAATTTTGGCTACTATGACAGATACAAAATGATTACTAGTTGTTTTAGTTTATAGTACTCTGATTACTAGCAAATTAGATATTTTAAAGACATGTTTGTCTTTTGGGTTTCCACAAAATTTCCTATTCATACCCTTTGCTCATTTTATTTTTTAACTTTACATGTTTGTGTACATGCACAAACTTGTTGTTCTGTTCCTTTGTGCAAGTGCCCTCTAATGCCAGAAGACCATAATCTACTTCTTGGAACTAAAATTAAAGTGGTTGTGTGCAGTCTCATGTGGGTGCTGGGAACTGAATCTGGGTCCTCTGCAAGAGCAGCAAGTACTCTTAGCATCTTCACCATCTCTGGGGGGATGGGGGGATGGGGTGATGGGGGGGATGGGAGGAGAGGACTGCCACTCTCACTTTTGCATGACAGTTTCTGTCCATATGTTGCTGAATGCAGACTTTGACAATTTCAGAAGTGATTCCTTGCTGGTTTAATCCCTGTAGATGAATCCTCTTATAGATACTGTTTGTTAGGTGTGTCGGCATCCATTTTGCATTTTGAGACCACCAACTCAGTTAGCAGTGCTTATGCCTGGGAGGAGTTCTGCTGTTAAGAGGCAGCTTTCAGTATCTCTGCCAATTAGACTCGGTTTTAGTTCATCTAGAGTCTACTTTCCTTCACAGTAGAGCAGAATCCACTCTTATTTTATGTAGCAACTAGAAGTCCTTTCCTCATAAATGTGTGTTGTGAGTTTTGTGTGCAAATATGTATTTGTGGTGATATTCAGACCTGCCTTTATTAGATATTATGATTCTCTATCTAGAAATAGACCAGTTCTGACTGTGGTCCCTTTCTTTGTTCTCTTCCCACACCCTCCCTTTCTCCTCTCTCTCCCCCCTCCTTTCTGTTTTCCTCTACAAAATATTTTTATTATTTGGGGATTTCATACAACACTTGCATATCACACTCCTTTCCCATTCCTACAGTCTACTTTCTCACTCTTGTGCCCTCCATCACTCCCAGAAAACATACCAAGTACATCTTGCATCGCCCCTGTACTCACTGGAGCATGGTCAAATTCCCAGTGGCCATCCCTCTAAAGATAACTGAGTCTTTCTCCATCCACATCCCTCCTGCCAGAAGCCATTACCCGTGAAGAGCTACATTTCAGCATCTTTGTCACATTTTTAAAGGGCTTCCTGCAGTGGCTTCCTGTCTGGACTGTCTATTGGTGGTGTGTATGTGTGTGCTGGGTGGGTGTTGTCACAGAAGGTTTACATGTCTCTCATTCTGTTAAGAGCCTAAAAAATCATTTATACCACTGCAAAAGACCTGTCCTTGCCCATTCCTTGCACAGATCATAGTTTTCCACATGGTTTCTGGCGGCAGCATAGACCGAAAACATGTACATGGTTTCTAAAACCACCCTCTCTCTATTTCTGTGTCTGTAATGCACCACTCAACTCCTTTCCCATCTCTCTATCACACATTCAGTTATTAAAGTGAATAAAATAAAGCAAGTCACAGACATGTTTTATTTGCAGATAAAGCTGTTTAGGTCTTACATGCAAATATTTATTACAATGAGTCACTAATCTGTTCGAGTTTTCTGAAGCCCCATAAATACTGGCCTCTCTCTGAGACTCATCCCGGATATCCTATTGCTATGCTATTGTTGGCCAGAGTCTGGGGCAGGACCTGCTTCACCTCCAGTCTGCTGCACACCCCCAGCTCTTGGCCCTGTCCCTTCTTTTTTTTTACTCTCTCACATATGTATGGATTTGTCTGGCCAGTTACGTGTGTGTACCCAGATCTTTACATAACTGACATTAGTTTTATCCATTGACATTTCCAAAAGTTCTCATCTATACAGATCAGTTCCTATAACTTATGTTAAGAGTTAAAAATTAAAATTTTCTCCATAACATTTTTTTGGTGTTCTTGGTCAAGTTTTATTTCCCCCTAAATAAGTTCATAAAATTTTGGTTTATTTACAAGATCTACACAAATTCTAATCAAAATCCTAGTACTGAGAAGGGAAGTGGGCACAAAGTCCCAACCCTAACCAAGAAGCTATTAGCAATTGAGCCTGTCATGAGAGAGAAAATCAGTTTTCACTAATGGAGTGCTAACTGGATATTACTAACCATTCTCCAGAGTAGGCACCCATGACCAGGAGGATCTGGCCAATATAAAACAGACTTCATTTGTGTGTCTTTTGGTTTGTTTGATTGTTTTATCGTTTTGGAATTTTTCTGTTCATTCGGTGTGCATGTGGGTGTAGGGTGGGGAGTGGGGGGTGGGAAGAGAGAGAGAATTTGAACAAAATTGGGTGGGCGAGAGGGTAGGGATCTTGGGAGAGGGGAAATAATATAATCTGAATATATGAAAAAATTAAAAGCCAATAAATAGAAAAGAAACTGGTACATGTAAAAAGATACACTCAATATATGGTTATTTGTTATGTAGAAAAATGCTACTGATTTCTCAAAGTTAATTTTGTTTCTAACAACTATTGATTATCAGTAAGTATAGCTTATCTTTTTTTTTTCTTGCAGAACTGTTGTCAACTTTATCAGCTATAGACAACAGAAGCAATGAGATGGAACAGCCATGTCTGTTCCTAAGGACAAAGGGCTAAAGTCCACTTAGGCTCAATGCAAGATGCATGCACGCACGCACGCACGCACGCACGCACACATGCACACACACACACACACACACACACACACACACACACACAGAGAGAGAGAGAGAGAGAGAGAGAGAGAGAGAGAAGCATTCATACATACGTATACATCTGCCACCGCCCATGCTAATTTGCTTGGTGTTTTTGCACTGTAGTTGTTCATGAAGTTGGCACTTGTTCTTTTTTTAATTTCCCCCTTAATTACTGTTGGAATCATAATCCTATTATCCTCCTAAAATGGCTTTCCATGGTTTCTGGGACACCTTGCTTATGAACTGAGTTCATTATTTCTTGAAAAATTGGTAGAACTCACCTAAAAATAGAGGCCTTTAATTTTTCTGAGGGTGCAGAGAAATTTCATTGAATTTGTCTAAGGCTTCTAAGTATCCCTTTATGCATTTTATTATTTTGCTTGCTATTAATCCATTTTCTTTCAGCTCTAAACCTTATTATTATTAGTTCATGGTTTTCATAATAATATTTAATTAAACTCAAAATCTTTGTGATTTCCATTGTTATTTGCTACAGTATAGTCTACATAGAGGAAAGGCAGCATGGTGAGTTGGGTGATAGTGGCAGTTAAGTGTTCTAGATAGCTTTGCCTTTACCTTCATAAAACTAAAATTAAATGAGGTAGGACTGAAGAGAACAAAACCCTATTATAATTTGC
This sequence comes from Apodemus sylvaticus, assembly GCF_947179515.1. Classification (NCBI taxonomy): domain Eukaryota; kingdom Metazoa; phylum Chordata; class Mammalia; order Rodentia; family Muridae; genus Apodemus; species Apodemus sylvaticus. The sequence continues at coordinate 112,635,286 of NC_067475.1, read as the reverse complement.
CTTGCTTATCACTATGCAAGAGTGAAAAAGACCCCAAGTTTAGAACACTTTAAAGCTAAATCTAGTTCAAAGTTAAATGTGTATGTAGGAACTGATATTAGCTATAACCTCACCCAGAGCAGAGGTCCTCACTGCAGGGCTGCTCACTGCACAAATGGTATTTACCCTGCTACTAAATACACTGCCATGGTTATTTGGTTTTCTCAGAGCTGTGTTTGCATGCACAGACCCACTCTGAACTTTGAAATAAGATCTTAGAATGGTGCTTACATTGGAAAATATGAAAAAATACTCGATTACTAAGCTATTAGTGTTATAATGGCTCTAATAGCTTCTTGAACATCTCCTTCACATCTCCAGGCAGAGGCAATTGCTTTAAGCCGAGATAACCCAATTTCCCATCCATAACTCTACCCTGGGGATGTGGGAGGAAGGAAGTGAAGAGAGATATGAAGTGCAATGGTATCTTTCAGATGGATTGCACCCACCTACATCTCATCCCATCTTTGCCCATGGGTATTGGATGGGAGAGAATTCTTTCACTAATGCACTTGGGATAAAGCCTCTCTAAAATTCATGAGAAAGAACAAAGGAAACTAAAATGAGCTCTGAGAATCCTTTTATATATGGGAATGCAATTTCTATCTCTTCTATACTAAATAAAAATACTTCCATCTTTCTATACTATCAATGATCTCCTTTCAGTAATAAAATACCCTCTGAATAGTGATGTGTCTATTCAAGCAGATAATCGAAATAACGTTAGGAGTTTTGTAAATGTCTAGGCTAGCTCTTCACTCCCATGATTGCATTAAAATTTTAATCATTGAAACTTTAATTACTCAATTATTGTTTTAAATAAACAAAATTATATGTAGCCATACTACGTGGCTCAGGACAGCATTGAACTTGCTATCTGTCCCACTCTGAACTTGAACTCACAGTGACCTGAGTATGGGATTATATATCCAGCTCAACAAAGCTGTTTTAAATGACTGTGGTGGGGTATGTGTGTTAAATTATCCTATTACTTGATTGATGGTTAGTTGTACCATGACCCAAGATGACATCCTAGGTCTCACTGCTCTTCAAATGGCCTCCTACAATTCATTTGGCCTCTTTCTCTAACCACTGCACGGTAGCCTGTTACAGAGCAGACTTCTGAAGCCACCGTGCCTTGTGCCTTCGTTTTCAACCATCACCAGTAGGCTCCTCCCTGCATGACTTAGCCAGCACAGCCCTGCATATAACAGGCTTTCAAAAACTGTATCCCATCTCTGCCTCTGGAGTTTTTCATGGTTTTCAGATACAGATCAAGGTTCTTGGAGATCAAGCTTGGGTGTGACCCCCCACATATAACTGTTCCTTTCTCACTGGCCTGAGAGCACTTCATCTTTTGAGTTTCCAAGCTGAACCCATCCTTCATCTGGAGTTAATTCTCTCACTGGTCTTTTTTTTATTGAGAAAAGCGGTGTGCATGCTCTTCACAAACGCCCTCTTGTCACCAAGCAGTAGAGGCTGAACACACAGTTATTTGTGAAATCAATTTACATTCAAATTGGAAAGTGCAATTCAAAATTACCAGCTAGCACTTCATTGTTTCGAAAGTATAGTGCATATTCTCAATTAGAGACTATGCCTTGAGACAGTGTTCTACACTCTATGAACAGGGCAACACAAAAGACTAAAAACTGATTTCCCAAGCACAAAACAAAGTGATAACAGTCTGATTTCAAGCTGAGCACTGTCCTTGGAGGGTTCATGGATAAGAGGCTCTCTGTGTTCTGAACAGATCTGTAAGCATGCTGACTTCAGCCTGCCCTGCAGTTTAGAAGCTCTGCCCCCATGCCATGGCAATAGCAAGCACTAACCACCCCCATCTTAGTTGAACACACTGAAATATTAAGTTTCTGATATATCTAAGCAGCTGATATGCAACTTAGTTGGACCTTACACCTACTTCACAATGAAGAAACTGAGGGAAAATGCCACTAGCAGAAGTCATGGATGTCACTGTAGGGTGTAGCATTAGATCACAGAGGACAGATAAACAACTTCTCACTACCTTCACTCTCCCTTCCGTGTCTCCAGCAGCTCTGGAAATGCTTCCTGATAGACTTACAGCTCTGCACTGATAGACTTACGGCTCTGCACTGATAGACTTACGGCTCTGCTCTGGTAGCCCCCGGACTCTCAGTGCAGCCAGAAGACACCCTTTGCTCAGTCACTGGTCAGTGCCTATGGAGCCACAAGCACAGTGAGCTCAGTCCACTTGCTGCTCAGTTGTCCTTTGCTGTGCACCACTGCTCACTGTTCACTGAAATGCCTCTGCCCGCTGGCCTCCTGGCCACGCATGCCTGGCACTGGGCTTTGTCCAGATGTCCCTCTGCCTGCAGAGGTCTTTCTCTAGAGAGCCAAAAGGCTTACTTATTCACCCCAGCCCCTCCGCTCAAGCTTGCCTGTGAATGGAGACACCAACCATTCCCTGGGTCATCTCCTCTCCTACTTCTCTTTAACTTAGAACTGGCCATCATCTCATATACCAAGGTTTCCCCTCCCTCCCTCTCTCCTTTATTCCCTCCCCCTGTCCTTCCATAAGGAAGTTGGTCTGTCTTAATTGAGAGGAAGCTAAGTAAGGGCAGATATTCTCACCTAGTGACCAATGTCCTACAATTGAAGAACAACTCCAGAAGAGCTGTCTGGAGTACTCACTGGCTATTTGTTAAGTGAAGTGGACACCACCAATGTTCTTTTGTAAACACAGTGTCACTTCACATATTGGCAAAATATTTCAAATTCAAGCTACTAACTACCTACTATAAGAGAGACCTTTTCTTCAAAATATGAAAAAAATCTGTAAAGGACATGAAACAATATGAGAAAAAGCATAGGGCCTCAGTGTCCTCGCCTGGCTGGGTGCATGTGGCCTGAGATCTGCATTTGGCCCAGCAGCGCTAGGACTAAGCAGGGCTCAGGGCTGGGTGAGATTATCACTTGCCATCCACAAAAGGCCTTTTTGAAAAACAAATTATAAATGGGTAGATTATGATTGATGAAGCCAGCATTAGGGTAATACTATCAGACTTTCTATTTCTGTCCCTTGTCAAGAGGTCAGATGCTAACCAAGTTAGAACCAAACACTAGGCTTTATCAACGCTTCATGGGGAAGGTGGCTGTAATTATCTTATGCTGTGTGTAGGTAAATGAAGCCAGTGCTTGCTTGTTGTGCAAACAAAGCATTTAGAATTTTCTGAGATGTCTACAAAAAATGATGACATTATATTCCAGGTTTTTTTTCTAATGAGACCAAATTTCGAATTCTACAACTCTCTAGTGACAAAATTCTCTCTGTGTGCTCATATCTTGATCACTGTGTCACAGTATATAAGCAGCTGTATGTGTCAGTGACTACAACACCATCGACAACACCAAGTGCAGCAGTGGATTAGGAAAGCATCAGGACAGGCCACAGCAGGGAGGCAGGGGTGGCCATGACTGAAGAGCAGAATGACACGTATGGACTACATGAACTCGTGTAATCGCCACAGACAAATAATAAAACTTCAGCTTTCAAAGTTAGAACAGTGTGTGGACAATCAAAAGCTGCTGCCCTCCAGTCAGACAACTGTTTAGCTCCACATGCTGCGGTGACGGCCACATTTAAAATCAGCGATGCCTTCCTTTTCATGTAATTATCTCTTCATTACCTCTAATTTTGTAATGACAGCTTGAGGGGAGGAGGAGGAGGACGAGGACGAAGACGAGGAGGAAGAGGGAATGTCCACGGATATAGAATCCTAATCCACAGAGAGAGGAAGGACTTTTACCTCAGTGAATGCTATTTCTCTGGGATATGTGCCATTCTCATTTTCTCATTTTGTACATGAGGCTTATTAAAAAGAACTCACATGAATAACTGGAGATAATCCTGATGTGCATTATAAATAGAGCAGAAAGCTCATGCATGCATACAAACAGATGCACACACAATGATAAACCTATTTCAGAGGAACCGAAGCCTACAGAAACTACCCAATAAGTACACAAAAAATCTAACAAAACACTGAATGAATGGTAGTTGTCATCACAGAATTTAGAGATGTAAGTCCTTCCACATCTCACTGTATAGGCTCTTTATATTATAGAAACACATACCCAATAAATGTACCTTTGGTAAAGCTTAGAACCTTGCAGCAAGCTGGCGTTGTTGAGGGATCAGCATGATCACCTTGTATCAGCAGGTGGGGAACCTGGCCAGGACAGAGGATCTGTGCTGTGGAGGAGGCTTCAAGATGGAGAAATGCAGGAGAGTGACCCTGAGAGTGGCAGCTGTGGGTGTAGCCACACTTGGTGACATGTCCCTTTACATCTTTGCATCTTAGTAATTCCCAGAGTCAGCACTACCACAGAAGCAAAAGTGGCTGCCTCAGACCTATCACCAGCTGACCCACAAGAGAGCTCTCTCTTTAAGCCTCCCAAAGTTGCTTGAAGGAAGACCAGAGGGGGAGACTTCGGAAGCTATTTATCCTCTCATGGCTCCTGAGTGGCAGACAGTGGAGACCGGGGCAGTAGAAGGTACCCAAATATCCATCATACAGCAAAAGATAAGTTTACAAGTCTTCCTAGACTAATTAGTAGGATGACAGGAATTTGGTTTAGAATTGAGGAGGAGACCTAGGCAGGAGCGCCTCAGTTGGTAAAGTGTTCGCCTTAGTTAGATCCTTAGGACCCCAAATGAAAACTGCCAGTGCCACAGTCAGGTTGGTCAGGGCACCTGTGCCCATAAATAGCTGCAGGTTTAAAGGGCTTATGTCCCTGGCCCTGGGTGAGCACGCATCCCGGTGGACACATTATCCTAATTTGGGTTGATTCTTGTCAATTTAGAAAGCACCCTGACTTCTAGATGTGGGAGAAGGTTTAAAGACTATTCTCAGGGGGAGGGAGGGAAGGAACCCAAGTGGCAATACATCTTAGAAAAATAACCATAACGATCTCTCAAGTAATCCTGTTCACAGGACATCTAGAAACGTCCCAGGGTGGCAAATTTACTGGGTTGGATGCATTGCTACCTAACACATTAAATGACTTACTGCATATTTTTCTACAGATTCAATTAAGAATCTATTATCTTGCTTGATTAGTTTCTACAAATTGTAATTACCTGGTGCTTTCTTGCCCAGATAATTATTAGCTTTTACTAGGCCCCAAATTCTTAGGCAGGATATTGCTTGCCTTGAGAATTTGTGTTCAAAAGCAGGACCGACCTTTCTATTCATTAGGCATATTTTCCAAATAAGATTACTAATTTGGGGAGCAGATAAATTATTCCAATGAGCCGAGGCACTCTGTGACAGAAGATGATGACACAGTCACTATGGAAGACATAGCAGTAATTTGCTAAAATGTTAAGTAGAATTTACTCTGTGTGCAAGCCCATTCCTAGGTATCTACTGTAAAGAAATAAAAGCCTGTCCTCTACTGGAAACTTGTATGACAGAAAAAATGAAATTATGCCAATGTCTATAGCAGCCTTACCAATACTGCCAAGACCTGGAAACAACTGCAGTGTTCACTAACAGCCGCACGCACTAATAATACTGACTGGCATCACGTATAATGTGATGCCACTGCACACACAGAGCACAGCAGGGACACGAGCAGGACCACGCTCATGGACTGTGATAAGAAAGCCAGATGCTAAGAAGGCAATTGTAAAGGGATAAAAGCTGGTCATGGCTGCCTATGCAGTTGAGTAAGAGAGGTTCCGAAGTGAGGCACACTATCCAGCAGGCCACACTGCTCAGGGGGAAGATGCTATCTGTGTGTGGGTTTGGGGGGCTCATGAGATTATTTTGTCTTTACTTTTTAAGAAATACTTTTAAGTTATTGTAGATTTTTTTTTTTTTACTATTTTCTTCAAATGTTAGGCCCCAGTATTTCATTAGATTGTTGTTTTACATTTATGTATTTATACATGTGTATGTGTGTGCACACATGTGCATATGACTCGCCAAGTGTGTGAATAGACAGAGGACAGCTTATCTAGGCTGGTTGTCTCCTCTCATCTTGTTCTGGAGAGCAAACTCAGGTTGTCTGGCATGTACAGCCTTTCGCCTGCTGAGCCCTGGGTTCATTACAAAAACTCTTTCCAGCCTGAACTACTTGTAATGTTCTTAACACTGTTCAAAACAAAGAAACTTTAGTGATATCCTGACGGTCAGTGTTTATATTCTAGTTCTTGTTGTTATTTGGGGTTTTTGGTTTTTTGAGACAGGGTTTCACTGTGTAGCGCTGGCTGTCCTGGAACTCATTCATTACACCAGGCTGGCCTTGAACACACAGAGATCTGACCGCCTCTTGCCTCCTGAGTGCTGGAATTAAAGGGGTGGGCTGTATCATATGTGGGTACCTTTGCCTAACCTACATCTGCGAGGACGGCTTCTTACATGATCTCTGGACAGTTTACAGTTGTGGGCTTTATATTCAGGTCGATGCTCCACTTGGGCTAATGTTCTGTATTGGATGAGGCTGCTCTTGCATACACTGACCTAACATTTCTAGCATCTACTTTTCCAGCACTGCTTTTTTAAAAAGCAAGTTTTTTTTCCTACAAGCCCTGTTTCACAGTATCTCTGTAGTCAAACACACCAGTAAACTGACCAGAATGAGCTGTGGGCAGAGAGGACCATAGGAAAAGGCAAGGCCATAGGGACCAGTTTTTACTGTGGATCAATTGCCCTGGTGCAATCTGACTGATCAGCCAGTCTGCTGCTTTCTGTGTGGGTTTGGAAGCTTTGGTGCAGACATACTCATGAGTAGCTGCCCTTCTGCCTGTTGCTATCACTTTGGTTCTCAAAGCACCAGCAGCAGCTTGCTACAGGGTACGCTGGCTGGCTGTGCTCTAGTTTTTGCAGAGCATCATGCACAGGCTTTCTCTACGTTTTGCCATAATAAATGTACTACACCAGAATAGTTCATTGCTCTGTTTCTCTCTGAGATCTGTTGATGACCCAAGACAAAGACTTGTGAAAACTGAAGGAGGTGCCCATACATTGGCTTTCTCTCTACTGATTTCCTTTTAATAAAGTTTAAACAAATCATTGCAATGAAAAGGCATTCTTGGATGAATGATTGCTTTTCTGAATGCTAAATCCAGGTATCTCTATGCTTTCCACAACCTACCACAGTCAAGGAGCCCTCCTAAAGAGATATCAGGCCAGCAGGGTTGATGATACAAAGGATGACACTTTCCTGTCTTTAACGTTTAGGCCTTTTTCTTCCTGCAGGAAAACACTCACTTTTACTAACCTGTCTACTCTAAGTTTCACTTCTTAAAAAATGTTTTACATTTTAACTAAGAATACAAATCCATTTTCTGAAGTACCTTCTCAGCTTATAAAATGTGTGGCATGGAGAAAGACACTTTGCCAGTAGGATGTCTGGATCTTGGAAACAGCAGTGACCTCTGGTGAGCTCTGTCTACAATGTCTCATGTCAAGAGTACCACATGCATTTCCCAGTACAGTCAGGTTGCTGTTGTGTATGTGCTGCTTTAGGGAATGTGAAATTCAGAGGATATATAGGTAACTAATGCCTTTTCCTCAGCCCATGTTAGACCAGTGTGCTTACCATCCTTACCAGTGAATGACTTGCATCCAAAAAAATCCTAACAATGAGAAGGGAAATGAGTAATTAAATCACTAACCTAGAAGCAGAGCTGTGATAATCTCAGCACTTCAGAAGGGAAGGTGACTCAGAGGTGGCTGTATTTTAGTTACAGTGAGACCAGTGAGTTACTTTTTTTTTTCTGTTCTTGAATCGTGGCTCTGCCATTTGCCAGCTCCATTGCCCTAAATAAGTTAGCAAACACTGCTGGCCCCATGTTTCCTGTCTGCAATGGGTAAATGTTCAGAAGAAAAATCAAATCAGGTTCAGTGCCTGACACAGCAAGGACACTTACTGTTCAGGCCACACAAGAACTGCTGTTCCGCAGCAAGCACAGCAAAGACTTGGGCCCAACAACTTCGGGCTCCTTTTCTGGACTCATTGATTTGGGTAATTTAGACTAAAGCAGTCTGCACATGCTTACAGAAATGAAACTACATTCATTCACTCAGTAAGTGTTCACCATCTAACCGTCAGTAAGTATGGTCGGCACCAAATCATGCAGTGACATCACGGAATGGTGTGACATGCACAAGCTGAGATATATACACTTCTTAAGTATAAACTTAAATACACATCTACTGTTCAAGGAGAAGTGGGGGAATATGCACAAGACTTACAGAATGCACAAGTTCTGTTCAAAAATCAGATAATAAAATAAACAAAAGCACCATATCACCTAATGGTCTGAAGCAGGGCTTCACTACACAGCCTTTGCTAGCTTGGAACTCACAGAAATTGGCCTGCTTCTGCCTGCTAGAATTAAAAGGCATGTGTCATCACCATGTCCAGCCCTAATGTGGTGCTTTTAGGTGAATGATTATTATAACAGCAATGATTCCTAAAAGTGAAGTCTATTTCTTAAAGACAGAATATACAGCTGTAAGATAAGGCAGTTGCTACTAAGAGTGAGATATAAGGCCGAGTGTGGAAAGGGCACAGTGAGCTCTGTGGGAAGGGCACAGTGAGCTCTGCCTTAGGACTGTGCATGTGAAATGTCTACAGCAGGCAGAGAGGCAGGAGGGCAAAGGTTAGAGACACAGTGGAGGCAGGAAGTAGGTCAGTTTGCTGGGCTGGCTGGGTGGGGTGGGAAGTTGGGAAAACAGTGAAATACTAACAGTTTGGGGACTTCTTGATGGAGTGACAGAATGCTACCAAATTGATTGTTGTAAGGGTTGAACAGGTTTGAACAGGCCAAAACCCACTGTTGTTCGACTGCTCAATGTATGAATTATACAATATGCCAATTATGTATCAGTAATACTCTTCCCAAAGGGGACAGCACGATACATGACTCCTATTGTGCTGTGAGGAAATTATGTGGATTCTGAATCAAACTAAACTGCCAGAATGAGGAAACAGATGTATGAGACAGGTGAAGAGACTCAGGAGTGAGCAGACAGGGCTAAAGATGTGCTCGTTAAGTCTCAGTCGTCACTGTCACGGCTCTTAAGATTAGTATACTACAGCATGCCTCTTTGCCCATGATAACCACACCAAGATGAAGATCTCGTTAACTGGGGAGAATACACACACACACACACACACACACACACACACACACACACAAAATCTCCACATGCAGACAGTATTTAGATATGCCTGTGAACCTCTGTCATGTGTCTTTTTGAAATGCTGTAAGATGGTATTTTCTTCCAGGGTAGGTACATTACGACATGAGGTGTGTGTTTCACAGCACAAACTTCCCATAGGAAGTTTGCCACTCCATAGCTTTCTCCTATCTTGAATATTTCCATGAGTGAGAAAAGTATGGAGGTGCACTTGTTACAGTAGACAAGAATAAGGAAAGGACACTTCTTTCAAACTGTTCAGAATGTGTGGCATTAGCCAGCACACGCTTGTTCAGTTGTCCCCTCCTGTAGGAACACACAGAACTGAAATATCACTCCATCGACCCTCCTCAAAGATGTCTGCTTTACAACAAAGGACTCAAGCAGGAGAGCACAGCAGAACTCTGTCACCTCTTCTTAGCTTTTAACCTTGTATTTAAAGATGTTAAAGACACTTGGCAACAGATAAAACCAACAAGACAATCACACACACACACACACACACACACACACACACACACACACACACACACAAGATGTGAACTTCTTCATTCCTGTTCTAGTAGAAACCGATTTTCTTACCATCCTGTTGATCCTCACAAAGTCTTCTGGCTTCTTGGCCCAGGGGGGCAGGTCCACATCATTAACCACCACGTCATCCTCCCTCACGCCCAGATGGTACCCATTGCTGTTGACAAACATCTCTGGTAGGTAGTAGAACTCTGGAATTAGTTCCTGCACAGAAAAAAAGATGTAGTTCATTAGCTAGTTAGTATAATCAGTTGAACAAAATGATTAACTTTTTCCAACTATAAAAGGGATAAATCCATGACCTAATTTTAGCCCTTATATTCTCCATTTAAAAACAATTAGGAGTCCAAGAAGATGAAACATTTCTTTTACACAGTTCACTTTATTATCTTTTTCTTACTGTGAATTCTAAGAAATAGGTACACAGGGCTGAGGGCCTGTGTGGCCCAGTAGTAGAAAAAGTTCTTGATTAGAATGCTGGAGAGGCCCTAGGCTCAATCTTTAGTAAAGCAAGCAAACAAACAAACAGACCCAGTGAGAAACAAGCACGAGGTAACAGCCGTTGACAGCAGTGCCAGCAGATGGGTGCATGGAGCTGTATCAAGCCTATGCTGCTTAGGCATCTTTTATGTATATTAACAAACTACCTCAGCTAAAATGTCCCTGCCAGGCTTCCGTAAAAGAAAATCATAATATTTCTACTTTTGATTTTTATTATTGTGCCAACTATAATAAATGATATTTAGAGAATTCATCATTTTACTTTTAAATTACAAAATAATTTTTGTATCCAGTGCTGAGGTTAGAACCTGGCTCCTGCCAGGCCTGCACTCAGCTGAGTGACACCCCAATTCCAACCACGTTACTTTACACCCACCACTGAGTACAACAGGACCCATACTTAAGTTTCAGTATAACTGTGGATAAGCTGGATAGAAAGATGAGTTATTTTACTGTATGTGCATGGCATATATCCTTGGATTCAAGATGAATCCAAGTATCAGTGTTAGGTTTATGCCTCATTAGAATATATCTGAATAGAGAAAAAAATGTTTTTGAAGATCTTAAAAGTTTTATTTTTCAACTATTTTTAAGTAACCAGAGAAGTCAAAAAATAAACTACAATGGTTTTCAGGTGTACTATATACTATATACATCCTTAAATTTCAAGATGAGGGTTAGATTAGCTTTACATTATATCATAAAAAGCATGACAGTAATTCATGTTGTAGGATCCGTGTTTACAGAATACTGCCAGAAATAGGAATCCTAATGTGGTCACCTCCAGAGTTGCACAGGGAAAATGTCAAATCCCCAGATAAGAAATCTTCCAATAGATGGGGCCTCAGTTTTCTAAAACATAGACACAGGAGCATCTTCCATTAAAGGTGATGAAACTCTTCCATCCAGTGTCTATCTTAGCAAGACTCTGTGTGAAGCTGATTAAGACTGAGTCTTCTGATTTGTAAATGATGGGGAGGGAATAACTATATTCATTTTCTCTGGAACTATAGAAACATAATAAAGTTTATATAAACGAATTTTCTAGATAAATGGAGCTAACTTTTTAAGAATCAGTTTTCTTATATTAAACCATTTAGATAGAACTCCGTCAAAATAGGATATACTTCTCAGACATTTACTTTTTCATAGAGCAAAGGTTTGAGTTCTAGGCAGTGTGATGAGTTCTGGGAAAACAAGTCATGGCCCAAGGATCCAGTAAGTCAGTCAGGTCTAAGGGCTGAGTTATAAACAGTGGCTAGAACACAAGATCACACTCTGGAAGGAGAGGGCAGAAAAGAGAGCAGGGAACTTCCCATGGGTCCAGAAACACTTCATTGGTAATTACAGGGGAAGGGGTAGGAGACCATCAGAAGTCTTGTTAAAGAGGGGTAAGAAACTTGAGTAAGGAGGGAGGGGAGAGGATAGTGGAGTAGATCACAGAGGAGAGGTGCCATGAGGGGCTGTTAGTTGGAAAGTTGGGTTGTTTGTCAACTAATTTTCAAGAACAATGGCCATGACTGAATAAAGAAAGGTTTGGGTAAGGAAGCCTAAGTGGGGCTTGGAAGGGAATATTATTTATTATGATATATTATTTATTAATATTATTACCAATATTATTTATGATTTGTTTACTTTAATGAAAATATAACGACAAAGAGAGCATCACCACTGAGATCTAGCTAGTTTTGTGCAATGACATCTTTATCTCTTATCCCAGACTAGGAATCAAGGGGCCACTCAATCTTAAAGTTGAAGGTCTTACCAGGTCTTACTGTATCCTGTCATGATTCTAAGTATCCTACGTGTGTTTTCTCAGTGTTGAAAAACACTTCATGGGGTGAAAGTCTTACAAACCCATTTTATAGATGTGAACATAGATACAGAGAAGATGAAAATTTGCCCAGCCAAGCTCCCCAGGAGTCCAGCTATCCTGGTTGAGCCTGTATTCTGGTTGTATACTGTGAAGGAACTGCTTCACATCTGTAAACTTGGGGGTGTCCTTTTACATACAAATTACTGAAACAGAAACAGAAAGAAGGACTGAACTAGTAAAGGCTTAGAATGTGAGGTTCTGGGTTGGCACTAGGGAGCAGGCTGGGTTGGGGAGGGTAGTGTAGGAAGTGTGTCTACAGATTCCTCAGAAAGCAGGAGACAAGCTCCCTGAGTGATGGAAGGAGGGAACACAACGCTGCAGCCCGAAGTCCCTTCAAATGACCTCCTGTCCACGGAACATTCTAGGCAGAATGCTTAAAGTGACCAGGGGTGTATGGACAAGATGCTGTGAAGGATAAGGACGAACCAGTTCTGGCTTGAGACAGGGTTTTTAGAAACCCAAAGGTCTACATTAAGATGGAAAAACATTTTCAAAATAAGATGCAGGCTCAAATTGAGGGTCAGTTCCGGAGGAGTAACCAACAAAATGCAGCCACAGGGTGAAGCTTTATCGGGGGAGTAGAAGGTTTGTGAAGCCCTGTGAAGAGTACTGAAGGTGGTGGCTTCAGACCTGAACAGCTACACAGTAAAGTCTCTGGATCTTCTAGGCACTGCCTTTTGTCTCAAAAGATTTGTGTCAGCCTTCTTCCTAATACTGAACTACGATCAAACATACAGAGTGTCTACATGATTTTACAGCTGCTGGGCCAACAGGCAACGGACCTCGGTCCCATTTCCTACAAGCAAGCAGGCAGAAAAGAGTTCACGGCAAGGAGAGGCAATGAAGGAAACAGACTGACTCACAGGGCAAAGCCAAGGCTCCAGAGGATGGAGAGTCGGGCACAAGGAGCAGTGTGCCTCAAACACAGCAGCTGAGCAGACCTGCTGGCTTTGGTCGCCTTTCTACCTGCCTGTGTGAGGGCTTTTGAAAATCTCCTGGTGTCTGGGGAACTCCTTTCCAAACAAGCTGCTTCAAGCACTCAGGGAGCCAACAGAAGCAGGGCACAGCTGCGCGGGCTCCACACAGACTCCCAGACAAAGCTCACCAACAGGGAGCTGGCCTGCTCACTGCGCACACCCTCACTGCTGTTAAACAGCGGATGTTTAAGGACAAATCTAAGGAGTTTAAATTTTGCTAAATGAAAAACAGTACAGAAAGACAAAGAATATTATTAAAGAAATGGTAAAGAGGATATTATAACAGGCATTTTGTGTCTGCAAATGTGATTTCTAGTTTATTTTAACAGTTATACTAAAATCCCATGGTACACTTAATAGTAGTATATGCGTTCTGTCAAAAATAGGAAAATATTCTCAAACACAATTTCTAATTTATAAGCTTATGACAAGTTCAAGCTGCTGAGAAATTGAACTGGAAAGTATGTCTTAGGATGATAGAAGAGCACTATTAACACTATCATAATTGTGTACCTATTGCATCAAACCTGACATTTCAGTTTAATATATTTTGCTGAGAGCTGTACCGTTTTATGGCTTCCTGGTGAAATCAAATCTAACCCAGACGTTTTCACTTTCCTAATATAATTCACTGTGAGGTTTTAAAGCTGCCAGAGCTTTTCTATCCTTTTCCCAAAAGATTGATGCCCGGGCATCTGCTAATTCCACAAGAGCTCACAATGGGTCACGGAGGCAGTGTGAGCGCCTCCATTAACTGCATTAATTTACACTATGTCACCTTAATGACACTGTGTCACAGCCACCTTTTCTAACATCTACATGGCCATTCAGAAAGTAACGGAACAACTTCGGAAGGTATTAAGGAAAATTAGTGAAAGAACATCTCTAAGTGGAATATCTCTGCTAGCAGGGTACGGCTGAAGGAAAGAAATTTAAAATCAAAATACAATTTGACTCCACTCCTGGGGCCTCTCCTCAGACGTCACTCGGGCAGCTCCCCTTCCTACCCAGCTTGGGTTCATTAACACAGGAAGACACTGACTGCCATTAATGGAGAGAGACAGAATAAAACTATCTACCACATTCTCAGTCTTTCCTGCAAGATTGTCTACGTAGATAGTGCAGAGATAGTTTTCTTCTTTGGAAACAAAACCACATTTCCCTAAAAACAAATCAGCTGCTATATATAGAGTAGAGACATGAAGTAAAAATTGATTCTCCAGTAGTTAGTGGGATTATTATTCTTAGTAACTCATTCTTCCCTGCTAAGTCAGCCATTATTTTAGAGAGAAAAATGCTGTAATCAATGTATGGAATCAACTTTAAAAAGTTTCATCTCACCACCAATTATTTTTAAAGACTCCATATATTCTAACATTTTGTCATAGGACCCATATTCTTGGTGCTGTAATAGAAATCATCAGGACATATGTTCATGTCTGTGATTGGTAACAACACATGCACACAAATACACATAGGACAGGAACTTAATACATTCTTATATGTACATACACATGCCTGTGTGCCGCACACACATGCATGCACGCACGCACGCACGCACGCACGCGCACACACACACATTATTCAAACTCACAGGTGTGCACACACACATGGAATAGAAGCCATACTGCCTGCTATTTCTTTCTTTTTCTTTTTGGTTTTTTGAGATGGGGTTTCTATGTGTAGCCATGGCTGTCTTGGAATTTACTCTGCAGATCAGTTTGGCCTCAAACTCATGAGATCTGCCTGCCTGTTTCCTGGGTGCTGGGACTAAAGGCACTGTCCAGTATGCCTGGCTTCTGTCTGCAATTTCAAAGATTGTTTTCAACCATTCAGAAGACACAAGACCAAACCCCAAAAGAGGCAAACATGTGTCACCTTTTGGTCAATAAGTACAGCAAAGTGGAGGAACTCAGAGGCAATGCTGCCCACACCTGGGTGCTGACTCCGAGGCAGTGCTGCCCACACCAGGGTGGGGACTCCGAGGCAGTGCTGCCCACACCAGGGTGGGGACTTGGAGGCAGTGCTGCCCACACCTGGGCACTATCTAGAGCAGCAGCAGCCACACTACTTCTTCCGACAGCATGACTTGTGGGTGGGGAAGGAACAGTGTAGCATATGGCTTTAGGGAGGGAACTGTCATCACTGGGGATGATGGTTTGATAATATGTTTAAAAATTAAACACACAGATGGCCTTGAGCCACTGGCCCCATTATTAAGAGTCATCCTTTGCAAATACACACAAGGCACACAGAGCTCCATTCCAGGACGCTCTCTTCAGCTCTGACCTCACGACTGTAATAGAAGACACCCCAGGACACACAAGTACATTTCTCTGTGTGTGAACATGCAGGCTTCCTGAAGAAAGAGACCTCGGAATATAAACACACCGTATGCAAGGGAAAGGGTGCTGGTCAGGAGAACTGGCGAAGCAGTCTACATCATGTCAAGGCAGTGAAATGCACTGCTTATAAACCAGTTAAGTGTGTGATAGAGTTTGGGGGCTGGGGCTCAGCATGGCCGCAGGGACGGGCACTGCTTAGTGACTGAAATGCAGCTTGCTGAGGTGTCTGGAAGTTAAAGCACCAATGCAGTTCTTAGGATGGAAAGGAAAGTTGAGAAGTGTGTTTACATCGATAAATTACAAATGACTGTCTTCATACATGTGTGGGTACATGACGGTGAACCTCTGAGTTAAGTAAAATGCTAATTCTTTGTTGTTATGATGCTAGGAATAGAGAGGATGTATTTTTCACTTGAAATTGTTTGATAAAATAAGGATAGAGCTCTGGTTTAAGACGGTTGTCTTCAATTATATAAAAGAATATTTAACTTCCATGCAGACTGCTCATCGGGTGATTCTGTAAACACGAGGTTGAGACATTGAGCCCAGGGAGCGCCTTCCAGCTCCCAGTTTTTGTCTTGTTCTCCAGGTGCCTTAAACAAGAGTGGGCCTCCCTGATTTCCTCAGCAGTCAGTGTGAATGATGGCCTATGGATAGTGTAGATTAATGTTTTAGAGAAGTTAGGGCTGTTAGACGGGTGTGGCGACCACATATAACTCAGCAGGGCATCAGGTGAGACCTTGCTTTTTCTAAATGTAAATACTCTGCATAAACTGAGACCGGCTCTCATACACTGTAATAGCAACAAATAAAATGCGGCTTGCTACGTTCTGCTTCCACTGCCTTTGTGATTTGCTGTATAAGAGAAGTGAATGCAGAGCTTACATGCACGCACAGATCCTCCTCCGTCTGCCTACTCGGTTTCGCTCTGTATACATGTTTTGGGCAGCCACAGACATGCAAATCAAACAGCTGAGTTTAACTGGCTCCTTTCTGAAGGACTAAGCCCTAAACTCAGCGACTCCTGACAGTTTTGCACTGAGTGGCAGTGGAAGGGAAAAGAAAAAGGGCTTAAAATGAGAAACTACCTATGCAGTAACTGATCATGGATCTTACTATCAGACAGAGAGAAAAGAGAAAGCACATTTCCTCATGCGGCAATCAAGACCATGTAATCCTTTTCATTTTCTTAAAAAATGAACACATATGAGCAATGAGCAAATGTTTGTATTTAATAATAGTTACGGTGTACCAACTGTAGGACTGCTCTGCTCTCTTTGTGAGCATTGTGTGCTGGTTTAATCTAATATGTATTGTTGCACAGTGTCCCCAGGCAGCCAAGCAAAGGGTAAGGCTGTACGGAAAAGCCTGCATTTTAAATGGGTCTTGTCATTAATGCTTTATTAATTGCCCCAGGCTACACGAACCCAAAGCTGGGCCAGATATAACACTATGACACATTAAGGTCAGATCTAATTCCCACTGTGTTTTATGCAATGGGCCAAATATTGAGTGAACAGCAGGAAAGGTAAGTTATGGGATCTTATCTCCATCTCCAGCTTACGCCATCTGGAATAGATAGGGATTTTTGAGTGAAGACACCTTAATGAACTGACACTAAAAGTCCTGAGTTACTTTTGGATGGTTATTAATTGAAGTTACTGGTCATAACAAAAACTCCAGTGTCAGGTGTGGAGTTCCTCCTTACTAGTTATTAGTTAGGGAAAGCCTAGATGCCCCTAAAATAATGCTTTGCCATTCCTCTTAGTTGTACACTAGATAGAACTAGATGACAAGATCCAATTGCTAAAAGGTACCATGCACCTTGATTGTATAGAGAAACCAAGCTGCAACTGGGCTGGAAGTGCGAGAAGACGGGGAAGAAATCTGGCCATGAACCCTACAAGTTACAATGCCAACCCAGCCACTGTAAGGTTGGGTTCATTTGGGCAATGGTGGTTAGGACACTACTCTGATTGAGTTTAAGGCCCTTGCTTAATCGTGTAATTTTATGGGTGGTTTCTGTCCCACTCTAGTCCCCATCCAAAAACACACACAGAACCCTGGTAACTTTTATTAATAGGCTGTAGGCACTCTGTTAGTCAGGTTATGCTGTATGCTTGTCCTCTGGGTGAGTTTCTCTCGGCCACATGCTCATGGTCCATCCTGCCTCATGGAGACCTCCTTCTCCTACCTCATTCCTTCTCCTCATGGTCCCTGTTTGAGATCTTCTACTTGAACTCAAGTCCCGCCTTCCTCTCTATTCTGCCCAGTTACAGGCTATTTAGCCTTTTATTATCCAATCAGGGATTACTGGGGAACATTTTTTTACAGCACATTGGTCAAAACAATGCCCATGTCCAGACTGCAACCTTATTTTGGGTCACGGAGCTCAGTATCTGAATACACAGCATACAAGACCAACCCCAACACTCACCACAAGAAGGAGTCCATACTTGGTACTGTAAACCTTTCCAAAAGCCCACAGTGAGGAGCTTAACTCGGTTGTTTAGCAAGTGTGTGTCAAGCCACCTTCTGAATGCATCCAAAGACCACTCCCAGCCTTAGTGAGACAAACTGCTCTTTCCAGTAAGCTTCCAGCAGGCAAAGACTCAGGGCTGTGCAAGGTGCTGAGAAAAAGTGAGTTGTACTCAGCCTTAAATAAGGCATTTCTACCATACACTAAGGCTCAGGGAACACTGTGGAAGGGGACATAGAAGATAGGAAGAACCAAAAGGAAGGAGGAAAGACTGCAAAACACTACCTCCTAGGTAACTGCAGTCATGAACTTTCAGAGATAACCAATGACTACACCTTGTTTGCCCATGATGGGCCCATCCACAGCCAGGATAGAGGAGGGCCTCCGTGAGCCCTGCCCTCACTGCTGAGTCATTTCCTATGAGTTCAAGAGAAGAGGGAAATAATTTCTTTCCGTATGTAACCCGCTGTTGACACCCTACCAGGTTCCAATGGTATTCCCAATATACAAGTCACGCCGATGGTCCTGCTTAAAATAAATGGGTCACACAACAACAACAAAAACAACACATTTTCTTCAAGATTAGATGTAGTATACAATTTTAGTATGCTGGAGCAAAGCTGTAATGATGTGTGTGTGTGTGTGTGTGTGTATCCAAAATTTTTTTCAACAAATTTTAGAGTTCTGTGACTATAAATGATAAACTATATACCTTGACATCGGACGTGTCTCTCTGACTGGTTCTCCATGACCTTGCAATGGATGAGAAGGTTCGGTCTGGATGGTCAAATTTCCCATCATTTGCATTGAGGAAGAAGGTTGTGAATGGCTCCTAAATAAAGAAAAGAATCAGTCATTGTATCATTTGAAACACAGCTATAATCATTTCTTTTTTAAAACAAAACAAAATAAAAACAAAGCCTCCGGCATCTCTGAGGCCCTCTATAGGAAGAAGAAATACAAAGCCCTGGGAACTGCCTAGACCAAGGTGTCAGATGTAGGTCTGGGTTGACTGTGCCATTGCAGACCACAGTCCCACAGCCCGGAGTGTCCTCTGGCCTCACAGGCATGTTTTGCATCTGCAAAGTGATGAAGTACTTTACTATCTCTCTGTAAATTGTTCTCATAGCATTTGTGAGGGAGATTTTCTTTCTTTCTAGTAGTTCAGCTTGAAGGGCTCTCTAACAGGCCCAAGCATTGCAAACACAGCACTGCACTGCCAGGTCTTGCCCAACCCTCTTCCCTCCCCATTTCTAAACGGTTAGATCAAATTCCTAATGCTAGCCACAAAGGTATATTCCCTTATTTGGCTACACTGGCTAATTTCTCCAAATCAGGACTTACCAACTCATCCTAGCACAACGCCTGCTGCTATCTGAACTGCATTCCCCACTGTGAAAGTGCCTCTGTCTTTCTCATTAACTCCTGGTGCATAAAGATTCTTCAAGACCTAATCCATTGAATAAGAATGGACTAAAATGAACGTAATTAAGACTGGACAATTCTAGTACTCTGACTGGTGCCTTCAATAGCATTGTTAGCACCATGTCTATCAATCAGGACATCTCCCATAGCAGGAAACCTTGGAATAACACCATCACAACAGCTGCTCTGGAGTTTTCAGGTTGAGCAGGAGACCTTGCTAAATTTGCCTCCAAAACAGATAAATAGTATTTATCCTCACTAAGGATCCCTTAGGTACCTACAAGTAGAACAAAGGCAGATGTGTATTTCCAGTGGCATATTTAACCCTTTACTTTGAAGCTGATGATGGGAAGGATCAATGACAAAACTTATTCCCAAGTTTGATGATGTCAGTCTTCAGGGCATTTTCCTAATTCTCTCTTTTCTTTAATATACATCTCCATTTGCTTCTTTTTTTTTTTTTTGGCCATTTTCTTTTTTTCTTTTTTTTTTTTATATTTTTATTTTCTATATACTTTGTTTACATTCCAAATGATTTCCCCTTTCCCGGATCCCCCCCCCCTCCCCATATGTCCCATAAACCTTCTTCTCTCCATCCCTTCTCCAATCACCTCCCTCCTTTTTCTCTGTCCTTATATTCCCCTCCAATGCTAGATCAACCTTTCCAGGATCAGGACCCTCTCCATACTTCTTCATGGGAGTAATTTGCTATGCAATTTTTGCCTTGGGTATTCAGGGCTTCTGGGCTAATTAATATCCACTTATCAGAGATTGCATTCCATGTGTATTCTTTTGTGGTTGGGTTACCTCACTTAGGATGATATTTTCCAGATCAAACCATTTGCCAAAAAATTTTGTGAATTCATTGTTTCTAACTGCTGAGTAGTATTCCATTGTGTAAATATACTACATTTTCTGTATCCATTCCTCCTTTGAGGGGCATCTGGGTTCTTTCCAGCTTCTGGCTATTATAAATAAGGCTGCTATGAACATAATGGAGCAAGTGTCTTTATTGCATGCCGGGGAATCCTTTGGGTATATGCTAGGTCTTCCTCCTATTTCTTTGGAAAGAATCCAACCGTAACTCTAGAATCAGTCCACATTTTCTGTTAATTGCCCTGCGTGTATCCTGTGTGCTGCACTTCTGATTAAACATCATCTGCCCTCCCTAAGTGAATATGCTCTGCCCTTATGTGTCAGTATCCAAAACGAACACAGCGAAGAGTTTGATTCAGGTTGGTTTAACAATGATGCTCCTAAAAGTACTACTGGCATTTATACTAGAAACAGGTATTTTTAATGACAGTTTGCAGTTGAGTTTCTAGGTAAAATTTCTAAATAATCTGCAATTATGAAGAAAGTTCTAAATTATAAGTAACACACGTAGAAATTAAAATTTTGAATGTTATCTATTTATCTCTCTACCAATCATTGTTATTAATGTCTAAAGAATTAGCTTAGAACAAAGGGGCTAAAAATACTGTGTTGACCAGGGAAACTGGTCACTGAGGGCTGTGCTGGTCAGTGAGTGCTATGTGATTATTCTGGGGTGATGTCTCAAGTCCAGAAAGGACAAACGTCCAAGCACGTTGTGCCTTATATATGAGTTGTTGTCAGCATCCCACCTTGGAATGAGGGCCCCTTCAGCATTGTCTGGCAGCCATTAGTGAAACAAGTCTTTCTAGAGCCTGGCAAGTCAGACAAGTGACTTCACTGTAGTTTGCGTCAAAGAATGTTCTTAATTTAAAGTAATGAGGTACATAGATAGTTATAATTTGTATGCAATTAATATTATTGACATGCTACATATATTGACTGATAATAAATTCAATGCCTTTAGGTCTAATAGGTTTAGAAGGTAGAGGGCAAATACTTATTTTAATATGTATTATATTTTATGAACAGATTCTTAGTGACACAAATTGTAATGCATTTTCTACTTCATAAAATCCTTAGGATAGGAGTGAAGAAAGCAAGTTTCCCTCCGCCATTAGTGGAACACTCCCTAAGCTCTTCCACCACAGAACTCTAGTACCTTGCCTCTGACGGCTTGCCATGAGGCATTTGAGCTAAATGAGTCTTTACAAGAGCAACTCTATCCATGTTGTCTGATACAGCAGAAGTAGCATATTCTTTGGATTCCAAAACAAGCTAAAATTTTTAACATTGCATAAGCAAGTTTTTATTGGTTACATGATCAAAAAGTAACATTTGGGGTATACCAGGTCTAAATTTACAAGACTAGCTCCACCTGTTTCCTTCCCTTTTCTGAGGGCACTGGAAGCTGTGACATAGTCAGTCACGGGGTTGGCCGTGAGCTTGCAGTGCTTTGTGTACAGTGGCAGGGAAGATCGCTGTCAGGACCTTACATGTTCCATCCGCTGGAACAGCAAGTCAGCCCGAGGGCCACTTGTGCTTTGTGACTGAGGAAAGATTTAGCTTACTTGAAATATATATATATATAGGCTGAGAAGTGTTTTTCTTTTCATAAGTTTTGCCAGTCTGCCTCCAGATTCGACTAAATGGCATTTCCAGAAAACTCATAACATCATTGTGACTATTTCAAGATGCCATCAAATATTGCTCTTACTTAAATCTCAAGACAACACAATTGATACATTTATTGTTATTGTTTACACACACAGTTCTGGACTTTTTCCATTTCAAAGAGACCTGAGTGAGCCACACCCCCAACTCCTAAGCAGTGGTTCAACAAGGTGGTGGCATCATGGACTCTGACGAGGTATGAAAGGCCTTTCAAGAATGCAAACTTTTGGTTTCAGTGTTTTTGAAACGTTTATGTATATGTTTCGGGGGCTTTTTGTGGACTGCAGTGATCTACCCTGATGGCTTGGGAAGGGCAGTTCTTGGACTGCTTAGGTACAACCACATTTTATCCTTGACTCCCACAGCAATCGGCAAGTGGAAATTTACGGACACCCTGTCCCCCTCAATTTTAAGTCTATCCTTCCTGGACTGATTTCTGTCTGCTTGCAGTTCATTCGTGGCTAGGTCAATCCCAGTAGTGTCAATCATGACTGGAAATTTAGTTTATGGCCTAATCACTGGTGACCTGAGAAATGAATTTCTCAGTCATTTTGCTTTCTTCTGTTTTCCTATTTCTGAATATGAATCAATTAAGACCACATTTTATGGCTGTGCCAATCAGAAATCAGCTACCCCAAATCTTGACTGGTCAGTTCTGTAGTCTGCTCAGTTCTGTGTCTGGAGTCATAGGGTAGATTCCATGGATTCTGTGGGGGAACTCAGAGGGCATCTTCTCTCACCTGCATGTGAAGGGCACTTGGCAAGAGATCTGGAGAGTTAGGCTTAGCCACTAATTATTAGGGTCTAAAATATAGTTAAGATCTTTCTTAACTTCAAACTTTATACACTTAAGCTGAATCTTGGACAGATGGTTAATTTAAAAACCTTGGTCTAAAAAAGAAATCATACCTTTATATCTTTATTTCTGTATGGAGTTAGTTCCTCTTAAGTAAGGTTTGGGTTTGTTTCATCAATATATTAGCTGATCTAAAATTAAAGATGTACACCAGAGAGTCCTTTATGACTGACTTGGGAGTACTGGGCAGCTCAGATTAGGGTTTGTGACAGAGTATCTGCTCAGTTTGTGCTAATCCCCAGCTCAAAAATAAGTACATGGATTTAAGTAACCGGTTTCCTAACCCAATTCTACAAAAAAGATATACATTAAAACAACAACAACAACATAAACAACAAAGCCCAGTGTGGCTGTGCACATCTGTAATCCCAGCGCTCGGGAGGCTGATGAGGAAGATCACAGGCTTGGTGCTTTCTGGGCTATGTGGCATTCATCTTCTGCTCACTGGTCTCTCTAGTCATTAAAATGAACAACACATTTATTTGCTTTTCATTTAATTTACTTACACTACAAACCCTGGAGCTAGAGGCAGCTGACTTAAGATGATACTTACAATTCGAACAAGCCACGACAGGGCAGAAGTCGCAGTTGAGTAATGCGTGTTGTAGTGGTAGGGTGGGCTTTGATCGTCTTCCCAAGTCTCATAGCGCTCTGCGTAAAACACTGCTCTTTTGGGGTTCAAAGCACCAATTGGCTGTAAAAAGATGAAAGAAATGTTCTGTTCCATGTAGTCAACAGCAAGGAATGTAGATGCCCAGGCTTCATCCTGCAAGTAATCTGGCACTAATGGATGGCTCTGGACGGCCTCTTCAATGGGTAGATTCCTATTAACTACTAACCAGTGTACTTACCAAAGATACACAGGAACTGGGGACATGTGCAAAGTCCCCAGACTTGGCTGTCATTTTAGAAAATTAGATTCCCAGGTGATTCGGGGTTTCTATTTAAAATTTCCTACACTTTTATCATGTTCTTGTATGTTTCTCAGTCCTCCCTCCCAGAGCCCTCCCATCTCTCTACACGGCCAATTTTATGTTCCTTCTTGTTCTGTCCCTCAAAATAAACCAAAACCAAACCAGACAAAAAAAAAAAGCCAAACAAGCAAGTAAATAAAAACCAATAAGCCAAAAATTACCATAACAAGATGGAAGTGATGCTATTTTAACTGTTCAGGTCAAGTCAGTATTTCCAGGGTTCCTTTCCATTGTCTTGGCTGAGTTAGGGAACTTCCTCACCTTTGCATAGGCTTTCCTGTTGGCCAAGCTCCGCCCTATTATGCATGCCTAAGAGTCAAAGTCCTTCAGAGAAGGCACAGTTGGAACACTGGTTCTGGTCTGCCACTGCCCACCTGGAGCTCAGATCTTATTTATGAATTTAAACAGCCAGCCAAGGAAGGACAGGCTGATCCAGAGGAGGTGCTCTGTGAAGCCACTATGACCTGTGCTATCTGGACTTTGGAGGATGACATGGGATATTTTCTTCCCTTGAAAAGCACATGTTAACTATTAGACCATGCCTCCAAACTTCTTCACACATCTAAACTTTAATGATTCCTAGAAGATTCTCACTGTATAAAATAAGGATATGACTGCTCCAAGGTATGGTTGAGGGGAAGGTTATTGTAGATTTGGGGGACGAGTATAGTCAAAGGCATCTGGAAGAGACCAGAGCAGGGCATTGAAAGGAGCACATCAAAGATGGCAGCAGGGTGAACAGGGCCTAGAGAGAAGAGGGGGCAGGGCAGGAAGGGTGGCTGGGGCAGTGGAGGGGTGGAAGAGAAGAGAGGGTGAGAGGATGAGAGGGGAGAGGATGGGAGAGGGGAGAGAAGGGGAGAGGGGAGAGGAGGGGAGAAGGGGGAGGAGGGAAGATGGGAGAGGAGGCAACAGGGGAGAGGAGGGGAAAGGGGAAGGAGGGAGGAGGGGAGAGGAGGGAAGAGGGGAGAGGAGGGAAGAGGGGAGAGGAGGGAAGAGGGGAGAGAAGGGAAGGGGAGAGGAGGGGGGGGAGGGAGGAGGGAAGAGGGGAGAGGAGGGGAAAGGGGGAGGAGGGAAGAGGGGAGAGGAGGGAGAGGGGAGAGGAGGGAAGAGGGGAGAGGAGAGAAGAGGGGAGAGAAGGGAAGGGGGAGAGGAGGGGAGGGGGGAGGGAGGAGGGAAGAGGGGAGAGGAGGGGAAAGGGGGAGGAGGGAAGAGGGAAGAGGAGGGGAAAGGGGGAGGAGGAAAGAGGGGAGAGGAGGGGAAAGGGGGAGGAGGGGAGAGGGGGAGGAGGGAAGAAGAGGGGAAAGGGGGAGGAGGGGAGAGGGGAGAGGAGGGGGAGGAGGGGAGAGGGGAGAGGAGGGGAAAGGGGGGAGGAGGGGAGAGGAGGGAAGAGGGGAGAGGAGGGGAAAGGGGGAGGAGGGGAGAAGGGAGGAGGGGAGAGGGAGAGGAGTGGGGAAGAGAGGAGGGGAGGGGGGGAGGAGGGGAGAGGGGGGAGGAGGAGAGGGAGGGAGGAGGGGAGAAGGGAGAGGAGGGAGGAGAGAGATCTTCTGAACTGAAATGGCAGGGTTATATAGAAATAAGAAAGTGTGGTAAAGAAAGCCCTTGAGCTGTATGGGGTTTTGGGTAGGGGCTAGGGCTGGGTGAGAAAAGCCCTTGATACTGAGAGCTTGAAGGCCAGTCTGTGCTTTGTTATGCTAATAAGTACCAGAGATAACCCTTTGTCCCCAGTTTCTTTGGGACTTGACACTGAAGTGCAAATAACAATTGGCCTTAGCTCAATTTTCTGTCTGGTTTTGGTTTCTTCATAAGGAGAGTCCACACTTACAATTTAGGTATGAGTTATTGTTTTCAGTTGCATACTACACAAATAAGTGTTTACATGGAGAATGAAAAATGTTAAGTATATCAGGCTTTACCCCCAAATTTAATACTACTGCTTAAATATGAAGTCCCCCCAAAGGCTTAATCTTAACAGAAGTTATAGAAAATTAGTGTTTCAATGGGACATATAATGTTACACAAGAGAGAAAAAATTCGTTTGTAACTTGCTGTGAGCCTTTTCTTTTGGTCCCAGAAGACTAATTTAAACCATACAATGATATCAGCAGTTAGAGCTGCTAGAATTTCCATAATAAGCTCTTATTTGTAAGGATGCTTAGCCTGAATATTAAAATTATTTGTAAAGCAAGTTCCTTTTATGTTAGCCATTATTATATGATGACCAAGATTAAACCACTTATTATTTTTTAAAAAGGTGTGTTTCTTGGTTACAAGAGTATTAATATCTTAAAGTTCCAAAAACAATGATCTTCATTTATATGAATCTTAGAATTAAAGTATAAAATTTCATTATAAATTTATAATTTATAAATTACAAAGTATATAATTTTTAAATACTTCAATCCAATTTTGTGCTAAATTTCAAGTTACCTATAAAATCTCTTTATACAGATTTTAAAAAGGCAGATATTTTATCAAACATGTAAAATTCTCAATATTTAAAAGAAATGTAAGTTTTATGTCTGATGAAAGGACAAGGACTCCCAAGTGGAGAATACAAGGTTAAGCAGTGCCCTGGACTAGTCTCCCCTAGGTGTGCATGTGTCCACGGCCTCCTAACTCAGCGAGCTGACTGAAAACAGTAGCGCTTTCTATCTTCAAAGTGCTGGTGGATGTTCCAGTTGTAGAACACTTGTCCATGCAGGAGGACCAGCCTTACACTGATACTGCTTGCTCTCTAAGACCCCACAAAACATCACGGAAGAAGGAAGTGGCCAGTCCTCTAGTCTCTTCCAGGCTTTCCCCTCAACGACCCCCAATAGATAAAATACTTAAGTTGTCTATTTTGCGCATTTCACTGATGTTGAAGTTAGTATGAAATAGCTGCACTGTATTAAAGTCTGAAAACCTCTTCTTTACTATGTAAAGTATATTTCTGATTTGAAATGTTACTTAGTGAAGCTATAAAATTTTGCCTATGAAGTTTTCTGAAATAAAAGGTAAACAATTTCATTTATACTTACTACTTTAAAAATCATTTTGTTTCAAGTAGTCAAGAAACAAACTTTTTAAAGAAAAAAAAAAGCTTCCAGTTGTTTTAGGAGGTGGCCCGCTTTCTTATTCAATCCAGAGAGGTTTCAGATTCTCTCTTAAAACTTGAATATCACAGTGAAGCCCATATGACTCAGCAGGAGTGCTACAGAAAAGCTTCTCTTCTTTATCAAGTCTGTGGCTTTATTGTATGGGAAATATCCTAATAGATGTGTGCATTACTTAAGGTATTTATCTATCCATCTTTTATTTATCAACCTATCATCTGTCTATCTTCCTATCTATAGCTAGCTAGCTATCTCTTTATTTAAATATATGTATGTGGCTACTGCAAACACACAATAGAACAGGCTCTACTTAGACTTCATTTTGATATATTTGGGTGAGCACTCTTTTGATATATGAGTGAGTGTTCTTTCCCATGTAATTCTTTTTCTATTTTCTCTTTCTGTTCTGTTAGCCTTGGTTTATCAGTATTTTCTACTTAAAGTCTCTTAAGTTAATCAAGTCATTTTTGGAATAAGCATCTATAAGATAAGTAAAAATGACTAACAAAAATTGTAGTTAGGGAAATATTTATGGTAGACTAGAGCATTGAAAGAAAACCCTGGAAAAACACCTGTAATCTTAGCATATGAGAGGTAGAAGGAGGCCTTTTAAGATCAGGCACAAAAAAGGACCGAGGAAGAGAGGGAAGAAGGGAGGGAGGCAAAAGGAGGGAGGGAGAAAGAAGTGAAGGAGAGGAGGCAGGGAGGGTGGAGGAGGGGAGGAAGGGGAGGGAAGGGAGCAGAGGGGACAGGGGAAGGAAGGAAAAGGTCAGAACCTTGGCTCAGTCCTATGCCTTTGTGTTACAGATCTCAAGCTTAGCGAGCAGCTCTCCAGAGATCCAATTGCTGTGCTGTGCTAGAACAGCTTGAAGCTGATTCAATGTGTTTGGTTTCTATGGAGAACTTTCTGGGTGTTTCCACATCCTTATCACATCAGAACTTGTGATATATCTAAGTTACCTCCTCTTTCACTGTAATAATCAAGGCTAGAAAATCTATTAAAAACTCCTCCCAAATTCTTATCTTTTCCATTTTCTGGTCCTGAACTCTATGACATCATCTTGAAAGCCATCCCATGACAATGCAGGGCTCACTCCTACCGACCCCTTCGCCCACCCTTTAGAACTATCTCCCTTATCTGACTCATGCTTTTGGAAGGGGTTCAGACTTCCTTGTGGAGACTTCACAGACAGGGCCTAGGACTACTGAGGTGGGGCTGTAGCTCATTTTGCCCAGTAAACTATGCCTTAAATGAACCGGCTAACCTATTCATGTCTGAATTATCAGCACCCAGCACAAAGCCTGGCTCTTTTGAGCTGAGTGATACATTGACTGAATAAATACCTACTAGAATAGAATTCCATGCCACAGGTCCATGTGGGCACCTTAGACAAAATGTTTAGTCACACAACCAGCCAGACAATATAGTGGATACATTTAGAGGACATGATCAAGGAACTAAGAGCTCCGAGGAATCAGAGTAAAGGGAGTGCAGGGCAGTGCAGTGTGTGAGCATCTGTAACAAGCACACTCGGTGGGGAAGGGCAGTGACTCCCAGTGCATGTGGGCATGTCTAGGTCCAGCCCTCACAAATGAGCAACAGTTCCTCTGCCCAGTCCTCCTTCCTTTATCAACTGTTCCTTCTCCATTTTTAGAAGAGCGGTGCAGGTAGGTTGACCCCTGAGAACCCCAAGCTGCCCACCAGCCTATCCTATGTGACCACTGTGACTGGTGCAGAAATCAGCCCATGATAAGATCTGAGTGAGGGGCTGGAGAGATGGCTCAGAGGTTAAGAACACTGTTTGCTCTTCTGGAGGTCCAAAGTTCAATTCCTAGCAACCACATGGTGTCTCGCAGCCATCTATAATGCGATCTGGTGCCCTCTTCTGCCCTGCAGGATACATACAGGCAGAACGCTGTATACATAATAAGTAAATATGCCGGGCAGTGGTGGCGCACTCCTGTAATCCCAGCACTCTGGGAGGCAGAGACAGGCGGATTTCTGAGTTCGAGGCCAGCCTGGTCTACAGAGTGAGTTCCAGGACAGCCAGGGCTACACAGAGAAACCCTGTCTCAAAAAAAAAAAAACCAAAAATCAAAAATCAAAAAAAAAAAAAAAAAAAAAAAAAAAAGATCTGACCGAAAGAAACTTGGCTGCTAGTGTGTGGGAAGAAAGTCCTCTCTGGTGGGGATACAAAAGACTCCTTGCTGTACTACTGAGAGCTGCTCAGACCCACACCAGAGCAGGGTGACTAGCAAAGTCCTCAGAGTAGGTTCTCGCCACGGTGGCCCAGGTTGGATACCCCAGAAACACCAGGTCTGTAAAAATGTGTCTTTTAAATTAAAGCCTGTTTAACTCGACAAACTTGCCCAAATCATTACTATATTAATGTCAATACAGCTATTTTTATAATAATTATAATTAGTACAATTAATTTCTATAGTAATGTTAATACAATTAAATTATTTTTATTTACTAGGTTGTCAAAAATTATCAAGTTCCATGACTCTCATTTAGAAAGATTGATACATTTAATACTTTTCTTTTTATTTAATCTTTTTTTACAGTCTAGATTTTATCCCCCTCCCAGTCTACTCTCTGACTGTTCCACATCCCATACCTCCTCCCCCGTCTCCATGAGGATGTCCCCCATTTAATACTTTACCATTTGAAACTTCATCATCAAGCCGGTTATATACTAGCCTAATAAAACTTTGACTTTAGATATTTTTATTTATGGTGGAAAAGAAAGATCAGAACAAGGAGGAAGCTGCTGCCCGTCTCTGGGCTGCTCATTCTCCGGCTCGCACACCTGCACTCCTGTGCATAGGCGTCCAGCCACACTCACACTCAGCACAGCATTTGCACTGCTGCGTTTCCAAGCCCCAGGCATCACCGTTTCCTCGTGAAGTGGCATAATAATGTGGGAACCCTCGAAGCCCATTCTCATCTGCCAGTCAAACAACTCCCGTGCTAACTAACAAGTAGATTTTTTCCACTCGATGATTAAGTGTGTTTGTGCATGTGTATGTGCACATGAAAGTGTGTTCACGGGCATGTGTAATATCTTATGTTCATGCCAGTGTTTGGTTTTGTGATAAAATTATTTCATTTATCAGAAGACATAGCTGGAAAATGAAAAATGCCATTTATACTTTAATGAGTAGAGACAGTGATTCATGTCAAAATCGTGTAACCACTAGAACCTGAAGTCAAATTCATATGCGTGTGTAGAAATAACTGAGACACTATCAAGTATCTTGTTTCAAGACAAAAGCTACAAAAAGTTCACATTTCCATAAGGAATATTTATATAAATTGAAGGAAAAAATACCTCCACCTGCTGGTGGCTGGTACTGAAAAGATTGATCAATGACAGAACATTTTACTTCTCAAACAGTAAATACAATCTATAATGAGTGAGATTTGACCATGTGAACTATAATTAAAAATCTAAGCCGGGCGGTGGTGGCACACGCCTGTAATCCCAGCACTCTGGGAGGCAGAAGCAAGCAGATTTCTGAGTTCGAGGCCAGCCTGGTCTACAGAGTGAGTTCCAGGACAGCCAGGGCTATACAGAGAAACCCTGTCTCCAAAAAAACCAAATCCAAACAAACAAAAAATTTAAATAAAAACTGTTTCCCATGTTCTTAATTGGTTTCCTAAAGATGGCCAGGGAAAAAATAAGATTATAAATGAAAAAGACCTATTTTATTCTGAGTAAATGCACAACTCAAGTTTTGATAAACACACGGGGTTAGTGTTTTGGCATTTAAGAAGATAAACAATTTGTGGCATGAAAATGAATTATTCAATGATTTTTTTTTACCTTACTTGAATTAAAAATGATTTAGTTGAATCAAATACTCTTTCACTAGACTTTTTAATCAATCATGCCTCAGATAGAGAAACTCAGGGGTGACTGGAAATGCACTTTGCATCTGCCACTCTGAAGGCACCTTGTGAATGAGGTGTGACAGGAGAGGCTGTCCTCCTTAGTGTCTCTCCTGCTGTGATAGCGTTTATGACAGAAGCCACAGAGGAGGAAAGGATTTATTTCATCTTCTGGCTAGTAGTCCATCACTGAGGGAAGTCAGGGCAAAAGTGTAAGGTAGGAACCTGGAGACAGGAACTGAAGCAGAGGCCGCCCAGTAGTGACACTTACTTCATGGCTCTGCAGACTCTGCTGTCAGATATCTTTCTTATACCTTCTAGGACTTACTGTGGGCTGGGTGGGTCCTCTATGTCAGTCATTAATCATGAAGATAATCTGCAAACTTGGCCATTCTGATGGAGGTATTTTTTCAATTCAGGTTCCCTCTTGCCTAATGACCCAGTTTGTGTCAAGTTGACAAATAAAACAGCAATAAACTCCAAACCAGCACAAAGGCCCTTCAACACTACTACCAACTATGCATACTAGAGTCATTTTAAAGGGGAAGGAAACAAGGTGGAGGGGCTTAGAAGCAAACCCACTCTCTAAGAGTTTGGGCAGAGACATTCTGATGCTCAGGTCTGTTATTCTCAGTGTTAAGACTAATAGAAGAAAATAGCTTCATAATTCTTGGGCTACCTCTCTAAGAATGCAGTATAAAGAACACACCTCAAAGATTCAGTTCCCTGTGAATTTAGAAGCCAGTGCTATGCTCCTGACTGAGGCATGGACTTTGTGAGAGCAAGCCAGCAGACTCCACCTGAGGCCATGGGCCAGTCGCTGAGTCAGGGACCAGGGCAAGAGACAGCATGCTTACTTACTGCGCTTCTTATTTGTGGTGCTATCTGCATCATCCTGGAAAAACAGCAAGTTAATTGTTTGTTAAATATTAGATGCTGCTTTACAATGGCCAATAGGAAACTGGTATTTTGTTGTGAAGACTTCTGGGAGATGTGGCAGACTGGAAGTCTCACTATGGAAACCCAGTGAAGGAAAGAAGTGAACACGGGGTTCATGATGTTTTTAGCACTGGCCAGTGAAACTTTTTTTTTGCTTAGTTAATTCGGAGACATTTCATTGGTCAAGGCACTGGTAAAGTGAGTGTTCAGCCCTCTGTGGTGCATTTAAGTCACCCACCTCTGACCAAGTCAGGAATGTTGTAGGAGAAAGCACAGGAGGAATATACGAACCAGAGAATGAGGATCATGTGCAAAGCTGTCTTTATAAAACATCCTTTTATAAACTCAGGAGATCCCACTTCTAGCTGAGGAGCTGCCAGCAGGTGATGGCTGTTGTAGAGATAGCAGTTTCACTTTGAGCATGTGACACCAGGTAGGTTGCCCATGCTCCAGTGGCTAGCTTATGCTCATGTAGCACTAATTGGATTCAGTAGCTTACGGTAAAATTAAAAAAAAAGAAGACATTGAGAAATGTGGTTGGGAGTTCATGGGGTACTGGGGGAGGGAAGAAGGGTGGATAAAAATACACTGAATATATGTAAGAAACTCTCAAAAATAAATGGAAAATACTATAATTAATATACAATAGTAATATAAAAATATAATTTACAAATATATAAAGCAAACACTGTATATGACATAAAATATTTCTTTGGAAAACAGGGCCAGAGAGAGAGTTTAGCAGAGTAAGGTGCTTGCTGCAAAGCCTGACGACCTGAGCGCAGACCTGGGGACCCACACAGTGGAAGGGTAAACCAACTCTCAAAGGTGTCTACACACATGCAGTTACAGTATGTACACAGGCCACATGCACATATACATTCACACACATGAATGTGAAGTAAGACTTGGGGAGAGAGAGAGAGAGAGAGTGAGCAAGAGAGCACAAAAACCTTTATTTCAACAACCCTGTTAGATTGTTTGAAGATGTGGAAAAAGTAGAGGGCTGGGTAAGTAAGATGTCTTGGTGGGTAAACACACCTGCTGCCAACATGGTGCAATGAGAAAACCAACTTCCCCAAATTGTCCTCTGACCTCTATACATGCACCATGGTTTGTGCACATGTCGGCATCCACACAAAATTAATAAACCAAATGTACCCCAACTACAGTCACTAAATTGCTGTCTGGACATTGTGTATGGGAGACTACCCATGATGAGGTGGGCTTCGGTGTTTACAGGCCCTGAGATCCTCTGCCCTGACTCCTATGTGAGGCGCCCACTGTTACTGTGGAAATAACTTTTTCCTTGTACTATCAGTGGCTCCAGGTTTCATAGGACTTGAAATTTAAACAATTTGTCTGTCATACTTTGAATTCCAAGTGCCCCTCCCAAAGGCTCCAGAGGCGCTGCTGGGAGGTGTGGCTCTGGCAGAGCCCAGAGTAAGGAAGGAAGATTACTGGAGACATGCCCAGTCTCCAGTAGAACCCCTTCTCTACCCTTTCTGGCCTCCATGAGGTGCACAGGTCCCTCTAACTCCAGGCCTCTCTGTTATATCCTGCTATACTGCCACAGGGCTCACAAGAGGGCCCAGTGACCTAATACTGAAGACAAGAACAAAAATAAGCCTTTCCTTCACTAAGTTGATCTTAGTTATTTTACCTCAGTGAAAGAAATGTGACTAACACATGCTCTTACAGAGACTGAACTTAACTCCAGGTTCCTAAAATTGAGGGACAAGGATAGGAAGAGAAGTGAGGTGTCTTTAAACTTAAGCTTCATTTGTTTCCTGGGAGCTATTATATCTTACTGTGTGAAGGGTGTGGCTGCCTAAACAACCGCTAAGGCTAAGTCCTGAGGTCAAGGTTATACCTTAAGGTCTTTCTGACATCAAAAATGCAAAACTTCTCTATGTGACTGCTAGGTATGCACAGTTCAACCTGCTATTCCCTTCACTTAATCATAAAGAGCCAAGCCTTGGGCGTATTTCAGTTCACTCCTTGTAATAGAAAGTGACTTTCATTCCTTCAGGAACAAGAATCTAAAGTCCCTCCTCAGCTCCTTCCTCCATCACCCAGGGGAGGCCAGCGTCCCCAGCTCACCCTGGCCCGACCTCCAGCTCCACCTGCAACCCTCACAGGCAGCATCAGGCACATCTGCTGAGAAAGAAGGCTCCATTCCTTCCCCTGCAGCTGTGCTGGTATTCTTTTGAATGAAAGTATGAGATGGAGCAAATGCAGCCATTCTACTACTACAGAGAGGCGAGAGGATGTCTGAAGGACTGTGGGAGTCTGACGTCTCCAGTGCCAAAGATGCATGGTAGCACTACCTGAGCCACTGAGCAATCTCACTCAAAAGTCAAATCAAACTCAGACTTCAGCCCTTCTCTGAAGCTTTCAGTCACAAGCACCAATGAGGCTGATGTGTTGCTTGAGCCAATTTGAGCTGAGTTCGCCAAACCTTTTATAAAGCAAAAGGTTCCTGGCATAATTAGAAGCCACAGAGACAGTGTTAGCTGGTGGTATAAAGAAAAACAATTTTCATGTTTGTGTATTTCATAGTTTCTCTAATACTATAAGCAGTAAGGAATATGAAGTTATTTGGGACTTCAAATGTTAGCATATACAAATTCTAGAACTACTGATTGCTAGTTATAGCATTGTCCATCAGATCAAGACTTCTAATTTTTCTTTTACAAATTACTTTTCTTGTTAAAATATTCCCAGTGGTTAACATTTAATAGTCTCAGTTCTTTCGTAAGTTTTTGGGAATCAGATTCGCCACAGACGCCTTTTGGTCTACCCATCCAGCTGCAAGAATCCACATGCTCCCTGGAGGCGCCTCTTCATGAAGGACTGCTGTTATCCGCTATAGCCTCTCCTCCCAGGTATGTTACACTTCTAAAATCACTTTCTCATAGTTTCATACATTAAACTCTTGTGTATTAGTGGGCTTTCTAAGGGACAGTCCTAGGCCATCTGGACAGAAATTCCTATTACGAACTTCAGTGAAGCAAGGCAACAATGCAAGGGTGATTTATTAACATATCAAGAAACTTTAATCTGCTAACATTTCCCCATCCTGTCAGTGTGAGGGAAGGCTAATGCAGGGCCAGGGCTGTGGGCGAGTTGAAATGGAAAGCTACCTCTCTCCAGATCATGCAGTCAGCCAGCCCTGCACCAAGCTCCACAGTTACAAGAGGGCAGCTCCTGGTCCCCGATTAACTCAGGTTTGCCTCTGCTATTTATTCCACACTTTGTAAAATTGGGGACCTGTATGTGTGTCACAAAGGCAAAGCTCTGCCAGAGCATGCACACACCAACAGACAGCTTTTCTGGTTAGTTGATAGGCATGGGTTGTCATCCCAGACAGTTGGGAGGCTGAGGCAGAAGAATCCCAAGTTTGAGTTGGGTTGGGCTTCAGAGTGATTGCAAGGTCACATGGGTAACTTAGTGAAACCTGCCTTAAAATGCAAAAAGAAGGCTTGAGATGTGTCTAGGTGTAAACACAGCAGGCACAAGGCCTGCAGTTTAACCATCAGCATCACACACCTCCAGACCAATGATTTCATGTTTTACATGGGTCAATTACAATTGTGTTATTACTAGCAAACACTCTAGCAGATATCTCCTATAATCCACAGAACCAGTACTACTTTCTTTGGACGTATTAGTATTTCAAGAAGGTCATAGCCCAACGCTGGGAGTATCTGAGCACGCTCTGCAGTAGTTCTTGCTCTCTTCACCCACACCACTTCCAGCCTCCGACTCATCTCACTGCACGAGGCTAATCTGACTCATTCCCACTGGACTCACCCGCCCTGTGCAGAGTCTGTTTTCCTGCACACACATGAGCACACAGTATATACTTGTTGACAGAGTGAGTGGAGAAAAGGGAGAAATCTTGGTGTGTAAGTTTCCTTTGACTATAACTTTAAAGTTGGATCTCAGATCAAAGGACTTCTGCCTTTGAAAAAACTAATCTTGGATAACTATAGTAGTAGTTAGCATATGAAGTGTCCTAATTTGCATTTTGTTGGTGTGATAGAACATGATAAACAAAAACAAATGAACAAAAACCATTGGAGTTGGAGAGGTTTCATTCCAATCACAGGCCACAGTCCATCAACCTGGGAAGCCAAGTCAGGAACTCAAGGCAGGGACAAGGCAGCAGGAACTGAAGCAGAGGCCACGGAGGAGTGCTGCTTACTGGCTTGCTCAGTCTACTTCCTTATACAGACCAGGCAGGCTCATTTGCACATAATGGGCTCAACCCTCCTACATCAACTAGCAATTAAGAAAAAGTACCATGGACAATCTCACAGGCCAGTCTTACAGAGGTATTCCTTAATTGAGGCTCCCTCTTCCTTGGGGATTAGTTTTTATATTAAGTTGATAAAAACTAATCAGCATATGAAATTTACAAATAATGTGCCATGGTCCTTAAAAGCCTACACTATGAATTTTCATTTTCATACATACATACACACTCATACATGTAGTGTCTAATAAATACTATCCATTCAATGTTAAAAAGACATGATTCAAATTTGTTTTTTTAAAAAATCACATTTACTTGTGTGTGTTTGGGAGTGTACATGTGTTTGTGTTTGTATGTGTAGTTGTAGGTGTAGGTGTAGGTGTGTGGAGCTAGAGACTGCACTCTTTTGAGGAATGAGTGCAGGTCAGCTTGACGGCGAGTACTTTTACCTTCAGCGGCTAGGACATGACACTCTGGCCTGCACAGACAAGACTTTAAAGTTACCTTTACATCAATGCCCAATGAGTACCTTTCTACACTGGCAATGCTCGTTGTG
Organism: Apodemus sylvaticus; assembly: GCF_947179515.1. Taxonomy (NCBI): domain Eukaryota; kingdom Metazoa; phylum Chordata; class Mammalia; order Rodentia; family Muridae; genus Apodemus; species Apodemus sylvaticus. The sequence continues at coordinate 112,598,793 of NC_067475.1, read as the reverse complement.
TACCCCTCTACACTAGCATGTAAACTGTCTGTTGTACAGCATACCTTTTATAATAGGTGTATACTATTAGCATCACTACACCTGAGAGGTATTTCAGAGCATATGGCTTATGGCAGTGACTGAGAGTTCTAAACAATATAGATAGCGCTAATTGTGTCAGGCCACACACCCACACCAGCTCATGAGAACTCGTCACTGTGACCTGCTTGTCAGTGTTTCAGTACTCAGATAAAGAAGGTGAGCTTTTCCTATTGCCCTGCACTGTAAGCGTGGAACAGGGATTTGAGTGACAGGCCAGCATAACCGAGCATGCCCAGTTTAATGACAGGGCATGACTCACAGTACTCAGTGGGCACTCAGGCTGCTGAGCTGCTCTGGGGATACTTCTACATCTTTGCTGCACTTCAGTGTGCCATCCCATTTAACTTTCTCTTGAAAATTAGGTTAACTCACCCCAAATCTTCTCTGCATTTCTTTTCCTCATAAGTCCTTTTTGAGAGATCCTATCTCTCCATCTGAACAGATCCCTGCTGATTTCCCTCCCTTCCTCCTTCGTGCTAGAGCCCTTCACACTGGATCCCTATTGCTGTGGTCAGGACAGTGTCCCCTTCTCCTCTCAGGAACACGGCAGGAAAGTGACCGAGAAAGGGTGCCATGCTTTTTTAACCAGCTTTGATTTTTTTCCCCATGACTAACCCTAAGCAACTTCCTCCTGAACCTGCTTTTTCAAACACTCCTGTTTTCTCTGATGGTGCTGAGAAGGTCACTGACAGCTGTGCAATTTCTGTGGAGTGGGTTGATAAGACTTGGAGACTGACCCCAAGAAAAGGCTTTCTCACAGACTTCCACTGAGCATGTGCACTGACAGAAGAACCGCTTTCTGTTGTAGCTCCTGTACAGTAGAGATCTCCGTACTGTTAACTGTTACCTTTGACAGATCCCTGAAGTTTCCTGGGAGAGTCAGGTCCAACTCCTCTGATTCATAGTTTGTTAACACCCATGGAAACACAGGATACTGGTTCAGATCATTGTATGTCCGTCCTAGTGAAGAGAAGAGAACTGGTGTAAATGTGCATATTCCCACTGCTCAGAAAGCACTTTCTGGGCTTACTATAGGTAAGGCAGCCATTGTATTTCAGGAGGAAAGTACCTCTCTCATTGGTCTAAGTCTCTGATAAACAAGTGTCCAAAGTATCTTTTCCCCAACAATTTCAACAAGAGCTTTACACAGGTGACACTGCTGGCTGGTCATCACACATGATCCCTTCCCTTGTGATTAGCCTCCTTCTATGTAGTTCTGGTTTCGGCACCTAGTTCTATCCACAGCATGTGAACAGAGTTGATTTGTGAGACTCCCCCTAGGTGTACCTACATTACTTATTTATATCTGTTTATTACACAGATGACATTTGACCTTAGAAGCAGAACTCTGTCAGCCAAGGACTTTGAATGTGTCGTGGAGGGTGCCAGGCTATGGAACTATGTATTTGAAGCTTCTGATCAGATGGTATTCTGCTGTAAGGAAGACAGATGTAGACACTACATCTTTTGTAAACAGATGCTATATTAGACATACATCAAGGTGCAGTGGAGAGGTTGGGAATGAAGGTTTTGCACAGTTCTTGCCTGGAATGAGTTAGGGTCAGGATTCTGAAAATCCATGGGAAGAGCCTGTCAAGGCAGGGAAGCACTGGAGGGAGGAGGAAGGAGTCAGGTGTGGAACACACTCCTTGCTCTCAGTCCATGTCTTTCTGCTTGTGCTATCCTGTTGCGCTTGGTTGGAGAACTGTGGACATGTTGCTTTAACTCTGCTTAGTTTGAGAAAACAGTTCAGTATTTCCAGTGGGAATCAGAGCATGGTGGGAATATGGAAACTTCCTAGAAGGCTGCTTCCTTAATTAGCTATGTGAAAGATGCCACCATATTAAAGTAGCAGTGTCCTATCAAATGGAGTGTGGCAACACATGCCTGTAATTCCTGTCATCACAGAGACTGAGGTAGAAGAATCGTGATTTTCAGGGGATCCAGAGTTACATAGTGATATCCTGATAAACTGAGACCATGTTGGGAAGGAGGCAGAAATGAAGGAAGGAACACAGACTACAGCCAATGGTTTCCAGGCTGTGCAGGAAGAGAGGGGCCCTACCTCAGTTATTTTTCTTTTTCAAAACCTTTGTGTCTTGGCCGATACTCTCTGGCCAGTAAGTGTTCTTGATGGAAAGAACACATATGATAGAGTAAAATGAGCCGAACCCTAAATGATGAACAAACACCAGCCGAGTGAGAGCTGCAGCCAGTTCTTGGTGGAAAGACACAGGAGCAGAGATAGGAGAGCAGTACTGTGGAGCATGGCGCCAGGGACTGCTGCAGGCAGGAGGACCAGCCAGGGAACAGGTACAGATTTTGAGTGGATTTAAGCCTTCTGCACATGAATGTTCTAGCAGAGAAAAGCTGCCAACTTCTAACGCTCAGAAGGCACCAGTGATCCTGCCTACACTGGTGACTGGGGTGCCTGGCCGCTCTCGGCACTCTCTCACAGGCACACAGGCGGAGAGCACTGACTGGCCAGAACTGTTCTGCTTAAACCTCTGTAGAGCTAAGAAAAAGCAGGTTTTCCCCTCTATGTGTCGTTTCTAGAAGAATACCCCTCTCTCAAACACAGGTTACATATACAAAAAAATTATGAATGGAAATAGATTGTACAATAGATTGTTTTCCTAATTTACAAAATGATTTTCTGTGTATTAGTATTTTGGCTGCAAGCATGTCTGTGTGCCCTGTGTATGCTTGGTACCCACAGAGGCTAGAGAGAACACACCTATTCCCCCAGAACTAGAATTAGACAGACATTATTGTGAGCTGCTATGCGGGTGCTGGGTACAACCTGGGTCCTCAGGAAGAGCAGCCAATGTCTAATCACTGAGCTATTTCTTCAGTACCTGACATTAACATTTTTGATGCCATTTATTATTTGTAGCAAAGGAAAGTTTGTCAAAATAAATAAAAAGCTAATATATGTTAACTCAAGATTTAAATGTTCCTATAAATGAAGATAGTATAGGAAAGAGGATGCTTAATGAGAAACTATTCTTTTAATATACATGTATTTATAATAAAGGAGAAGATATTAAGCTACTTTCATTAACACTCTAAAGCAAAACAAACAAACAAAAAAAACTCCCCCCAAAAAACCACTCTAAAGCAAAGAAGCATTATGTTAAAAACACAGACAAGCACACAGACAAAATGAATGATGCTCAGGACAATGTCTCGACCCTGAAGTTTTTGTAAACCATTTTAAATAATCCTTGAAAGCTTCTATAAAAGGAAATGGTAAGAAAAATTTAGTATTTTTACATAACTATACCTTCACAACATATTTTTTTTGAAAAATACAGTAAACTTTTTAAAAAATAAAATGGAATTAACCCATTTTTTGGTGGAATCCTCTATTTCTGTCTTACATCAGACTATATATTTTTACTTGAACTAAAAGTTCACAGTGTGCCAAAGGTCACAAAGAATGAGAATGATGAAACAGTCCTCTGGGGTCCATACCCCAAAGCTTCACTGAATTAGCATTCTTTTATTGAACATCACACAAGAAAAAAAAAGAATTCTAAGTGCTCCAAATGGAGATATTTCAAAAATAGTATCACCTGGTCACCTGGCGTTTCTATGGTGGCTGTTTCTGCTTTTCTCTTGAGCACAGCCCACATGTAACAGATATACCTGTGCTGTCCTGGCAGGCACTTGCCACCTCTGGTGGTGGTGAGAGCCCACCATCTTACACATTCTGCTAACTGTGCTTCCGAGGATGTATCTATCTCAGAAGATGCATATTAATATTGGAAGCCCATGGCACTAATCTACTCAGACAATAAAAGTGAAGCACAGTAAATGAGATCTCAGATAGCCTGGATATGTTTCTTCATTAAACACACACACACACACACACACACACACACACACACACAGAGAGAGAGAGAGAGAGAGAGAGAGAGAGAGAGAGAGAGAGAGAGAACCATTTTAATTAAACCATCCAATTTAATGTTTTTATATGGCACTTTAGTTTTGAAGGTAAAGTGATCTAGAGACAGCTGACAAGGAAATTATAACTGCAATTCCTTGGTGAAAATGTTAATGACAGCAAAATATCGTTTAATGAGATGGCGGCGGCACCTGGATTAGCATGCTGTAAGAATGCTGTTCCTGTGTCGTTGGCGTCTTCACACTTTACAGACATTTTGTCATCTCTAGGTCATTAGGAAAGAATTTTTAATGATTTTTCTAGAAGCAAGCAGTTCAAGTTACATCTAATTAGATGACAATAATAAGCCCAACACATGCAGTAGCTAAATATATACATAATTAACCAGGGAGAGCTTGTTCATCACAAAGTAAGAACCTGGAAAGTGCTAACCAGGAGAACCGGGCTGGGGTTGGGAAAGTTGTGCTGAATTCATTAGCTGATCATATGAAAAACAACTCAAAAGCCCTAAAAAACCACTGTCAAGTCTAACGGGATCATCTACACAGACCCACGTTAGCAACCACTCACTGGCTTATTGTTGTTGTTTGTTTGTTTGTTTTAATGAAAGAAAGCCAGTTTTTAACATCTTTTTCCCAGAGTTATCTCCAAGTGTGTAATGTGAGGCTTAGGCTCTATCTCTCTGAATATGATGAGCAGACATCAGGTCAGCTCTGAGAGCCAGAGGCCAAAACGTAGGTGCACTCCAAGAAGCATTAAGATTATTCCACATAATCTACTCTAATACTTTTAAAAACTATCTCAAATATTTAGAAAAAATGAAATATATTATGCCATAATTCTAGCTGGATTCCCATTAATTTTGAAAGCTAAGTCTTCAAGGAACACTTAATTAAATATAGTTGGGCATGGAGACCCGTGTCTGCAATCCCGGCACTTGAGGAATGTGGTAGGAGAGTTAGGGCAGAGATAGTGCCCGCCCCAGTCACACCTAGTGAGGCAGGAAAGGCACTGAGGAACCCGTGAGTGCTGCAGGTTCGCAATGACACAGTATGCAAGATGAGAGGAGACTAAGTTACCAAGACTGCAGCCTCAGCACAGCTAAGCTTAGGCACTCTTTGATTTTTAATCAACACTTCAACTCTTAGTGAATATTTGTTAAATGTATACATAGGATAAAGACTGACACATTATTGAACTTTAGGCAATTTCTTTGAAAACCATGTTTTCTGAATATTTGGCAACTTCTTTAGTAAATATGCACCTGTTTGTATCTTTGTGTGCATATAGGACATTTATCAGATTAGTGTGAAAAGTCCACTATGTCCTCATACCATGCGCTGCTCTATAAAGCAGCTGTTACATATTTCTAATTTCATTGTTTTCAAGCACCTAGAAATGAGAAAGGAAAACTGGTCAAATCAAGTAGACACTTGAAAGGGTCATTTCCCATTAGACTCCAGATTCTGCCCCTTAGCTTAGTTCTGGTTGCAGGAACCCCATGTCCACAATCCCTGTGAATTCCTACAATGTGTGAATACACACAAAGATACCCAAAGCATAATGACTAAGTCTGTTTACTACAACTGCGCAGAGCTCCAGTGCTGGTTCTCAGTACAAACTGGCACTCACTCAGCACTTCAGTGTTGACAGCAAGAGAATGATAATCCTCAGTCCAGGACAGTGTCTGGGGACAGCTACATTCATAAGCCTCTCCTACTGTTATTCTACTTGTAAGCATTCATTTTGTTATCTACTGAAAGCCTTGAAGAGTTCATCTAACCCTTTGAGTAGTCTACACCTCCCTCCTGTCTTTAAATACACTCACCAGCAGTAAATGGCTTGCCTTTCCCTGGGAGCTCTATCCTTTTATTTATTTATTTTTTTAAGAAGGGTTTTCTGCTGCAGCCCAGGTTGTCCTAGAACTTTAAATCTTCTTGCCACAGCACCCCAAATACTTCTGTGGCTGAAAGATACCTCATTTGGTAAAGCACTAGGTACTTAAGCCTGACACCCTCAGTTCCATACCTAGAAACCATATAAGGGAAAGCTGCGTGTGGGCTGTGTACTTGCAATCCCTGCTAGAGATGGCAAAGGAGGATTCATAGAGCTCCCTGGCCAAGAACGACATTCCAAGGTTGACCTCTAGCCTCCACATGTGTGTACCCATCACATGAACACATGCACACACCTGCACGTGTATTTGTGCACACACAAAGAGATGTATAGAACCATGTCTGGTATTCTAAATGTCTTACATAGAAAGCTTATTATGGAAACTGGTTTTCATGAGACCCGCCTTGAGGCTGCTGTGTCCAGTGCAGTGTCTAACCCTGTTCATCTGCAGAAGAGCAGGAGCATCTGCAGCTATCTCAGGCCCACAGGTGGTGCAGATGCTGTTGGCTGGGGCCTCACTCTGAGAGGAGTGGGCACAGGAAGCTAAGATGGCTTTTATTTTTTCACAACACATGCTCAGTCTCTTACCTTCCTCTCTACTGGCCACACCCACTGCTACTGCTCTCTTCCAAATCCCACCCCATCCTCCCCTTTCTATCTGCAAACTCTAGCTTCGGGACACAAGGTTTCTAAGACCTGAAACAAAAGCAGGCACACTGGTCTCTGTGCTTCACATTTGCTTACATTTCCCCTTTGCTCATTCTCCTGAAATAGAATCTCACTATGTATCTTGCACTGCCCTTAAGAATACTGTAGTAATAAATATGTATATATAAATACATGTATAATAAATATGTAATTCAGTCTGCACTCAAACTCACCATTCTTCTGCCACCACTAGCCAATTTCTGGGATTACAGGCATGTGCCTCACTTGGCTTCAAGTGTAACTTGCAGAAGGGGCTATAAAGTTATCTCTACCCTGATTTAGATGAAACATCCGGATGTAGTCAAACAAAGTGTCTCACAGAAAGCTACAGGCATGGTATGGTAGCCTCATTACTACTCATTACCATGGGCATCGGCAAGGACAGAAACTACCTCGGTAAAACTGTAAACCAGAGACTGTTCTATGCCCAGGGTTTAGCCCATTCTAACTTAGAACAGGATAACCACCATATGAACAGCCGCTGGTCTAGAAACTGAACTAGATAGAGGTGAGGCACCTCACCGAGCTCTTTAGCTCCAAACATCTAGCTCAGCCAAGGAAAAATATGCAAGTCCATCAATTGGGAGACAATGAATCTGTTACATCCCCCACCTTGCTCCAAGGGGAATTATACTCCAGGCCTTGTATGTTCTGGGCAAGCACTCTCTCATCGGCTATATCCCCAGCAGACACTGAGCTTGTGTGTGCGGGACACTAGCTACAACCCTAGCAGATACTGCTCTTGTTTAATACATCCCTCGATAAAGAAGAAATTAACACAGAATATAAAAATATTAAAAATAACATAAAAGCAATATTATCCTTCAAACATCATGAAAATAATTATATATATGTATGTATGTATATATATACACTGTGTAAACAAAAAATTAATAATTTTAAATACTTCTTAATATACATAAAGACATGAATTTCATAAGAGCTAATATTCTGGAATATAGATGGTAAATTATACTTACAAAAACAAAAAATGAATGCAAAACTGAGTAAACACTTTTATTTCATCTAAGAGTGATTAAAATCGATTCATTTTTTAAGTTTAAAAATGAGTACAGGGAAGTGGGAAGGAGTAGATGGAGGAACAGGGGGAGGGAAGAGGGCTTATAGGACTTGCGGGGAGTGGGGACCCAGAAAAGGGGAAATCATTTGAAATGTAAATAAAGAATACATCGAATTAAAAATAAATAAAACAAAAACAAAAACAATGAGTGGAACAGGGCTGGGAGATGGCTTAGTGGTTAAGAGCGTTACATCCCTAGACTCCACGTGAAAGCTAAGGTGAACACTCCTGCCTGTCGGAGAGGCTGGGGAAGGAAGGAAGGAAGGAAGGAAGGAAGGAAGGAAGGAAGGAAGGAAGGAAGGAAGGAAGGAGGGGCTTACTAGCTGCCAGTCTGGTTTCAATTTAAGCAAGAGACCTGTCTCAAATTAGTAATGTGGCGGGTGTCCAGCTGGACAGCATGGGCACACACCTGCACAGACCTCAGACATACGTGCATAACATAAAATAGCATAGAGCTTCAGCTCAGGAGGCTGCTGAAAATGTAGCTCCTATCTCTGGGAGAGTGTGAGAGACTACAATGACGCCTACATTCTAGCTCACTAAACACATGGGAGGCTATCTCTGTGCTCAAAGACCCCCAATAGAATATTAAAGACAACAAGCATTAAAGGCAGCAGCATAACAGTATAACAGAACCAAACATGCCAAGTGCCACAAAATGCTACTGTGTTACACATTTCTTCTGAAAGATTAAACCTGTGAAGGCAGAAGCCTCCAAGTCCAGCTTCTTTTGGGGACACAAAGGTAGCCTGTCTGAGGTCTGGTCTTCTTTTTGGGACACAGATGACTGGTGCTGAAGCTCTAGCTCTCTTTTCTTTCGTGCGAGTTTATGCTTTTGCTGTGAAGTCATATACTTTTCTAAGAAATTGGCTCTCTGCAACTGTGAGTTGGGTGTCCATAGTTCAAACAGGACCAAAAGTACTTTAATAAATGGGTCTGCCCAGAAGCTGTACCGCTGTCTGCCCGGCCTGAGCCCTTGTGTGTTGACAAGAGTGATATGTGCTCACACTGTGTGAGAGGCTAATGGACGTGTCAGGGCTCATGGCACCTGTGCAGCCTCAGGGTTTGCTATACAGAGGGTCTGGGAACTAACTGTCACAGTGCTGAGGAATTTCCGCCAAGGAAACTAAGTCATCTCCCTTCCAGTAATTTATGGTCATTTTATCTGTATGTGCAAAGGACACACTAATTTACTTGTATTGTATAGGTCATTTACTTTTTAGGGAGCACAAACCTTAAAGAGCAGGCTTTTTTAAGATGCAAGTTTGCTATATATATATATATATATATATACATATATATATATATATATACACATATACATATTAACATATGCATTTATGAGTAAAATGAAAGATACTTCACATAACTTATTCCTTTTTGCTGACCAGCCAAAGTCTCTAATGTCTAGACTTAAGAGAATAGCGATGTGGTCACTTCATAAACAGAGATTCAGGGAGTAGCAGGACTGCATTCTCTGTGAGCAGTCACAGCCAACAGTAACCACAGGAAATGAATGGCACAGGCATCTATGCCACTGCTCAGACTCCTCACCCAGCAACACAGGCTCCGTATGGCTAGCTCATCAAAGCAGACTCTGCAAACCAGAATGACTCTGGGCAATTGGAGCTTAGCTCATGCAAAGGCAGGAGGGATGCTCTCACAGACATCCACTGTCCCACCCCCAACCTGTGATCAGGAAGAAGAAAACAAGTGGCTGTGTGCTCCTCACTGACAAGCATAATAACTGTGTCATCAGTTAGGACATATCATCTGGGTTTTTGTTCTTACTTGAGTCTTTTAAGAAAAAGATGCTGGAAGTCAATTATCGCCTAACCCAGGTGACATCCACCCTAGGCAGGAGTCCGTTATTCCCTCCGTGTGGCTGCTTCTGCTGAGAATGACCAAGTGGTGAAGTATGTTTTCCCATAGTTATTTTTAGACACTCATAGTTTGCTTACTGTAATAAACCTTTGGACAAGGGGAAACATCTAAAACCTTGGTATCAGCTGCATAGCTCCTGATACAGCCAATTATAAATGCATGCATGTTCACCCTACTACTGCATCTGAGCTCCTGGGAAAACAAGACATCCCATGAGGTTATATCACCTACAACTCAATGGTCTGAAAAACCTTGAGACCTTACCTGCTATAGTGTTGAGAAACATCAAATACTCAAAGTTGGAGATTTCCCTTCTTTGCCAGCGCTGAGTCATATTAGAAGACTTATACAGCTGTCGAGGAGTGGCCAGTGATATCCTCCTGGAAGATAAGCAGGCCAGAAAATCACTTTGAGTCATAGCTGTCAAAAGTCCAGCTGCAATTAACATAACTGTTTGACATCAGTTAGCAATTTGTGGCTTGGCCTTCTTGGGTGGATTATAAAATATTTAGTTGTAGAAATCAGCTCTATTTAAGAATTCCATTATAGAGAAAGATAAGTCTGGAAGCAGCTCTATCTGTGAAAATATAGTTGCAAATGAGTAACTAGAGTACACAGGAACAAAAATGACAATGACTGTGCTCAAAGCACACAGGGAATCTACCGTCTAACAAGAAACTCACAGTTACACAGGTGCCTGCCTGCCTGCCTGCCTTACCTCTCAGTGGCAACATGCCTGCCGTTGAACAAAGGAAGCACAAAGCACACAGTCTCTATCTGCATGATAAATGCCCACCTCTAATGTAAACCAAACCAAACCAAACCAAACCAAACCAATAACAACTTAGAAAAAAAATGCACAGGCCCAGGAACATAAACATAGCTTTGTGGAATAGGTCGCCCCCATTGTGTATGCCCACACTGAAAGTATTTATTTGAAAATTAGGGGGAACCTCGTATATTTTGAAAAGAATGGTAAAGCCACTTGGGCCCTGAAGCTGTTAAAGCTCATGTTGCCCTTACTGTTGCTGTGCTTCTTCCCCCTCAGCGTTCCTTGTTCAGGAAGAACACCTAGCAGTTCTGTCCACTGCTGGTTCGTGCAGTGGGAGATGGTGGTGCCGAAGAAGAAGGGCCTTATGAAAGTCCTAGGCCATGGGGCACTGTCCTCAGGAGGAACTGATGCTGGTCTTACAGAGGGAGAAAGTTCTCAAGACAGCAGGCTGCCATAACAAGGCAGCTCTGCATGTCCGGCCCACCTTACATGGCCATTGTCCTTTCTTGACCCAAGGAACCCTCCTCACAGGCTGAGTAGATGAGGCCTGATCAGCTTCTGAAACTAAAGTATACAAATCTGCTTTCTCTACATTACCCAGCTCTTATAATTGAAGCAAGGTGACTACTAAGGCAACATCTTAAAAGTAGCCATTTGGACTGTAACACTGACGAAGAGACACAGAGAAGTCCTTTGTGTGGCTCACTCTAAGCAGCTGTAGTTTCTCAAAGGGCACGCACCTCTGGACACTTTACAGTTTCTCAGGCACAAAGCACCTTCATTTTCCTGGACCTGATCTAATACCTCACAGAGTTATTTTTTTGAGCCTGGTAAACACCAAAGGCACACCCCAGTCTTCTCAAAGATGTATGGAAAATAAGGGCTACCTAACATCGAGGCTGAGAAATAAAAAGTGCTAAATAACATAGTAAAGCCATCAACTCTAAGTACAACCAGTGTTTCCTTTGGATTCTGCTGTCTGAAGACAACATAGGAGAAGATCTGTTAGTATCACATGTGGGATGTGAGTATTTGCAAGTAATTTTTTTGTCCAGTGTGAAAAGGCTGTTTTCAAGGCCAACACGAGTCACCTCGACAGAAGACAAAAAAATGGGAATTAAGAAAGGGGGTGGCAGTGATGACACAGTGCTCTAAAAATTTTTATTTATATAATATAATAATATATATATATTATTTATTTATATAATATAATAATATATATATATATTAGAAAACATGAATCCTTTAAGGTTTAAGAGAAATAGTCATGCCATAATTAAGACACAAATTGTCCCTTACAATGGGAAGTATTCAGTGAACCACACTGTGAATATTAATTAATCAGAGAGGCATTCATGAGCTAAGCTACCTTAGTGGAAATCATCTCTTTGTCCTGAACTTGCTTATTAAGCAACAATCTGATTTGCAATGTGACCTCCTTGGTGAGCTTGCCTTGGTCTAGGCTAGGGGATGCTGAAGTCAGTTGTTTGGGGAAGGTAGCTGCCTTTGAATTTAATAATGCTTTGTTGTTTAAAATTAAGTGTCTGAAGGCTTTAGCTGAAAATCCCTGAGAGCTGACTTAATTTTGCATATTCTGACAGAAGCAGGGGTCAAGAAAGCACAGGCAGGGATTCCTGGAGTCTTTGTTATCCTGCTGGGACTCTCCAAAGAGCTTCTGCTTGGAAGAGCATGGCAGCATTTCTACCTCCTGACCTTCCACACCAGGCACATGCAACCTTTGGGAGTGGGAAGGGGTCTGTGCCCACATCTGTTTTACTCACCTCTGCACCCTCATCTGTGGGTGTGAGCATGCATGTACACATATATATTTCATGCACACATTTACAGCTTATGAAGTGCCTTTACAATTTTGAACACCTTCACACAGATAATTTCCCTTTTTATCTTGCCTGCTTTCATTCATTCTTTTAACCACTACATACTGAGTTCTCTCTAGATGGTAGACATCCTTACTATTTATTGCTCTGCTTGTAGGCATCAGGTCTAGGCCTACTGTTTGGTTTCAGATCTCAGGACAAGGGGTTGATATGCAAATTTTATATTCCAAAGTAGACCTGGCCTCCAGGTTCTCCCATCACCCTTCAGTCCCTAGCTGGTGTACCTGGGCCCAACCCTGAACTATTCCAGCCCAGGGACTGGGCTGCCCTTCCCAAGAAGCTCTTTGCTATGTAAGCCTTCTTCCCTCTTCTTCTTCCCCCTTTCCTTCACACTGCCTGCTCCTGCTTTTCACTACCTCATCCCCTCCCCCCCTTCCCTATGGTGACTTCCCTGGCCTTTCTTGGAGCTGGTGAACTCACCTGCCTAAAGCAGCTTCCCAACAAACCTGCATTTATATATATTTTAATGTGGCTTGAATTGGCTCATTTCATTAGCAGGGAATATAACTTATCACCTACACATAGTCCTAGCCTCTTTTGTTACTTCTAGGACTACATGTCTCAGAAATATGAAGACTGAGCATGCAAGAGCATTGCTAGGAAAGCAAGAATGAGTTGAAACTTTAAGGAGAAAACAAGCCAGGACACCAACCTGGTGTTTCAAGACTTTTGCTAAGAAGTAACAGAAAAGGTAAATCCGAGTAATTTTTCTACCCAAAAAAGTCAAAAAGAATGAACACACACACACACACACACACACACACACACACATGAGGTAAGGCATATTAAGTAGAAGAGGTGTTTATTTTAAATAAATCATATTCAGGCAGGTTCAAAAGCAATGCAGGACCTCACACATGCCCCATGGAAGCCCTTAGGTGATCTCTCAAGAGTCATAGACATTGAGTAAAATGCTAGGGGGTTGTCGTGGGGGGATGGGGGCTTTCTTTTAACCAGGAAGAAATTCGTGATGATTAAATGTCTAATCTGTGAGCATTTGGAAAGGAAGTAGTGATAAACATGAGTCAGCTTAGATTCAATCAATGAGAACAAGTCCTACAAACCACTCTCATTGCTTCCGATAGATTAAATGCAGTTTTCTTTGGCTTGTATTTTTTATGCATGCTTCATTATTTACTAATGTCTTGGCTTAATCTTGTCAATCTCCTCATGACTACCTTGAGCATGTCTACACATGCCCACAAACTGCTCGTGTACTGCAAGCTGACTGAGAACATAACGCATGAGAAGTCTTGCTGGAGAGCACTTAGGAAAGCTTTTTGCTATTATGCACTGAGCTCTGAGCTACAAGGTGAAGGATAAATAAAACACAATCACTATCTTTAGAATGCCTGGTGTCTATTTAGGGCAGATGGAGAAAGACAGGCCTTTCCACACAGGAGTGCTCTGCACTAATCTTTGGGGATTTAACGGTTTGTAGTGCACAGTGCTGGTTGGCTTTCTATGCAGAGACTGTGACAATAATCTTTTTCCTCATGGAGGAGGTGGCAAGAAAACAGAGGTGTGTCTTCCAAAAGCTCTAGAATACAGGGGATCCCTGAGCAAACACTACCACTGATTTAGAGGTGTAAGGTGATCTCTTCTACCCAAAGTGACTTGAGATAAAGATTCTCAGAAGCATTTGAGAAATATGCTCCTTTTAAAAATACAAACATTTAAAGAGAAATCAGTTTTGTCTTCAATCTACTGGTTGTGTGAAGATGGGGTGCCAGGAACAGCAACACTGATTTTATGATCAGGAACCTAATACAGAGCTGATATCACTAAATATCTGAAGCAGAACCAGTAGTGTCTTAACTCCTTTTTACACACGTGTATACACACACACACAGAGAGAGAGAGAGAGAGAGAGAGAGAGAGCGAGAGAGAGAGAGAGAGAGACTTCAGACACTATTTCATGGAACGAATAATATACATAATTAGTAACTGTATTTTCTGCTTAGATTAGTACCTTTTAATAACATGAGGTTTTCAACAGTTCTTCAAATATTCCAAATGAAAGATTTAAGTAAAAGTATACTATAATGAGTAATTATTGTTCTCAGTAAATATAAAGATCTTTTAATAACTTAATAAACAGTCATTTATATCTAGCATTTATAAACCTATCATCTATATGCTACTACCTAGTACTTAACACAAATACTATGTGAGGCTTTTGGTATGCTAGTTCTATATGGCTTTAACTAGAAAGATGACGCCTTCGCCTTCGCCTCCTCCTCCTCTTCCTCCTCCTCCTCCTCTCCCTTTTCCTCCTCCTTTCTTCTCCTTCTCCTCTCCTTTTTGTTTTCTAAGACAGTGTTTTCTAGGTTTAGCTCTGGCTGTCCTGGAACTCACAGTATAGAACAGGCTGGCCTGGAACTCACAAAGACCTGCCTGCCTCTCCTTCCAGAGTGCAGTGTATTTGAGTGATGTGTGCAGTCACTACATGGCAAAATATGTCTTATTTCCATGTTAACTTTAACTATAATCACTGTAGTCATTGGAGACATGTTTAGTAAGTCTGTCCTGGCCGTTCTCTACAGTTCAGTGCAGTGGTATCCACAATGTCCTTCCCCATAAATACCCCCACAGAGCAAGGAAAGGACTTAGTCTTAAAAATTATTATATGTAAACACACCACAGATAATTTGTAACATGATATAATTACCTGGCTTGTGGCAAACCATAGCTGGTCCCCACTCCAACCCGAGGCAAGCTGTAGACAACTTTTTTAACTGTTGCTTGGTCAGGAAAATTAAACATCACAGATGCTGCAATAGAAGAACAGAAAGGGCTTTAGCAGACTACAGGAGCAATGGCCACTTAGGTTACAATATTCAAGGGCCTACGGTGGCATGTCTGTAACGGCAGTAAGTCTTCATGGAAGATTAGCCCGCTCTATAGCTTTGTCCATATGAAGCCAAAACCAACCTCCTCAAACACGCTTGGCTTTGGTGATAGCACACAAACAGGAATACCGACAACAACCAAACAGTATTTGACATGCAAATAAATTGAATCAAAGGTAAGCACATCTTCTTTCAGGCTCCTTTGGTGACTTACTTCTGTTCGCCATGAACACTTCCAGTGCAGTGTTCTGCAGAAGGTAGCGTCTGGAAAACACAGCTCGGATCTCACTGAACATCCATTTCCCATGAAGTCCCTCAGTGTATGCAAGAACCTAAGACAAAGAGGTAAGAGGGAGAGTAATCAATAAAGCAGGAATTTGAGATCAGGAGAACACTTTATACAGAGTGCTGTATAAATCCTAAAGGAGTTATGTTCTGTTTTCATGATATATCGTGGTGTTGAATACACCTGCTTGGTGGTGATATACACCTGCTTCTGTATATCTGCATAATTTCCAACTTTCTAAACTCTCTTAATATATTCAAAATGACTCTGACTTAAACAGGAATTATCCTGTTGGTACTACCAAATCTTCGTCCTTCTTTCTCCTTCTCCCTTACTTCATGGAAACCAGTTACCACTGTGTTCAGTTTTTCCTCATTTGTCTGAGCAAGTTTTTTCTGATAGAAGGTGAGATAGCAGATTACCTCTAGATAAAAACCTAGTGTAACCTACGTTTACAGGTTACATGCTACATGCTGTTACTGTTCAGTTTCTCCCTGATAACCTGTAGGCAGACATACACAATACAGGAGTTAAGGGCTGTGTCCCAATAAAACTTTATTTACAGTGAAGTGGCTGCATTTGAAATAAGGATGGAATGTGGCTTGACCCAAGGTCTAGGCAACCATAACATTATTCCATTTTCCCCTATTGCCTTGTAACTTTGGTAGGACATTAGATTTAGAACTGTCTAATGAGGATAGACCTGAAGGCAAGTGAGGATGCTTTAGAAATGCTAATAAAACACATCTCGGAGGCTGACACTCTCCTGAGCTGCTTCTTTCAATGGAGATCTAACAGCTTTCATCATAGCAGCGCTGGAGAATCATGCAGCAGATTCCACAGAACACTGAGCACCTAGACTGCCAGTTCCTCTGCTCGGATTGGCACTAAGCTGACGAAGCTACATTTTCAAAGTATATAAAGCGCATCTGTTTGACACACCAACGCTGCTAACAATACATTTGCCTTGGATCTGTATCTGAGCTTAAACTTTGGTGAAAACAGAAAGTACTCACACATATTAGGTTTCTGCTACTTTGAAAATAAGCTATGAAATTCTTTAATGGTTCTTTTAAGAAAAAATTCAATATCTTTTTAAATTTTGTTTTTAATTTTGTTTTGGTATGTGTGTGTACATATATATTTGGTATATATGGACATATATATCATATGTGGATATATATGCATACATGTGTGTATATATATATACACACACACACATATATATAGATATATACATGTCTTAATATATGGATAGGTATCCACATATATGAGCATACAAATGCACATATGTTTGAGGTTGATGTTAGGTATCTTCCTTAATTGCCTTCCACCTTTCTTTGGAAGTATTTGTGTGTATAAAAGTTTTGCTTGCATTTATGTCTGTGCACTACCATGAGCATGCCTGGTACTTGTGGAAGTCAGAAAAGGCAGTCAGATTATCTGAAGCTGGAGTTATCTGAACTCTTGCGAACCTCCATGACTTGCTGCTTCCTCTGAAAAAGTGGTCAATGCTCTTAACTACCGAGCCATCTCTCAGCCCCTCCACCTAGCATTTTGAGGCAGGGTTTCTCACTGAATCTGGAGCTTATCAATTCATCTATTCTGCATGGCCAGCAAAGAACCTCCTGTCTCTACTGTCCTAGCGCTGTGACTGTCTTGATATACCAGCATGCACACACACTCCCCCCTTGTAGTTGCTACAAGGGCCTAAGTCCTGTCCTTGTGCTTGTGTGGCAAGCACATTATGATCACGCAGCTTCCTGGCCTCATTTCCAGCTAACTGGGTGTGAGTCAACCTCAGGCCAGAAGGTCTTCAGAGGTTGTTGCATATGCTTGAGTCCTGAGACATTCTGAATCAACAGAACAACTCCTCTCAGTTTATAAATGCAAAACTTCTTCCCATGTATTTTACAAAATGGTAACTATGGTGACTCACTGCAATTCATATTTACTCAAGTAATATTACCAGCTGCATTTCTGAATTTTATACACCAGTATAGTATTTTTTTTTCAGAATGGAGAAATGGAAGAAAACAAGATTGCCAACATCATCTGTATTAAATAACAAATGTCTTAAGACAAATAGTTGAAAACTGCATATGAGTATTTAATATCTGGATACAATTATTCCATTAAGAAAAAATAATTAAGAGCATTGCAATTCAAACAATCAAATAAATAAACCATGGTAATTTCTTGGGGAAGCCTCTGCTTGCCCCTCATATTAATCCTAGTATACCATGGAGACCGGTCCATTGTTACTGTGCTTGGGTATACATCTTGTACACCCAGACATAGGTAAGTTTTCACGTCTATCCATAGAAACTGTGTTATAAAGAACATTTGCTCAAATAGGTAGCTGGGAAAACAAACTGTGCTGAATTTATAGTCTTTGGGGTCCACCTTACTCCTTCACTACTTACTCTGTTAAGATGAACTTATGTCCTTTATATATGCTTGCATGATGTAAGGCCAATCAGAAGCCACCAAGGAGCCACATGGAGAAAGGGCTTGCTTCCTGTGCTGGACTCCTTCAGTACTGCCTGGTCTCTGTGCCAGCTACTGAGGACACAACGGCTGGCTGACCCCACGGGCCAGCAGTTTCCAAGGACTTGCAACCCTAGCAGTTCTGAAGCAGGGTCTCTGGTGAGGACACACCAGGAACGGCTTTACTGAGTTGCTGGAGGCACATTCCTGAAAGGAAGAACCTAGCTAGAGGAGCTCCAGCAGGGTTCAGTGTCTGTGCACTCAGGAAGCTACCTCACAGCAGGAAGGCCTCATCGTAGACTCCTAAAGCAGCCCAACACACTCTTTCTCCTTAGACGCAGAACTCCCACAGTTCTTAGAATTTTCTTTATTTCTTACTAGCCATTCCCTCATGGCTTTACTCTTCTTGCTTTAGTTACAATTATTTACATTGTTCTTCAGCCATATACATTGTTAAGTGTTTTTTTCCCCACTGCCTGGATTCTGGGTTCCTGAAAGGCAGCATCAAGATTTTAGACACCACGCGGGAATTGTGTGATTGGGAATAGAAGGTTCTGCACATGGAGGCAGTGGCCAGATGGGATACTATAGGCATGTGACGAGGAGTTTAAATCTATTAGTGTGCATTTCAGAAATATAAAGGAATATCATTTATAGTCAAGTGAATGCTGATTTTACAGTATGTTTCTATAAAAATCTGGGCATTACGCCCAGGTCTGAAATATGAACCGATACAATAAAGCTCTCCATGTATACCTATACTTGCTACAGAGCTGTCTAACCTTTAGGACCTTCTATTGCAGTGCTTCCACTTCTTCTCCTTCTCGTCTGAGATGTTCTCCTGCAGCATTCAAGTACTTTTATCAGCACCTGAGGTTTCTGGTTTTGTTTTCTTCAAGTTGACCTTCCCATATTCCCTGGCTGGGTCATCCTGCTTCTGCAAAGTAGCTAAAAGATTACAAAATCTGATTGCTACTAACTACTTAATGTGCTTTCATTTCCTCAAAATGGAATAAATATGAAGTTCTTTACATTCTATAGATCAGAAACACGAGCAGTAAAGCATCTCAATCCCAAATTTTATGGAATCTTGTCATTTTTTTTTTTAAAGTGGCCACTAACTGTTTTAAGTGTTTGGAATACAAAAGTGAAAAGAAAAAGCCTATGCTAACCTGTGCCCTAGGGTCATCCTCATTCACCTGTGAGCTGAAGCACACAGGAATCAGGATGGAACACTGACTTGTAAACCACATACCCAAATGTATGCTTAACACACATTATCTGGTGATCATGTTGAAGAAAATAGGGCTGATGTGCACTCATGTGTATCAGACATGGACAACACTGTCAGAAGCATGAACAGAGCTGTCAAATCAGTTTTGTCGTTGCTTTTTCCTTCAGAGGCGGCTAATTCTGTGCCAACTAAAAGTTCTTGTATAGTGATGGCCTCGCTGACCTTGGGTCACTTAACACACACATTAGGATGAGCAGCGTATATACTTCCTCTGGAGACAGGGAAAACGCAAGGCGCCAGTAGGGTAGTAGCTGCTGTTAAAAATGACTGAAATGTCGCAGAGGTTGGATGTGTCCTTCTCTGTGCTCAGGTTTTATTTACATTTCCAGTTTCAACAGTTTAATCAAAGGGCTTGTAATTCAACATTAAGTTATAGATTACCATTACTTTTATAATTTCACGTAAATTACAAATGGCTCAGGACTGTAGCAAATATATTCAAGAAAGAATAGTTCCAAAGAAATCTCAGGTTTTTATTCACACATGAATATATGTGTTCTTCCTACATCTGCCAGCAGAACTGGGACACCTGGGAGAAGAGCAGAAGTGGGGATGGAAGGACCTGCCCTGTACTGCTGCTGCGACACCCTCCCCAGCCTGCCACACCTGCTCTGGGGATGCTTCTCCCCAGGAGATGCAAGGAGAAACAAGAGATGAGGGTTCTTTTCTATTTCATTTTCAGAGCATCAGTCTCTTGCTAGAAATAAAGAGAGGTATCTGCTCCCCCTGGGGAGTGAGATCTGCTGAGGGTGAAGACTCTCAAACACAGGGCTGGCTAGGCAGTGATGGATGGAGGGGGGTGGACACTCTGATGGTGGATTTAAAAATCCTCTTCCAAGACAAAGACCTTCTCAATTGTTTATTTTCAAAACAAACTGGATCTATTTGAACTGTCAACTTAAAGATACTTATAGTTAATCTTTGATGGTAGATTAGTAGGTGATTTTAGCATATAGCTTGTAAGAACATTGAGTAACATTTAAGAGTGATTCTGACAATTCTTCAAAGCATGTGAACATGATGTTTATCACATTTTATTCAATGCTATTTTAATGCTTGCCCAAATACTTTATTCAGATATTGTGTTAATTGTACATAATGAAATTCAACTTGGAATATAAATTATTGAAATATATTCAAGAACCCAACAAAAATCATGTATATATTATTATATTTCTTTTTTACAATGGAAATAATTTTTTCTCTCATACAAATTATCCCAACCACAGTTTCCCCTCCCCCAACTCCTCCCAGTTTTCCCCTTCCCCAATTGCTCTCTCCCCTTTTAAATTTTTAGCACATTTTTAAGAGAGGAAGTCAATTATAATTCTTATAATTATTTCTGTAGTTTTTGCAATCAGTAGCATTCTCTAATGCCAGTAATAAGCTGGCCGGCAACAGAGCTAGTCATCTTATTGAGATAGATTTCTAATATTATTTCATATTTTATGCTTAGTAATTCAAAATAAATCCTAACAAATATTAACCAATGTTGTTATAATTCTGATTACTGAACATCTGCTATCATGTCCATTACTGATATATGTTATAGGGTAGGTAGGGGTCAAGACAGTCTGTAGTTGCAGTTTATATAACCCACCCATAGATGGCTTTTTATATATTAACCTTTACTTGCTGTATTTTACCAATTTTGTATATGCTTACCATGGACTTAAGTCTTCCCAAGGGTCTGCCCTCTTTCTAGTTGTGAACCTCAGGTAGTTACATTTTTTGAATCTTCAGTTTGCTTATGATAAGAAATATACGAGCTAATCTCACAGAAGGTTTGTGAGGTCAGATAAGATCACTCTTTTTAGAAAAGCACACGGGAAGTGTCTAACAAAGGATTTCACACTACTATAATTATCTCTTCCTTCTTGTATACATATATGTGTGCGCGCATGTGCGCACACACACACACACACACACACACACACACACACACACACACGGATTTCAGGTCCTAATCACCAGTAATGACATTATCAACAAATGCATAAAGAACCTCATACAATCCCTCCCTCACTGAACTAAAAGCCACTGCCTGTTTTCTTGGCTGTGACTAGTATCATAGATATTAGTAGCCAAATTAACACCTCTGACCTCAAGGCCCAGGTCTAGAGCAACAGCCACTGTTGCTCTGTCATCTGCAGTGAAGACTATTAGGGCACTTCCTTGTCTTAAAATAGAGCACAGTTAGGCCTCCTTTGTTCTATTGTCTTCTCTTAGTGCTGTCCCTATTTTAGTGTCATATGGTTACTTTCATTTCACAGATACTACAAACTGACCTCCATCAGTGACTAGTGAACAGCAGAGGCTCCTGAGAAAGGAAGGACATGGATATTGATGAGGCACAGTGGGCTACGGGTCCAGGGTGTCAGTGCATGTGTTGTGAGGAGGGAAGGTGACCAGTGAGAAGAGGGAGGGAGGGGTGGGAGCCAGATCACAAGGCTAGGTCAGACAAATTATATGGAGCCTGGGCCCTGGTCTGAGAACAATGACATGCCATTTGAGGATTTTATACAAAGATACCAGATCATTAAATTAGCACTTCAGAAATCATTGCTGTGACTACAGTGAAGAAAGGATCTGAACAAGAAAACAGGGAGTTTATCCCAATAATATACATAAACAGTATAAAGTCATTCAAGAGAGTGCCACGCGTGTCCTCTGCATCACCTTACGCTGTGGCCAGGGCTTGTGAGCTGGTCCACTTTATTACCTGCATCCTTCAGAACTGGGAGAGAACGTGAGGGTGGAGACCCAGCCTGATTCTATTTATGCTATTATTCCTTTAAGGCCTACATAGAGGCCACCTCAGTCACTCTGGGGAATGAAATACTTAACAGTCTGAATTTACAAAAATGATCAGAATTG
The DNA here is from genome assembly GCF_947179515.1 of Apodemus sylvaticus. Taxonomy (NCBI): domain Eukaryota; kingdom Metazoa; phylum Chordata; class Mammalia; order Rodentia; family Muridae; genus Apodemus; species Apodemus sylvaticus. Next base: position 112,576,764 of record NC_067475.1, on the reverse strand, counting down.
CAGCTAGAGTCCTCTGCAAACCCACTCTCCAAAGTGTGGACCGAGGAAGGGAGGCTGGGAAATCTGTTTTGTTTCTGTCTAAATCATGAATGTCCTCATGGTGTAAACACTGTATCTTCTGGCTGTGTTTCCCAGTTTTCTCAAGCTTGGCAAACTCTAATAATCTTACAGTTTTCTCTTTGCTCTTTTTTTTTTTAATTGGGCCTGGGTAAAAAAGTTGTAAAGACTAGTTTGTAGAATATTAACTTCTTTTGCAACTTTCTGCACTGTGACAATTCTGTAACTTGTCACATTTATAAATTCTTTATCTTTAGACAGTTTTCTTCAATTTCAGATCTGAGTTAGCATGCTTTCTTTGAACAAATGTTGTCAAAGTGCTATTTAGATATTACAAATTGTCAGGACAGTTGTTTGGCCTTTTGAAGATTTATCAGATGAGATGCTAATATAATTATTGTAACAGCCAAATTAGTTAATGTTTACCAAACAGACAAAAAAGAGAATTTCTTTTTTGCTGGTGATCTAGTTATGCTATGATAGAACTCTTTCACAATATTGCAGCTTGTTGCTGTGAAGTATTTAAATATACAAAAGAGAGAGAAAATGTCTAATGTTGTGAGAAATCTTAATATTTTTAAAATTAGACTCAAGTATCTCCTCCTGGGTTAGCATATGTTCAAGGGAACTTGCAAGAAACTGCACTAAACAGAAGCACCGATGTCTTCACTGCTCTGATCCACAAAGCTCCGAACATTAAACACCCTGCCAAAACACTCCCTCAATATACAGCAGGCTTCTGTGCAGCACACACTCAAAGTGGGAGCTACGGATGCTAACAGTGCTGAGAAATCCCATATCTATCCACCCTGCACCTTCTGCCCGGCTCCGAAGCCAACCATTCTGAATACTTTTCAGGTCCCCAATGTGCCATGTTCTGTCACACTTCAATGCTCCTGCACATAATGTTTCTTCTGCCTGCCAATCCCTCATTGTTGTGTTCTGTTCATCAACTGCCATTAACGATTAAGCTCAAAGAATCTACTGCCCCTTCTGAGAGCCCTGCACCCACCTCTTCATAACAAAGCAAACCACTGTAACTCTTGGCTTACTTAGTGTGTCTTCAACACCTGTGATGCTACAGCTCACTGAGGACAGAAATTCTCAATGTATCTCATTATTTACTAGTATTTGATGGTCATGTTAAAGCAGAAGCTACTCAACACATATGTTAACATCACCAATAAATCATGAATACCTCAGCTTACCTTTATTTAATAAAACATACATTCAGAAAAGTAACTTTTAAAACATTTTATTAGACTTAATCACTTCATTTTATGTGAGTGTTTTATTTACATGTATGTTTGTGCACTACAAGTTTGCTGGGTATCAGTGTGAATCAAAAGAGGGCAGTGGATCCCTTAGAACTGGTGTTAGGGATTTGTAAGCTACTATGTGGGTATTAAATCTGCACCAGTTGAAAGAGCAACAAATGCTTTTAATTGCTAAGCTATCTCTTTTGTCCCTAAAAAAGTTCTTAATAAATATGGCCTATAACAATTTAAACCACTCACTAGGGGGTCCCAAGTTGAGCTACATATGATGGCTGTAATTTAAGAGCTTGGAAGAAAAGGGTAGCAACTCACAGGATTGTCACTCCTAAGCTAGCCTGAGCTACACAGGAGATTCTTTCATGAACAGATAAACAAACAAGAATTGGCTTGGAGATTTAGGAGAGTAACAGAGGATTTTACTAACACCCTCAAGGCCCTAAGCATGATCCTTAGCACTGTGAAAAGAAGCAAAGGCACAAGCGAGCATCCAAAGGCCCTAGACTGACTCCAAGTTTATTATGGACTGGACTGGGCAGGGCATGAGTCCAGTCCCTTTCTAAGTCCCTTCTCCTCTCTAAGATTGTGGTGTCTATTCTTGGTTTTCTACTTGACTATATCTGCCATTAACTAAAACCCAATTGCCTAGGCACATCTGTGAAGGATTTTTTTTTCTTAATAAAATCATTTGAAGTGGAAAGACCTGCTTTTAATCTGGATCTTTGGGTTGGGAAGATCACCTTTAATCTGGGCCACACCTTTAATCTGGGCCACACCTTCTAACCACAGCCTATATAAAGTACATGAAAGAAGAAAGCATTTGATCTGTGCCCGATTTCTCTCTTTGGCAAGGCCATTCCTTCACTGACATTAGAATTCTAATGTATACTAAAGACCAGTTGAGACATACAGTCTCATAGACTGAACAAATACTGGGTTCTTTAACCTTCTGTTGGTAGACAGTCATTGTGGGATTAGCTTGACCACAGCCTGAGTCTATTGTTTTGTTCCTTTAGAGATCCCTGACTAATAGAGATGTTCCTTTGTACTGGGTTTACATAGCAGCAAACTCACAATCATGGCTACAGCAGAATGAACTAGGATGGACAATTCATAAAAAGGCAGTTATCTCAACAGGAAACTTCGAGGATTCATGTCTGAAAACCCTGCCTAGAGTCACCCTATCATGAATATTAGCTGTCTGGCCCAATCAGATAATCTCTTTTGACAATCTGAATGTGAGGTATTCAAAGACACAAACACACACTAAAGACCTGGGAAAGAGCCAAAAGCAGCAAGAAGACAGTCAGCAGGAGCCATGGAGCAGCAGGTACTCAGAGGAGCAGAGGCCAAGACAGATAAGACGGGTCTTGGGCAAGCATCCTGTCTCCAGCTGCATCTGGTGACACTTAGCCCTCCTTGCTCCAGTCACGTGGGCTTGTTTTCAGCCTCCCTGACATGCCAGGCTGCCTCCTCTGATAAGCAAACACCATGCATGTCCCTCTCCTCCTGGAAGCATCTTCCCTCCTTTCTTTGCCTGGTTCATTTTTCATTTGCCTGTTGTAGATTTTTTTCAGCAGACTTGTCTGGCTACTTGCAATTTCTCTACTGCAAGATATCAAAGCAGTATGCATGAGTTCTCCCCACAGCATGTACCCAAAGGAAATACTGTGAACCGATTACATATTGTATCAATGGCACATCTTCCAAACGTTTTTTTCTATTTTTTTATTTATTCGATATATTTTTATTTACATTTCAAATGATTTCCCCTTTTCTGGCTTCCCACTCCCTGAAAGTCCCATAAGCCCTCTTCCCTTCCCTTATTCCCCCATCCACCCCTTCCCACTTCCCTGTTCTGGTATTCCCCTACACTGCTGCACTGAGTCTTTCCAGAACCAGGGGCCACTCCTCCGTTCCTCTTGTACATCATTTGATGTGTGGATTATGTTTTGGGTATTCCACGTTTCTAGGCTAATATCCACTTATCAGTGAGTGCATATACCATGATCGATCTTGTGAGACTGGGTTGCCTCACTTAGTATGATGTTCTTAAGACCATGTATTTCTCCTTATTACTGAATTGCTATTATTACCCTACACAGTGCTGAAACTCCGTAAAAATGTTTTGTTGGATTATTAAGTATATGTGGAGTATATATGTGACTGGAAAAGAACAGAGTGCACATATCATTTTAATGTCACTTGACATCTATGGTTGTGCAAAAAATATTCTACAATTTAGTTAATAGCTACTATTTATTTTTATACTACTTTGTAATATTTTTCTGAAAATAAAGTGGCTTATTTGAGTTTTAGTGACATTCAATTTTAAGAATGTCCCAAGGAATTTTCCATTTGTAGGCTAGTGTGAGGACTCAATAAAGGTGTCTGCAACCAAGTCCTTTGACTTGAATTTGATTCCCAGGAGTCACACAGGAGAAGTAGAAAACCAACTTCTATAAGATGTTCTCAGACTTCAACACACACACACACACACACACACACACACACACACACACACACCCCAAATAAATATGTGTAATTTACAAAAAGAAATTTCCTGCTTTATTCTTTTTTCCTTTTTTATTAGATATATTCTTTATTTACATTACAAATGTTGTCCCCTTTCCTGGTTCCCCCCCCCCAAATCCTCTAACCCATCCCCATCTCCCCCTGCTCACCAATCCACCCACTCCCGCTTCCCTATCCTGGCATTCCCTATCCTGGGGCATCTAGCCTTCTCAGGACCAAGGGCCTCCCCTCCCTTTGATGTCCAACAAGGCTATCCTCTGCTGCATATGCATCTGGAGCCATGGGTCCCTCCATGTGTACTCTTTGGTTGATGTTTTTGTCCCTGGGAGCTCTGGGGGTACTGGGTGGTTCATATCGTTGTTCCTCCTATGGCGCTACAAACCCCTTAGTCTCAGCTCCCGAGTCTTTTCTCTAGCTCCTCCATTGGGGACCCTGTGCTCAGTTCGGTTGGCTAAGAGTGTCCCCCTCTTTACTTGTCATGAATCTGCAGAGCCCACAGGTGACAGCTATATCAGGCTTCTGTCAACAAGCACTTGTTGGCATCGATAATAGTGTCTGGGTTTTGTAACTGTATATGGGATGGATCCCCAGGTGGGGCAGTCTCTCGATGGTCTTTCCCTCAGTCTCTGTTCCACACTCTGTCTCTGTATCTCCTCCCATGGGTTATTTTGTTCCCCCTTCTAAGAAGGATCAGAGTATCCATACTTTGCAAAACCCAATTCTGCTCCCTGCTCTGTCATTGCCATTAAACTACTATTGTTAACTGATCATGTCAGATGTGTCCTCTCTTCCTCTCACACCTGAGTCAGGGCACTCATCCCAAAGACAGAGGAGACGAGGAAAATGGTATTCTGGAGAAGGAACCAATGCACAGTTCACTCTCTCCTTCTCTGGATATCTCTGAATTGGTGCTAAGTTCAGAAGTGCTGATGCCCTCAGCATGAGAAACTAGAAAGCCCAGAGTAGCCCACCATGGCAGAGTGGACAAAGTCTGTGAGGCTGAGAAGAGCAGGCAGCTCAGCCAGTCTGGGAGACCTCCCAGTTCTCCAACTTGTTCACTCAGCTTGCTGTCAACTACGAATGTCACTGTACATGTTTACACATCCTTCTCTAATAGAGACTTTGACTTAGAAAATCTGTACAGAGAGGACAGAGGGGAAGTTGTTTTCTGATCTAGGCTTCACACTTTGCTCTTTACAGAAAGAAGAGAGTCTCTGTGTATGTTTAATTCTCCATAAACATAAAGCTGCCCTAGACAGTAAAATACACTCAGACTTCAATAGAAGCAGGTATTAAATGTTTTTATGCATCGTGTTCTGTAATTGTTCACCTTGTTTGCTTGGGAAATTCCTACGAGTAACATCTGCTGCTCAAAACAGCATTTATCCAATCTACCATCTACCAAGTGTCTACCAAAAAGGCACCTGGCTCACCAGGACCCAGGACTGCAAGATGAATATTAGTAATTTTCTAGTAAAAAGACTTTTCCTTTGTGTAGAGGTAATTAGCAGATGAAAGATGTTTTAATAAAAATTGAGTTCAGTTTCTGAAGTGTATTTGCTCATAAAACCCTGACTCTTGGGCCTTGATAGTGCACGCAAGTTCCCAGGTGAGCTCTTTCTCCTTCACTGGTGGTGTGCTGGCTCCACTCTAGGGCAAGAGCAGCCACTGTGAGAACCAACCTGAAAGTGATGGAACTCACGCCCTATCCAGAGTCCCACTTTCTCATGCTGGTGGGCTAATGTCCTTCTTTTCCCGAGATGGGCTGTAGGTGAGAACTTGGGCTTTATCAAGTACTTGTAACAATGTTCTACCAACAATGTCCCCTCATACGGCATGAGAATGCTGTGGGCACTAAACTAGCAACACAGTTGTCCCCAGCTGGCAGGGCAGCACAGTGAGATGCTCCATGAGGAAGGAACTCAAAGGTCCTCCCCATCAGAACCTCAAAGACAGTCAACAACCTGGGAGGAGGAGGAGGAGGAGGAGGAGGAGGAGGAGGAGGAGGAGGAGGAGGAGGGAGCAGTCTGCTCCCATCCTAGCCCTTTCCTAGGCTGCTATGCTCCAATCTAAAGCTTCTACTGGACTTCTTATGGGACAAGCTTTGGTTTATCTTATGGGATAGCTTTGGTTATCTCTTGGACTGTTTTTCTCATACATTACTTAATAGATAATATTCAGTACTACATCTGTCATATGCGACGATTAATCTGTAAAAGCATATTGTGCTAGAGACAATTTGGCTCCTGAATTTCTTATGGGTTTTATACTTCTGCTCCCAGTCCTCTAGATGGGAAGGTGACTGGCTGTTTAATAAACTCCCTTTGGGGCCAGAGAGATGGCCCACTGGTTAAGAGTACTGACTGCTCTTCAAGAGGTTCTGAGCTCCATTCCCAGAAACCACATGGTGGCTCACAGCTATCTGTAATGGGATCCAAAGCTCTCTTCTGGTGTGTCTGAAGACAGCAACAGTGTACTCACGTATACAAAATAAATAAATTTTTAAAAAGAAAAGAAACACCTGTTGCTCTTTGCTGTGCAGAGTTTCCTCAGTTTCGAATTCTCTGTTTAGCTCTGTTCCCCATTTTTTAATAGGGTTATTTGGTTCTCTGGAGTCTAACTTCTTGAGTTCTTTGTATATATTGGATATTAGCCCTCTATCAGATGTAGAATTGGTTAAAATCTTTTCCCAGTCTGTTGGTTGCCATTAATATAGTGACTTCCAATGCACAGAAGTATATATATGCATGATTATTACATTATTTATAAATTACTTATGGTCACTCAGTCAGTAAAAGGTGGCCTGAAAGGAGAACCCACAGGAAGGCACTACAGGGTAGACCACTAGTACACTCTGCTCCATCTTCACGGGAAGACCACCACTGATTTACAGTCCTTTACTGGGTCACAACGTCCCACAGGCTTACACACACTGAGCTTGCTGTGCAGAAAACAACTGTGTCCTGCATCGCTGGGGAGTGTGAATGATACTACACACAAGAAACACTGGTATAATGTATCCAATCTAGGATACACAGCAAGTGCTGTGACCCAGAGGTTTCCAATCTTGGTGTGTCCCATGGGTTTGTGTCTTCCCAACAGGCTAAGTACCTGATGGAGTACTCAGTGTGTTTTCTTCACCACAGCATCTTGTGGTGTTGTCTGGCTGTCACCCGTGGGGAGTGAGAGTGCATGATATTACATTATGCTATGAAGTACAAGACTTTTTTTTACTTTTAAGAGGAAAGGAATAAAAAGTTGCAAAAAAAAAAAAAAAAAAAAAAAAAAAAAAAGAAACCCAAACTGAGTAAGTCCCTGCTTATATTTATAAGAAGAAAAGTCCCAGGGGAGGCAGAGACAGAGCCTCTTCTTCTGGGCCCACTTAGGGCGTTGGCAGCTCACACTAGCCTACAGCTTCTGGCACCCCTCAGTTCTCACCAGGCAGGCCCTCGTGGGTGTGGCCTGAGCTGGGCTGCCCAGCTTAGAGGAACAGCACATTGTCATTTTACCTCATTCCTCCCTGCTGTACTCTGACTCCTCTAACCTGGAAATAAAGGTGACAGGCTGGGGGATGGTGTCGTAGGTAACGGTTCCTTCCGCTCTTTGCACAGCATTCTGCTTCATGCTTTTTAAATTTAGTTCATAGTGTGATCTTATGTCAGTTTTAGAATTCTGAACAAAATATATTTAAAATATTTTAGAATTCACTGAATATACATGAAATGTACCAATTTTCCTAGTCTCTTGATCAGGGACTGATAGGCCTATGTGAGAATTGGCTCTCTCTGTGAGTCCCCTCACCTGGTAAGAAAAAGATACTTTGATGCACTGTGAAATAAGAACCTTTGTTTGCCTCTGATAAATGCCCAAGTACCTAGGCACCGAAGGGGACCACAACAGTAAATAGATGGTAAAGAAAAATTATACTTCCTTCAAATTTTTAGCTTCAAAATTGGCTCTCACGTAGCAATATTAAAAAGAAAGTTTAATATGTGATAGATGACAATTTTACACTAATCCCTGCTCTGCTCTTCCCCGTCCCATCCCCCTCCTTTCCCCCTGAACTGATGTCTAATCTACAGCGGAAGATGCGTCTCTGGGTCTGCCACCAACCATTCAAGCCTAATCGAAAGGGCGTAAAAACATATATAAAAGATGAAAACACTCTGCTTCACATACGGCAAAACACATCAGGGAGACTGAGAAAGGAGAAGTGAGCCATTCCACAGGGGCAGGTTAGGGCTGATGCTAATGCCGGCTTAAGATGGTGACAGTCTGGAGCGCGGAGCCTGGCCAGGCTGCTTTAATTTCTCCCTGGAATAGCTCTTGCCCAACCTTCTGCAACACATCAAAGTCTCTGGAGCTCAATTAAAATTGGATTATATTGAAATGCTCCATCTATGGGAGCTGTGTGCTCACTAACACTTTTCTCTCAGTAATACTCCAGATGACAGTTGCCCATCCCAATTTACACAGTTGTCATAGAGACGGGAGGAGAGCAGTGGAGAAGCAACACAAAGGAAAGGTAAGGGCTGGGGTTCTGCGAATGAGGGGCTTCCTGTGTTGCCCGAATCCCGTTTATTATACCAGCGACAGCATCCGAGACACGACATTATTACACTCTGTGCTTGTTCATGACATGAAAACAAAGACAGTGGATGCTGGCACTGGGGTGAGGGAGTTGTGGTCAAGTGTTTTCAGCTTACTGAGAATCACCCTCCTTGTCCCAGCAGGCCAGGGGACAGAGTGTGGCTAGCAAGGCTAGAAAGTGCCAATATCCACTTTTTAGTTATAGGTATGGCCTACACAGAATACTCTTTAAGGTAAATATCCTTTCCTTTTCCAACTCTGCCATTTTACATGGCTAAGTGTGTGGTGAAGCTAGTAAGCCACAACTGCCACACTCCTACATTTTACAATCACACTAGATTTGGTCAAATCTAATGAACAGTAATGGGACCCACCCCTGACATAGAAATAGATTTCTGAATTTGAACTTGGAATTTATTTCTGGTTTTAATGACCAGGTGCTCTATAATCCTTGCTAATTTCTCTTCTGACACAAAAGCCCATCAGCTCAGGAAGAACACCGCCAGCTAGAAATTCCTCCTAGCCTAGCGATGAAGCCAGATCAAGTTCCTGGCAGTTGTAAAGAATGCTGTGCTCGGCAGTGTATATGGCTAGGAATGATCAGATGTTCTCATGTATGTAGACTGTTTCTGGCTCTGTGGAAACTCTAACCTTTCCTATAATTGGCTTATTGCACTACTAGGACTGTTCTCTTCCCCCTGTGCAGGTCACCATGGAAAATGACCAGCTACTGCTATTTTATGGCATAGTACACTATTTTTCCTGTGCTAGACCCTCCATAACTGTAGGCCTTTTTCTCCTGGGAAGATGGGTTAGGATCGTGAAGCATCAACAAGGCAGAGAGCACAAGTGCAGGCCAAGGGGGAAGGAAACAAGATTGTGTCAGAAAAATCTAAATTTGTCAAAACAAGCCCTGGTTTACACCAACAAGAAAGGCTCTATAGCTTGGGTCCTGACAAAGCATAGGGTATTTATTTATTTATTTAATATTTATTTATTTATTTATTTGCCCAGCTGTAGAAAACATCATCTAATGAACCTATCTGGGGCGGCTGTCCCCATCCTGTCAGGCATGTCAGGAAATGACAAGCACTGGGGACAGGCTGCCGCCAGTCACAGACAGGCCTGCCAGCTGGAGAGTTCAGCCCCAATCTAATCACATCACCAGAAAATAACTTTCATGCTTTCAGCTTGACAGGATGGACTTGAGGAAAAAAAACCTAGGATTGAAAACAATGCTTTTGTTTCTATTACTCTCAGTTTTGCACAGTAATTAAAAGCATCCACTAACAGGCCTAATGAATGTTACTTTATAATAATGCAAAAGAAAAAGCCATATCATAGAAAAAGGAATAAAACGGTCACATGGAGCATGTGGGCACAAAAAAAGGAAGGTCAAACCATCCTAGTCTCCTTTAATGCACCAGGCACATCACCCTGGAAATTCAACTGTTTTCAGTTCAGTTTATTGGTACTCAAATTGCTTGTCTTCAAAACAAAGCCTGCAAGGGTGATTTCACCCTCACACATGAAAAGAGTAAGGAGATAAAACTAGCATTTGCATGTAACTGGTAAACGCCTTGCCTTGGTGCTGTTGGGGGAAAGTGTCTTTGTGAGCAGATGCATCCACTGAGAACACGACATGCTGGACCATCTTTACCAGGGATTGGAGAGAAGTGGTGATGAAGACCTCATTTCAACTAGACAACCTGCTATCTCAGTATCCTGTGGACATTGTACAGCTCTACCATGGTCACATGCAGCTATCCAAAGCTGTTCATAATGTGTGTGTGCGCATACAAACAAATGGAATGAAGTGTACCATATACAAATTTAGCATTTGTGCTGACAAAACCATTTCCACAGGGTAACTTCTGGTGCTGTCATCAAATCCCTAAGAGTCAAATACAGTGCTCCAAGTGTATCTATGTTGTGTTATAAGATATTATAAAGTCTCATGACTGAACACCTTTTTATTCTGATTATCAAAAATAGATTTCAACTCACACTTTCACTGCATTTCAAAAGCCCACACTAAATCAAGCATTAGTAATTTGCAGTACACTCTTGAATTGTCACCAGTACAGACATGGAGTTGTCACATAGTGACTGTCACTCACAAGCACTGTCACCTCAGTCATGCATTTGACCATTTTCTATCTATCAAGTAGTGGTAACCAAGTCAGCCTCAAAGGGCTGCTATAGTTCAGATGGTGGATCTAGAGGTGATCCCAACTCAAAATTGGTATTATAGAAGAATATCCACCCCAGACATTAAGTGGTGTGGAGTATTTTTAAATGAAACAATAATTCTCACTTATCACATGGAAATCAGTCTGTAGAGAGAAGGAGATAGAGGTGAGCAGCTACTTCCTGGGCATGAACTACATTGGGATTTGACTGCTGCCCTGAGGTGATGAGAGTGAACATTTCATATTTCCTTAAACCAAGTGTTTCCAATGTATGATGATTCTATTTGAGCGTCAATGTATAATTTTGTCATTAGCTTGCTCATTGTAGCTTTTCTGCAGCATTATTTAATTCATTTCAGTCATGTAGGAGCATGGAGAGCTCTGACCTACTGACCCCAATTTTCACTTAAAGAAACAAATATCCTTTTTGCAAACTAAGACAATTTTTCTCTTGTCAACCTTGTTTTAAAGTATTAACCTTATTTCCAATATGGTAAATATCCATGTTTGTCACTGAGATCTGCTCGGCACAGAAGCTTTAATCAAGTTATGAAATTGCTTCTGGTCTTTATCCATTTTTGAGAAATGATTAAAACAAGCATGCCGAGCGAATGAGCTCACACTGGAGTGCAGGATGTGCTTTGGTTTGCTTGCTATCACCTGACTCTTAGAAAGAAACCAAAGGGCAAGCAGGCCGGCTGTGCCTTCACAAGACTCCTGCTTTTTGGGAGACCATGTAAATGGCCTGCTCTGCTGCTGGGGGTCTTCACAGGAGCTGGGCAGATGGCTCAGTGGGCAATGTGTGCTGTGAAAGCATGCAGACCTTAGCCTGGCTGTCCAGTAACCACACGAGAGCCAAGCACAGCTATAGCAGCCTGAAGCTCCAGAACTGAGGAGCTGCTGATGGTGGATTCCAGAGGCTTGTGGGTGGCCAGTCTAGCCAACCAAAAAGCCTTGGGTTGTCTTGAAACACAGGGAGAGCAACAAAGGAAGGCACCAAAATCAACCCCAGCCTCCACACACATGTCCGTGTGTGCAGGACATGAACACATATAACAGATATATGCACACGGGTAAAGTCATCACAACGAATTGCTTATTCTTGAATTTATGAAAGATGGAAAATTGAATATAAATCCTAAACTGAACATGAAAAAAAAGTATAGAATGCACCCCCTAGGACTTTCTAGAGACAGAGAGGTCAGAGTAGAACCACGGTGAGATACCATTTGTATTCATAAGAATTCATTCTTTGAAAATGGTCAAAAGTAAATGTAAAAAAGTTTTGTGGTATGTATGCTCAAATTGGGTAGTTGATGGTATGATGTTGGTTACTTTCTTGCTTAGCTTTTTTCTATTCACACACAGTCACCATCTGACGAATAAGGCAGTAATTTTTATCCTATTTTACAGGAAGGAAGAAAGGATAGGTAGATTCTCATTTGCCTCATCAATGTCTCAGAAACTCTGAAGGCTGGGAAATTTGAGCCCAGAAGAAAGAGGCCCCATCTCAATGCTCCAGCTCTCCCTAGTACACACACTGAAACCTGCCTCCCATGATGACAGCAGCAGGAGTGGTGACTGATCAGCCACAGTCACAGAGGCTGCACATTCAAGAATAGAATTCTACCCCATAGAAGAGAGACTTGAGGACTCCACGTTTCCTCCAAATACGGGGGACACAGACGGAGACAGAGACGACATTTAGGGAGGAGAAAACAGTCTTTACCAGGCACCAGTCTGCTGGTGCTTTGATTTGGGTATCTTACACTGGAAGACTAAGCAGTGAACTCTGTTTAGGAGTTGTTAGAGAGATCCAGATGGATTTGACAACAATTATCCTATCTTAGACTTTGAACAGAGAACATTTTCCCAGAGATATGGACAAGTTTTCTCAGTTAATTATTCTTCAAAACGTACATGCAATTTACTAACTTTTCCAATTTTCATTAAGTTCTTAGAAGTAGTTGCAATGAAATTTTCATTAAAGGGTTTATGAAAATGTTTCCCAATATCTCAGCCCTTTCCCAGGACCTTAACAAAGTTAGTGGTTCTTAGCATAGCATCACTACTGCCAGCTTTTTCTAAATTGTTACAGGAACATATACAGATAAGCAAATTAACTGCTTGGGTTTCAAATTCATTTCATAATACGGTGTTTGCTCCTGACATCTGTAGTCATCTAATGCACATCTCGATAAACAGTCAACTTTCTGATAAACAAGGAACTATGGCAAATTTTATGTTTTACGCAATTGGCTTGGGTACTTATGGGAGCAGACACGAGTGAACAAGGAGGAGGAGTGAGTGCTGAGGAGTCTCTTTAACCCCTTTCCTCAACAAGACCATGCTGTTCAAAGAGGAGCTGACCACGGAACCCATATAAAAGTCTTCTCTCTTTTGAGTCTACAACATAGCTCTTCCTCGTGGGTTCCATGTGACCTAGGCAGTGAGGTGTAGAATCTGGAAACGAGGAGCAGAGTCAGGCTCCATGTTTTACCCTTTCTAGGGTTCCAAAGAAAGATTTTGATATCAAACACTCTAGTCATTGGATTCAACTGGAGCCATGTCTCCCTGATAACAAGACAGAATACATTACATAGTTGCTTTAAGGATTTAAACAGAGGGCTGGTAAGATGGCTTGGTGGGTAAGGGTGCTTGTTGCTGAGTGTGACAATCTGAGTTTGATCCTGAGTAGAAGGAGGGAACTTGAGTCCCATAAGTTTTTCTCTGACCTCTATACAAGTTAAAAAACAATTAAAAATTTTAAGATAATTAATATCTCTAAGTATATAACATATCCTATATTCTTTTTCATTATCCCTAAATCTAATAAACATGGAGTTGTTTAATAAATTTGAGTCAAATGTTTTATAAAAAGCCTGGTCTTTCCAATGAAGCAGCAGACTTCCCTAAGCCATAGGATAGACAGATACGAGACAGATGGAAAAACACAGTATAATTTCCACTGCATATGTAAGACTGAATATAGACAGAAATGTAGTGCTAGTCAGAGTTAGACATGAGTTAGTCTGGCGGGTACTGTCTATTTGTAATCCTAATACTTAAGGATGGACAAAAAGAAGGTGAATTTAAGGCCAATCTGGGGTTTACAGCAAGGATACTGTATAAGCAAACATCTAAATAAAATCAAAATAACATTTTGAAAAAACAAAAAAAATCAAATAACCCCCCCCCCCAAAAAAAACCCACAATCAGTAAAATTCTATGAGCTTTGGAGCCAAGAAAATTTAAGTTTAAATTTCCTCCACTTCTAGCTGTGAGTTCAGACAAATGACACCTGGCTCTGAATTTTAGATCCCTCCTTTATGATGTCATAATCCTAATATTCCAAGTGCAGAACACAGAGTCTTAACCACCTACAAATGCTAGTTTCTTTTCCCTCACACCATACCAAATCCAAGGATGCTTCTTTAGTGAAGAGTTTCAAGATAATTAAAAACACATCTGCAAACATTCATAACATATCTTTAAAAAGATCATGGCATAAATGTAAATTGAATGTATGTTGGATGAGGTGTCTGGAGATGGATTTATTCTTAGAAGCACCACTCACTGTGAAATTTCTTGGAAAACCCATTTCTTCTTCTGTTCCATATTTTACTATTTCTACAACTGAAATAGGAATCCTCTCTGCTCACTGCTAAGGATTAAATGTGGTAAGTTATATAGGGAGCTAATGTGCTCATTAGTGCATAATAAGACAGTCTAGAGGCTGGTAAGCTGCTCCGTGGTAGACAGTGCTTCGCATGCATGAGAGGCTCTAGGTTCAATCCATGGCAATGAAACCAAAACACAACCACAACAAAAAACCCCAAACCAAAGACTATTCCGAGAGGGTTTACTTGTTGTTTACAATGCCACATAAATGGGATACAAACTTAGAATAGAGTCAAAAGTGATGACAAATTTTGCTTTATCTTTTATGGCCTCAAGATAGTTAAATATAGTTGCAGATTTTCCAATACTTTATAAACAAATTTGAATTTCAAAATTTAAAAGAGCATGCTTGACAAAGCATGGAAATTGTATAATTTCTGAGTTTAGAAGCATGACTAACAGTGAAAGGTGGCAATACACACAGACACAGACACACACACACACACACACACACACACACACACACACACACACACACACACACACACACTGCTTGGCAGATTGCTGTGGGACCTTCAGAATATTTAAATGTGCTTCTATAGACAGGAAGAGAGGTGGCTAAAAAGCCCCTGGTCGGCCTGCACTCTTTGCTAGCCACATGCAGTGCAGCTCTGGGCACCTTTGCTCTGGTCTGGAATTTCAGAAGCAGGAACACAAAGGAGCTGGTGAGCAATGAGCGCTGAGGCCTTCCTCAATTAATCTTGTCTCTCTACCTTTGCTTTGGCTTCCCCACTACATGAAGGTAATAATGACACCCTCATCCATTATCCTTTTATCCCTGTTATTCTCATGAAATTGCTTAATAATATGTTACAGATTCGTCTCCACTCACATAATTCTTCCTGTCATTTGCAGTATATCATCCTACAAACACACAGCCCACTCTCACTGGCCGCTCTTTGAAGATTATTGTCAGTGACATCTTCAGGATGCGTTTGGAATCTAGAGCGTCATTTGTGTTGCAATGGGGAATTACGCTGACTTATCTGTCATTGCCAAAAGCACAACAAGCGAGTCAATGTTAATGCAAAGGTAACACTGGTTTTTATCATGCCTCCAGAACAAGAGCTCTTGTAAATTTATGCTAATGTGGCTCTTTTAGAGTTTAATAACCTCTCACCCTACTGGAAAATAACCCACACATACACAAACACACACAAACACACTCCTGCAACACTGGAACGGAGCTGGTCAACTGGCAATGATTTATTTAAGTTCTCTTTGGGTACTAATGTGAATTACCGTTAAGTTACATAGATGTGCTTCAGAAACACGACTGTAGATTTAACAGGCTTCTATTTCAAACACCAAAGCATAAATTATTTTGCTGAAAAAGTAATTGAACTTTAAGTATTAGCTAAGTTTCCCTCTGACCACTGCATCGGGGCTTTTCTCTCCAGAGTTCAAGGCCACTACAAATGAGCAGTTTTCTCTGACTGAGGGTGGCATTCCAGAGGGACCCAGGCAATCTAGTGTGTATGCCAAGTCTGACAGCACATGACAAGCTGGTCGGCGTGCAGTAATTTGACTAATTATACCGGATTAGAGCATATTAATGCAAGCTGTTTTCTCCAGAGCTAATGACCTGCTGACTAGGTTCTGTTAGGCCCCAGTAGGGCCACAGGCAGCTAAAAAACAAAACCTTGTTTTGTAAGCCCTCGTCATTTCACATCAGCAAACAAGCATATCAAACTACTGACCAGCAAAATGCAAGCGACATTTTGTCTGCTATAAAATCCTGCAGCCTTCTCTCACTGTCTAACCCTAAGGGTGCTTTTATATAAAGCTCATGTCAGTTTCTTTCTCTTTTAAAGGAGAGGTAATAAGCCAAGCCTCAGGAAAGAGAAATACTTCCTGAGCAGTTAGGGGTGTAGAATGCTGTTTCGGGAAGAGGTTAAGGCCAAAAGGTTTAAAACAAGTATTAACTTCATTATGCAAACCTTTCTCAGAACAAAAATCTGTTACAAAGTTATGTCAAAATGATTTTGTATAATGAAATCTGTCCAAATGTCAAAACTTACTCTAAAGGTATTTCTAAGCTCTGTAGGAATTTTATATATTTTTAAAAATAGTTGGATGACTTATATTACATAAACACTGAACAATGTAAGGGGTTGATACTTTAAAATTACTGTTCGGTGTTTTAAAAAGGCTCCTATTTAACTAAAAACAAGCTGAAAACTTTAATGTGTCCCTGAGTATGTAAGAATTTTTATATTATTTATATTTACTTTTTGATTATATAGAAATACATAAAATACTAACAGCTCAAAATGGATTGAGCTATGAAGCTGAGCCAAGAACACAACACAGCACAGCAGAGTTACTGAAGGTCCCTACGTGTGTGGCACAGATATGTAAACCCTCAGTGGGCAGGTAGGAAAGAACTAATAACTTCAGCACAAACTCAAAATGATTAAAAACAAGACAGTTCAGGATAATTATTCCCAAGACTAAAGTTAGAAATAAACGTAGGCCAGGGATTTTCCAGAGAGAGAGAGCATTGTTCTAGGATAAAGACTGGTATCTTGCCTGGCATCCTGGCACTGAGTTTCAAGGCTTATTTACTGAAACACAACTTACAAAAATCAGTCCTACAAGGAGAGAGCAGGAGGAAGCTCACAGCTGCCTTCCCTTCCCATATACTCTGGTCTTCAGAGCCTCTGAAGGGGAGGCTTGTCTAAGCCGAAACAACTGCTGTTACCCAAAACCCTGCTCCAGCTAGACCATGAGCTCTGTGAGGAACTGGAAGTAGAAAATGCCCGGGGATGGGTGTGACTGGGAGCAGAGGTAAAGCTGAGATGTCACCACATAAGAGAGAGCACCGAAAAGCCAAGACAGGGACCAGCCGGTTAGACCTTCCGAAGACCACGGCTTCGAATAAACAAGACAATCACTTATTGGGAGAGATGAAAAAGCAACCCCAAAGTGAGAGATTTTGGTTTATGAACCAACTGTGGAGAGCAGGTGGCCTCTTTCTTCCCCTGTCCTCTCATTTCCTTCAGAAGCCCAGGTACGGGAGTTATGGGCCTGTGCTTCATGTCTGTCTGGCCTACTCCATGTAACCTAAAAGACAGAACCATCTCAGAGGCCACAGTGCCTGCTGTCAAGGATCCAGAGTATTTAGCAATGAATGTTCTCCTTAACCTTTAGGCAGTCCTCTATAAATAGCATTCAACCCAGCCAAGACTTTACCAACTACCGGGCAACTGTGTGCTCAGTTTTTCACTTGTTGTAGGGTACTTGGCAAGAAACTAGTGCGCTGGAAAGTAAAGCCAAATCTTATGTTTTCACTGACAATTCAAAACTATAGTGAGGCTGACAGCATTGTGTGGGAAACTGAGGCTTGTTTTGAATGTCTGCCTACATCTAGGACCATTTCATTTCTATTTTGGATAAACAGAGGCTAAGATCTTTCTGGAGAGTAAGTCGGAGTGAGTCCTCTCTAATGACTTAAAGAAAAATCTAACTTGGTATTTTTATTCCACTAATTACAGTTACAAAGATTTTTTTATAAAGACATAAAGGCCATATAAATATCAGGTGTCTGCATGGGTAGGAAAAACAAAAACAGAGAAAAAACTGATTAGTGTTGGGGCTACAACTTCCTGGTAGACTGTGTTCTTAGACGGAAGAGATCCCAAATCTAATCTCTATCATTAATCCCAGTCACAACAAGAACTTTAGTAAGGGTATCCATGAAGGAGACATTTCAAATTGGACACTTGTAGTTGCTTACATTACATTTAAATACCACATATGTGTATGTGTATGTCTGTGTGTGATGTATATGCACATGGCATTTGGTGTATTCACCAGTATAGACACATGCTTATTCAGGCCAGGACCAGTGCTCCTACCTTTCTCTTGTTTTTTTTCATCTTATTTTACCAGATGATGTCCCGCAGATGATATCCCCCAGATGACATCCCCCAGATGATAGAGCATGGAGCTCACTGCTCTAATTAGACTGGCTGGCTGGTGAGCCCCTGAGATCCACTTTACAGATGCATGTTTGTCATTTTATGTGGGTGGGTGCTGATGTTCTGAACTTAGGTTTTCATGCTTTTGGAGTAAACATCTTACCTACTGAGCCATATCTCCAGCACAAGAGTAAATATCGGCTTCCCTGTTTGATAGTAAAATGCTAACTCCTACATACAGATTATAATCTTCAAAATTGAGCATTGCCTTCTCCATTTTGATTCCTGTCAGTATCCTGACCCACATACAATCTTAAGACACTAAAAATCCTTTAAAATTCTTGGATGTATCACATCTCTGGTCTCAAGACCTTCTTATGCAGTGGTCATAGAACAGAGAAACAGGCAAACCTGAACTCTGTAGCCAATTCTAATTTACAGTGCTGTGACTTCACCCACATTGCATCATGTGCCACTTCACAGGGTAAAAATTCTGAGAAATACATGTAGGTGATTTCATTGTTGTGTGAATATTATGTAGTGTATGTACATAAACCAAGAAGGCTATGACGGACCATTTTATGTGAGGTATGTCCAAATGTCATTATTTAATATATATGACTGAACTTTACTCTTGAACCTCTATTTCTTCATCTCTCAAACAGGAGGACCAGTCTTTAAGGGTTGTGTTGCTGGTAAGCCAAAATTGTTTATGTAGGTGCTTGGCCAGAGAGAGTCACTGAGTTACTTCAGATGAGAACACCCAATGGATAAACAACAACAAAAATAATGAAGCTTTTGAAGATTCTTGTCACCCCTGCAAGATAAACTCTAAAATGATCCTTATACAACATATCAAGATGAATGGCTATGATGGGAAAAAAAACACAGAAATGCCATGGCATGCTTAAAAATGTCGTTCCTGAATGTTATCACATTATAGGGCATCTATCTGCAAGTAAGGAATGTCCAGGAGACACCAGCCCATGTGGAATCTGTGCAGATGGAGAGATGGTAAAACCCTGATACCTTTAGGGTCAAGACAATGTGATTTACTAAAAGACTACATATAGTAGAAAGGACTAACAAAAATTACTAAGTTCTATTTAAAAATTGGATTCATGGAATTGCAGAGAATATTTTTTTAAAAAAGACTTTGATGGAGGGGGAAAACCAGTGAGCAACAAGAGAAAAGGAAACTAGGAGCCTAGAGTTGGATAGGTTTGGTTTATCCGTTAGATGTATAAGTAGAAATGCCAGAGATTAAAATAGACAATATTTTGCCCCTTGACCTCCAAAGTCAACTAGGTCCCAGGGACTGTGGGGAAGCTCTCAAAATGTCCTGTTGCTCTTGCCAGTCTCAAGTCCTCCAGAAGGAGGGAGGGATGCCTTCCAGGCACCTTCTAAGCCATGTCCATTCGACTAAGCGGAGAGTCAATCAATGTCTTCAATGCTTCCAAGTAAAGCCACGGCCAAGCAAGGTCTTTGACTCATTCTCCACAGATAGAGAAACACACACACACACAAACACACACACACAAACATGTCTAAGTGGCCTCTGAGAACCTTACTTTCAACTGACAAAAAGAAAAGGTGAATTTTGGCCATTGCATGGTTTTAAACACCTAGCAGCAAAGTCTAACCAAAGATTTAACTCACTGGTATAATATAGCCACAACATCTAAATATGGTTTTCTCCTCTCCTGTGGCCCTGTATGTATTCCTGATAACAATACAGTTAATAAGCTAATGTCTTAGCACACTTAGTGGATGGGTTATAAAATAATCACTGTCACCTATATAAACATATCTACCTTCCTATGGATACACACTCCAAAAGAATATGCTAGTAATTTTTATTAAGTCTAATTGATTAATTTTCATTTTATACTACTGTGGATTAGCTACATTTAATTTTTGTTGTTTTGAGAAGAGTCTCATTATGCAGCCCTGGCTGACCTGGAACTCAGTATGTAGATCAGACTGGTCCAAACTCACCAAAATTAGTCTGGAGCTGATTCCTGAGTGTTAGAGGTTAAAGGTGTGTACCACCATACTATACCTGGCCCTATTGGCTACATTTCCACAGTTAAAAAATACAATATTGTCAAGAGTGCTGGCAGATGCCTTTAATCCCAGCCCTCAGAAGGTAGAGGCAGAAGAATCTCTGTGAGTTCTAGGCCAGCCTGGTCTACATAGCAAGCTCTGGGACAGCCAGAACCACATAGATCTATAGCCAGGAAAAGTAATAAATGTATTGGTTTTTGAAAAGAATACAAAATTCTATGCATTATGAAGTGAAAAAGACATACAGACTATCAATGTGTAGTCAAAATTATATCTGCAATGTATACTGTCTAGAATAGCAATGAAACATCTACCAGGTAGTCCAAGATTCTATGCAGAAAACAATCATTTACAAAAGGGGAACTATAGGCCAGGTGGTGGCTGCACTGGAGAGACAGAGGTGGGTGGATCTCTGAAATCAAGGCTAATCTGGTTTACAGAGTGAGGTACACTGAGAAATGATGCGTCCTCACCCCACCCCAGCCCCTACTACTGACTCATCTCAAAAAAAAAAAAAAAAAAAAGCAAAGGAAAAAGAAAGGACAGGGCATCACTTAAGTCATAGGAAGAGTCATTATTGCTATTTCCAAGGTAACTGATATAATTAGCTAGGGCTTATACACCCAGAAACCAAAATTTAATGATAGTAGAAGCCCACATCACTTAATTACAGAAGCTTGATTTCATGTTTCCCAGTCTTCAGTCTTAGATCCCTCAGAGGAATGAGATCCTATGAGAATTCATAAATGTACTTCAACTCTATTTTTGAGCACAAGTCTTCTGCACAGTCTCTGGGTATAGAAAGGTGTGAAATGCCCTTGGGTGGGGCAGATGGCACTTCTATGGAGCATTAATAGGTTTCTGATCCTAAGTTTCCTTCTGCAGTAGAGAGCAGTGAATGTGTGACTCACTAGTCTAGGGGAACCGATTCGAGCACACCGTTAATTCAAGATTAAAAGTTTCCTATCTTCTTCTAACATGGTACACAGATCAATTATGTAATAAATCCCAGAGAAATTTTAAGCAATGGGGAAAAAGTTTTTGAATTCATGATTCTTTTGGCCTGTCTGTGAAGGCCACTTTCAGCTCCCATGAACTTCCCATTGGAACTATGTATAGTCACTGATGACTCTTTGTAGATGCCTTCTGCCACTCCTCCTCTGTTAATGTACTATCAGGGCTGTATTCGGGCTGACAAAAACCTATGCGGTTATTTAGGAAGAAATCAGACTTTTTAATAGTGAGGTGCCATTAACAGGTCAAAGCAGGTTCTTCAGGGAAGGCACTGCTGGGCTATTGCTCAGGGCAACTGTGTTCTCCTCAAAGTTGCACATGAACACCAAGCTGTGTGCTTACTTGATTTTGGTCTGACTCTGAGCTCCACTGTTTCAGAGGGCAGGATATAAGTTCTCCTCACTACTGCCTTGGTCCCTAGCTTCATAACAGAAATGTTCAAGGTATTTGTTAAAAACAGACTACCTTTTCTGCCCATAGAAAGATGTTTACATGCATGTACACATATGCACACCTGCTCACAGAGCTACCCATTCTATGGTGAACACAAATAGTGACAATTAGTGATGGAGTGTAGAATCCAAAGAACTAATAGGTTTTATTCCCATTCTGGAAGCAAGGTTGATAACACAGCAAAGAAGTAGAATTCCACACGGAATGCACAGAGCAATAGTGTAATTATTTGTAGACAATAAGATTTATGTTTGCCAGATATTAGTGCATCAGAAGGCAGATGTGTATGCAAAACAACAAAACCCAGAGACAAGGCTGTAGGAAGCACAGCTTAGAGTAAGCACTGGAGAAACCAGGACTGCCAATCTTGGGAGCTACTTTCGTCAACAGAGGACAATGAATGATAATGATACTGGTCACCCAGAATGCCACAGTGAAAGTGGTCCAACAACATGGTGACACTTTGCTATTCTGTTAGAAGCCAGCCTCCACCTGGCCCTGCCACCCCTTACCCCAATATCATAAACATTGTGAAGGCCTCAATACTGAGCTTCGTCTCTCAGCAAACAGAACCCACCCTTATGAAAGAGGTACTGTGTACTTTGCACCCTCTACAGATACGATCTATCCAAATGCTTATTACAAATCCTTTCTCTCTAAGCCCTAGCCCTGAGCTCTGCTTACTAGCCAATGAACTCACTCTTTGTAGAGGTCATAGGTACTTTGCTATTTT
This sequence comes from Apodemus sylvaticus, assembly GCF_947179515.1. Lineage (NCBI taxonomy): Eukaryota > Metazoa > Chordata > Mammalia > Rodentia > Muridae > Apodemus > Apodemus sylvaticus. Next base: position 112,554,245 of record NC_067475.1, on the reverse strand, counting down.
GCTAGGAAGTCTCTATATAGCTAAGCCTAAAGCAATTTTGTGATAATTGTCACATGGAAACTTTCCCCCAATCTTTCACTATGCTTAAATATGTAAGAAGAATAAATCACGAGGTCAGACTCTGGAAGTTTTGACCCATTGCCTGCAAAGACAGTAGTGACTCAAGTTTCATTCTTTCCCTCACTCAGATCATCTTACTGCCGGCTATGAAGCTCGTGGGGTCCCTGACACAGGTGAGAAGCCAGCACTGGAAGCTCTTGGGTGTGAAGCCACTGGGTACAAAGATGTAACGGCATCACATCACGACACCCAATGACTGCATTGTGCCACGCAGACTTCATCAAGCCTCTCAATTCTTGGCAAATGCAAGACTTGCATGATAGCTTTGAAAAATATCAATATTAAGAATACATTTTAAAATGTACTACGAAAATAGCACTTTTGAGGAGTAACACATATCATAGAGACAATCCTTCTTTTTAAGCCGGGAAACAATGTAAGGAAGCAACAAAATGATTCACATTCAAGACTCCATTACTCGGTAGCTTGCGTTTTCCACACTCCGCTACACTGAAAAGGGGTAAGCAGTGAAAATGTGCTTCTGAGAGCTTGAAATCACATTGTACAGAAGTCACATCAAATTAATACTGAGGACCATTTAGGGCTTTTATTCTGAAAAGCTTCTGAAAGGGGATTAGACTATGAAAACTCTCATGATACTAAAGCACCTGTTAATGGGCTGAGGAGGTAAGAAAGGAACAATGGAAGTGTTATTTTTAGATAAGTCTTTACTTTGTATTCTGGCACAAAGCATTGCTCATGGGCACGCCAGCAGTCCGCAGAGCTATCCCATGCACGCAGGCACTGGTGAGCAGAATCCTGCTGTCTTTTCCTTTTTGGAAACAGGTCATTTTCTCTGCATACTGACATAATGTGGCTGATGCACATTAGTAACTACAAACATAATTTGATGAAATAGTCAAAAAAGTGGGGGCAGGAAATACTATCCCCAGTAATGCAAAGTTTGAAAATACCTTTATGAACTCTGCTTTCAAATGGCAAAGAAGTGATTTTCACAAGACCGCTACAACACTAACTCCAAAATCTTGCATTTTCATGTCCTATGATAATGTTTTACAGAACCAAAAATTATGTTTCAAAAAAAAAAGGCAGGAAGGAGCAGGTAGAAAGAGAAAGGCGGCTAGACAGTTGTCAGCTCATCAAAAATAATGAGTGCTCAAGAGGTTTCAACGTCCTGCCTTCCCAGCAGCCTGCCCAATCACAACAGGCTGCCAGGGGGAAGGGAGCCAGCAGAACACAGTCCTCATCAGCCCAGCTAGGCCTGCGCTCCCAGCAACTGCACACCAGCCCCTGACAAGGCACACTACTGCTAGCCTGCTGAGCTCCATCAGCCCAGGGGCAGAGCACACACTGGATGACAGCCTTGGTCTGTCCAACACTGCAGCCTTTCCCCGTCCATCCCTGACACACAGTCACATGCTCACCTACCAGTCTTATGACTAATGATGCAAACATGGAGTGTAAAGTCTCCTTAATTTGACCCTTGTTAAACTCCTAATTGGATTGGAGCAGGCTCAAGTGGGAAGCAAGCCTCAGTTATTCAAGGGTTCTTAAGAATGAAGCCCAAATTATAAAAGGCGGCTGGGCTGCAGGACAGCACCAAGAACGGGAAATGAATTGCAGCTGTCACTTAAGTTAAACATCTAATCAATTGCCTTTTTTAAACAGGTAACTTTTACAACAGTTTCTTCATTGTAATGCTCTTCAGAGTGTGCTTGACCCAAATTTAATCAGCTGTTATTAAAGCAGAGGGTGGCCCACAGAACAGGCACTGCAGGGCAGGACGCTGCATTCATAGCCTTAATGATTCTAAAATGACTACAACCAGTGCTTCATTCACGAGGACAAAGCTCAGCCTCTCAGCTCCACAACATCTTAACACAAGCTGTCTGAATAGACAGCGTCCATTTGTCCTTCATGAACTGTGGAGGTCAGCCACGCTGCAGATGAAGGCACTGCAACAGTTTCATTGTGTTTCTTCCCTACACTGTCTGAGGGAAGAAACCGACGCGTTCTTGTACATAAAATCAAGCTTCTCTGCAAAGAAATATATAGCTTAAGTGCAGAGGAAGGGGGTGCATGATATGCAGACAGGTGTAAAACATGAAGTAATTATAGAAGCTCAAATGAGTTCGTAGGCCCGAGGCAAGAAAGGAGCAGAGCCTTGACAAAAGGGAATAGCAAATCAGGGCCGCAAACAAAAAATGGCTTGAATGTGTAAATTAGCAAGAAAAATGAGACAGAAAAGCAGCTTTATTCTACTATTATTCCCCACATGAGAACAGAGCAGCTGAACATGATCAAGAGAGCTTTGGAGAAGAGAGGCAGGTGTCAACAAGGCCCTCCAGAGCGGGAGCTCTGCCCTCCCTGCCAGCCGCTCATTATGCGCAAGCTCTTGAGAAGTGCCTCCTAGACCTGACCTCTCATATTACTTCTTCTGTAAACACATAATCCCTGCTTGTTAGGTGGTGTCAACACCAGCACTCATCCACTAAGGGAGTGAACAGACACTTCAGAAGCGCTGCCAAACCCAAAGACCGACACCCAGATACAGCAACCTGGATTTCAACAAGGTAAACAGATCTGGTGCTGTTCTGTAAAATGCAATGTCAAGAGCCTCCTCTCTCATTAGCAAAGAAAAAAAAAGCCCCAACTGCTTGCTATGGTGGGACTACTTTCTTGTACAAGTAATTATTGGGTTACATACCCAAGGCTTGGAATAACACCTATTTATCAATTGCCTGCTGTGGTTATTCACATTCACTAAATAACTGGTTCTTTAAATCACACAAACACATAAATCCCAACCAACAGGTCATGAGCAATCCATTAATAATATAAAACTCAGCCGAGTACAGTAGCACATGCCTTCAATCCCAGCATTCAGAAGAGAGAGGTAGGTAGATCTCTGAGTCCAAGGCCAGCCTGGTCTACAGAGTGAGTTCTAGGACAGCCAGGGCTACACAGAGAAACCCTGTCTTGAAAAACAACAAAAGAAAACAAAATAAGGCAAAAAGAAATCATAAAACCTGATATACATTACTTGGACCAGACATGGCCAACTGTAATGTTGTGGGTTAAAACTTAATAGAGAATTTAATACCCTACATCTGTACCATTTCCTTAAAATAGAATGATAACTAAACATTTAATATATAGGATTGAAAAATATAATCTCATATTTTTAATATCAATTTTATTGATATTCAGATTTATGCAAAAAAAAATAGTTCTGGGTGCATTCAAGAAGTCAATCAGGCCAGGGGCAAGAACCCTGAGAGGGAGCTTGGCCCCTGATCGGCATCTTCCTTCAGTATTCTCCGGAGAGGATTTTATCAAATGCCAAGTGTCATCTGTGCTTCCTGGATCTTTAGGACACTATATCACCTGACTTGGAATTGATGCTGACAACATTTTAGAAGTGATGCATCATCTTGGCCTCATGACTAGGTCTCAGTAACCCTGGACTGCTGTCTCTGGCTCCCCTGCCCTGGGTGCCAGGACCCAGCCCGCCTGTGGAGGAAGAAGCTGTCCACAAGGAGCTGTATGTAACGCTGACAGCAATGGGAGTGCCACACGGAGAAAGGCTTCTTCCAGAGGCAGAGGGGTAAAGGCCACATACTAGATGTGGGACATGGCTCTGAACAGCTGCTTCCACTGTATGCAAACAGAAAACTGCACTGGAAGACATGAGCCTATGCCAGGTATGCTGTGCTGGCTCCTCTTCATGTCAGCTTTACACAAGCTAGGGTCGTGTGGGAAGAAGGAGTCTTAATGCAGAAAAGGATTCCATGGGACTGGCCTTTATGGGAGTCTCAAAGTCTGTGTGAGAGGTTCCAGCTCTCCGTGGGCAGTGCCACCTACAGGATGGTGTTCTTGAATGCAGTTAAGAAAGAAGGCTGAGCCAACCATGAGCTAGCAGGCCAGGAAGCAGCATTCCTCCACAGTCTTCCTTCATCAGTTTCTGCATCCAGGTTTCTGGCTTCAATTCCTGATTTGACTTTTTTTCAGTAATGGATTGTGATGTGGAAATGCTGAGCTGACATAATCCCTCTCCTGCCACAGGTTGTTTTTGGTCATTTTTTTTTTTTATCACAATAGAAACTGCAAATAACACACATTCTGAACTTTTTCTTAGCATTAAGACACCATTTTTATTATACAAAATGGAATTTCTAAAAACTTATTTTAGAATATAAAACTAGTTCATTTGCATATTTCTCCAGATGTACTGCTCATTTAATTTCAACTCTGTATCCTGGAAAATCACTTCTAATATTGTTCTTCCAACAAACTAATTGTGGTGTCTTCGTTCATCAAGGAAGATAACATTAAGAGTCTTTGAGTTGGCTCAACAGAGCACTGGATGTTCCTTTAAGGGACCTGGGTTCAATTCCTAGCACCCACATGGTAGCTCACAACTGCCTGTAACTCCAGTTCCTGGGGATCCCTATACGCACACAGGCAAAATACCCATATAAGTAAAACAAATCTTTAAAAAGAAGATTCACTTATCTATGAGATTAATTTGCATGTCAGAAAGATCTATATAATCCTAGGCACAGCACCTTTCACTCATTTTTCTGTTTCTGTGACTATTCACCCATCTCATTTCAAAACACCATTCTGAGCTACAAAAATGAGGAAGATGGGGGGAAGCCCAGTGTATAAAATACTTGCCATATAAGCTTGAGCACCTCACTTTGAATCTCTAGGACCCATATAAAGCCGGAGAGCATGGGTCTATAATCTCAGAGAGCTTCTACTACAAGAAGGGAGGTGGAGACAGTGGAACCTAGAAGGTTGCAAGTCATCTGGCCTGGTCAGCAAAGCAGTGAACAATGTCTCAAATGAGGTTGCAAGTGAGGACAAACACCACACACACACACACACACACACACACACACACACACACACACGAGGCAGGGATGATATATCATCTCTTTATTGTTTTAACGAATAGATGGTTTTACTTTATATGAATGTTTTATTCATGTGTACACATGTACCACAAATATGTCTGGTGATTTCAAAAATCAGAAAAAGATATCCAGTTCCCTAGAACTGGAGTTATAGAAGGTTTGAACTACCAAGTGGGTACTGGGAACTGAATGTAGGTTCTCTGTGACAGCAGCCAGTGCTCTTAACTACAGAGCTTCTCTACAGCCCACATCATTTCTTTTAATAATGGGCAAAAAATGAGAACTCTAAGATCTTAGTGGTATCAAAAGAGACTTCAAATTATTTAACGTCTTACCTAATAAAACATATCTGAGTATTTCCATTGATTTTCTATCAAATATGTGAAGAAGGACCTATTTATAATAATCTCCTCTTGATTTAGAAGTTCAGTTTGGGGTGGTCTGACATAAAAACCTAAGTTCTGCAGGTCATGCTTCTCCATTTTTGGGGAGGAAGGTATTTTGCAGGAATTACATATTTCACAAATTTGTAGTTTCCGATAATGAAACCCATTTTTAAAACAAGTCTTGTACATTGCTATTTGCCATTCCTTCACAGACCTAAAATTTGTAATTACAAATTTTAAGGGACATACTATGAATGAACAATGAACGAATAATGTTGACTCTCTGTCTCACAGAAAATAACTCTTGGGTTACTCTGTTCACACTAACTTCTACCTGCTGGTCAGATGTGTATGCGGTGGGAAACTAATATACACACCTAACCTAATCCCACCACAGCCACCCACAAGAGTCTCAGCTGGACGAATTAACCTTAGCCTTTTCAGGACCACTGAAGGGACTCCTACAATGTTTAGGAATTATACTTGTTTTCCAGACTTTACTAACTCACTATTTTGGTTTGTGTAATCTGTAGATTTTTTAAAAAACCTAATTCTATTATACCAGAGAAAATTCTTTATGACATTTTATTCCTCCTTAAATTTACTTAAGGTTGTTTATGACCTGCTGGATGGTCATTCTAGAGAATGTTCCAGATACTGCAGAAGAATTCTATTTGTTCAGTGTTCTCTAGATGTGTATTAGGTCTGGTTAGTTTCAGGTGTATACGACCTTTCTGCATTGCAAAGAGGTTGTGATCTACACTTAAGAGGTTCATGCTCCAAAACAAGTCTCTCTCTCTCTCTCTCTCTCTCTCTCTCTCTCTCTCTCTCTCTCTCTCTCTCACACACACACACACACACACACACAGCAGTATCACAGTGCAATAACAATAGCCCCAGTAGGCTCATCTATTTGAAGGCTTAGTCCAAGGCCATACACTATTTGAAAGCATTTGTTGGAGGCAGTGGGGGTGGGATTTGGGGCCCCGTGCTAGGCCCAGAGCCTCTCCTTCCTGTGACCTGCAGATCAGAATGTAGCTCTCGGCTACATGTGTACCCCCATGCTCCCTGCCATGATGATGGTGGACTAAGCTTCTGAGATTGTAGTCAAGCCCTCTTTTCTTTTTTGAAGAGTACCCTTGGCCATGGTGTCTCTTCTCAGCAGCTATAGAACAGTCTCTCTCTCTCTCTCTCTCTCTCTCTCTCTCTCTCTCTCTCTCTCTCACACACACACACACACACACACACACACACACATACACACCATCTTATAGTACAATCAAGTCACAGGCACATTATTTCACAGTGTATTTCACAAGTGTATGATTCCGTACTGTGCTACACCCAAAGGTCTTCTTGGCTGCAACATGATCATACCGGACTGAGTTGTCAATCTTTATCTAGGTATTTTATACACTATTAAAGTGGGATGCTATTGGTGTTTCCAACGGCTATTGAAGAACTGTGTATTGCATTTTTCAATTCTGTGCCTTTGTTTTATATTTACTGGAATCTATTGTCAGTAATAGATACTAGATAGAATTATCATTCGAAAAAAAATTCTTTATCATTAAAAAATGTCCAGTTTAGCTACTTTTTTTTGAGATGGTGTTTTAATGTGTAGCCCTGGCTGTCCTAGAACTTACTTTGGTGACAGGCTAGCCTCTAACTCTTACAGATCACCCCGCCTCTGTTCCCACATGCTGGGACTGACCACTCTTTGGAAGTCTGCCACTCTAACACACTGTGATTGTTATTTGCATGGCACAGCTCTTTGTATCATTTAATTTCTAACTCACCCGTATCTCTGTGATTTTTGTGTTTTGATTACTTTCGTCTGAGATAGTGAGGGTTGGTCTCAAGACACTGGGCATTTTAGGAAAGTGCTATATACTACCAATCTACAGCCCTGTTATTCACAGAGATCCTCCTGTCTCGGTCTCCTGAGTGCTAGGACTAAAGGCTTGTCACACCATGCCTAGCCTCTTCATTATCTATTTTTTTGAGACAGAGTTGCTCTGTGTAGGTAGCCTTGGCTGTCTTGGACCCATTCTTAGACAAAGCTGGCCCTGAACTTATAGAGATCCACCACCCTCTGCCTTCCAGGAGCTAGAATTAAAGGCCACTAATACCACCCAGACATTATTTTTTATACTAGTCTGTTGGTTTATACTATCTGCACCTACAGGATTCACATTCATGAATTCAACCAATTACCAATCAAAAAATTTCAGCAAAAAAAAAATCATTTGTACTAAACACGTGCATATCCTTTCTTGGCATTGTACCTTAAGTACTGTAGAACCACTATGCACACAACACTTACATCCTATTGGAGATCATGAGTACTTTAGAGATGACTGATAGGAGTATAGATAGAGTTTTATGCAAATCCTGTGCTTTTCTGTATGTGAGCCTTCAACATCTATCTGTGCTGGCAGCTATAGGAAATCATGGAGCCCTTTCCCAATGGGAACAGGAATGCCCACGTGTGTTTTACTTTCTGAGAGATTTAGCAGACCTTATGGGATGCTTAATTTATCAGAATATGGGCTTTTAAAGCTTTCTATTTTCTTCTCTAAGGAATCGGAGCTGCACCTCTTCCCTCGTGTCCTTTCCACACCTTGCTGAGCAGTGCTGGGAAGAGGGAAAGAATGTTAAACCACAACGTTCTGATACTTGCCTCGATCATGTCTTCAAACATTTTAATGTTCTCCATTATTCCTCAATGATTGGTTCTTTGATTAAACTTATAAGTTCTTTCTTACCCTGAAGCCATGTATTCATTTTGCATGATTAATTACCTTTTTCTATTTTCTTGTCACTGCAACTCTGTTTTTCAGTTTATAATATCCACTATGTATAAACCTGTGTTTTTAGATATGTTAAAAATATTTTAAAACTATGTGTATAGGTGTGTGGTGTGTATGTGTGTGTGTGTGTGTGTTTTCAAGTACTTGTGTATGCCAGAAGAGGTCATCAGATCTCCCAGAGGAGCAGTTGCAGGTGGCTGTAAGCTGCCCAACACAGGTGCTGAGTTCACAATTTTGAAAACAGGAAGCTCACGATGAAGCAGGCTACTGCTTCTCAGCTTCCTGAGAGGACTTGGTTGTTTAGGTTCAAGGAGTCAACAACTGAAGACAGAAAAAGTAAACTAGATCCCACCCAACACCAACACTGTGTAAAACAGAGACTCCTTAATATAAGTTCCAATTATAGCAAAGGACATGCAACTTAATTTGTCTTACAAATACCAAAGTCCTAAAGATTTTCATAACAAATGATATGCTATAAAGAAAACATAAATATTATAAAATTCAAATATTTAATGTATTTTAAATTGTAGTGTGGTTTACTTTGTACATGAGGAAGATAAAAACTCATCTATATAAAAGTCAAAGGGCTGTTGTACACAGACCTCAAAGTTAAATAAAATATTAACAATGAAAGGAGAGAACCTTAGCAATCATCTCCCTCAACGCTCAAATGGGTTAAGAAACAGCAAGTTAATAAGACCATATAGTTCACTCAAAAGCTTAAGTCCCAAGCCCAAGCTTCCTGACCACAAGCCAAGAGCATTTTCTCTGAAAGGAGTTACCTGAGAAGCAGAGACAAAGGGAAAGCATTTGTCAGTTCTGCATATCTCAGATGTAGAGGCCAGCACATTGGCTCCTTCTTCCTTCAGAAAGGATGGATTCAACCAGGGCTGACCTCCCACCCCAAGGTGCTTTCACATGCAATGTCACCTTTCACAGAAAGTGGGGGCAGGGTGTACAGCAGGAGGGGAGCAGGGCCCTGACTGCCCTATGGGACAGTTTGATGGTCGTCCAGGCTGCAGAGGAATCTGTACCAATTCTACCATTCTGAGAAATCAGGACAGGACTACTTAAGTATCTTAAAGGTATTCAGAGTACTACATTATGAGGGGTCTGTGACGCTTCTTTGGCTCCCACTATCCCAGGCAAGCACTGTGCTGTGCCTCCTGTCCTGCAGACTCTGCTGACTCAGCCTGTGACTTCTGCAGTCAAGAAGCATAACTCGCTCTAATCTTTCTGGCTTCCTTTCTTTTTTCATTCCAATTGTTATTACCATTCTTACAGAGTTCAGTTTCCAAATAGATAATCTATAACTTTAATATCAAAGCCATGGACTTTGGATTCTAGCCGACTGTGTTCACGTACAGCCATGTTCTACCTCACTCTGCCTCCTGCCTCCCAGACATCTTACCTGCTCAAGAACTCATCATACTGATATCTTACCCCCATCCATGGTTGCCAGGTAAGCTGCTCAACTGGATTCCTACCTAAATTTGGCTTTACCAATGAAATGACTGAAATGCAAGTTAAACTAGACAGTCTAAGGGTTTATACATCTGATACAAAACCTGCTCTTAACAAGACCTGCAGTGTTTGTCACCGCTCCATTTCCCTCCAGTTTATTACTGTAACTACCTACCACTGATTCCCATCAGTTTGAACCCAGCAGCCTAGCAGTTATGACTCACAGAGGCACACCCCCACATCCTTCTGCCCGGGTATCAGTCATTTTGTTTTTCCCTTCTTACACATGTTGCAGCTGTGTGATAGGAGTGATTCTAACTTTACTGAAGTGACGGAGTCACAAATTCACAGTTTGCATATGGTAATCTCTACTCCTCAATCGGTCACTTTTTTTCTTAATCAGTCTTCTGATACTATTGGTGTTGGTTGGAAACAGCCCAGTTCTTCCACAGCCCTCACCTGAGTTCCAAGGCTTTTATAAACAGGAGAAAGGGAACTCTTCAAGGATCATCAATAGCATCTCTTTTCTAACCTTAATTACTTCCCACAATGCAACATCCTTTCTTGCTACCCTTTGAAACCTCTGGCTGAGTTTCCAAAACCAGTATCTCATTCTTCACTTATTAATACGTATGACAAGGATAAATGCTATAGTAATAATAATATAGTTTTCCTCACAGAAAATATCCCATGTGTTAATTGTTTGTGGGTATAAGAAAATGGTGGCATTTTCTTCTGTTAGTGTGAAAACAACCAGCTCCTTCCTGTCAGTTTTCACAAACATAGCTTCGTTTTCTGTGACACAAGCATGCTCAATCAGCTCTTAAAATATGTCCTGTATCCACATTTGACAAAATCTCATTTCTATTATATCCAGTTTTATTGAAAGATTATCCCATAATTTACTTTGTATCTCCTATTTCAACTTCAGTCTGGCTGTCTCTGGTTCTGTCTTTACAATCTAACACAGATGTAGAAAGGCAAGGGATTCCTCGTGTCCTCTGAACTCCATGTGATGGCTAAAATTGATCTGAGGTCTTCACTAGACTCTCTGGTGTTGGCTTTACAACAGTCCTGTTAAGTTTTCCCCTCTGTGAACATTGCTTCCCATTCATTCCTCCTAGCCCATCGTCCTCCGTGGAGCTCACAGTCATGTCCTCTCATTGCACTGGTCTTACCATGTACTGTCTGTCTCCCGCAGACTTGCAAATGTTCTCGTTCTAGGACAAGTATCTACGGGTCACTTTCCCCAGTTTCTTCTAAGCCTTACAGTCAGCTGCCTGTTTCACCTTTTCACCTGGATAATCCCCTCATCAGTGGTTAAAACTTAACTTTATGTAGTAAAAAAAAAAATGTGGATATATTTGTCTATTAACTGGTAGAGTTTCTGTACTCAGGTACAGCAAATACTCCTGCATGTGTGAACTTTCTCATAGAGTTGTCCTAAGCATAGCTATGAGCTATGTTTTCTATAGCTGAATTAGTTGTCCTGAGTCTTGAGAACAGGAGGATGGAAAAAGAAAATTATATTCTAAAATGTTTGCTGTTAAAGGCTGGCACACCCGTTCCTCAGGCTTCTGCTCAGAAGACGTTCATTCCTGGGCTGGGTTCCGATGTTCCTCCTTCACAGCTCTGCAGGATCTCCTGCACTCACTGGGCTCTTGGCTTGCAACTGTATAGTCTGTGGTTTGCAGCTCTATTGACCTGAGGATTGTGTGAGGCAGGGATGGTCTCACGGGAACAGTGCGTAGCTTTAAGAGAACCTAGGTACATGTCTGAACACTGAATGACTTATGCTCCATTCCTAAGTCCACACAAGGAATTTCAGTGCTGCTTTTCCATGTTTCCAAGCTTGTGTTAACAAAGCACTACAGATAATACAAGCTTGCATGGCTGTAGCTCTAGTAATTTAACATATCTACTTCCCATGAGCAGCCTAAAGACTACATTTTAAACAATGCTTAGGTACAGAAGTAGAGGGTGCTTTGGTTCCTCTGAGAAAGGGAACAAAATACAGGAGCAATAAGGGAGACAAAGTGTGGAGCAGAGACTGAAGTAAAGGCCACCCAGAGACTGCCCTACCTGGGGATTCATCCTATAAACAGTCACCAAACCCTGACACTACGACAAGAAGCATATACCAAAAGGAGCATGCAATGGTTCTCTCTGGAGGGGCCCTGCCAGAGCCTTGCAAATACAGAGGCAGAAGCTAGCAACCAACTATTGGACTGGGGTGGGGTCCCTAGTGGAGGAGCTGGAGGGTGGTCTGGAGGAGCTGAAGGGGTTTACAGCCCCATAGGAAGAACAATGATTTCGGCCACCAAGGTGCCCCAAGACTACCAGGGACTGAACCATCAACCAAGGGGCACACATGGTTTCAGCCAAAAATGTGGCAGAGGAAGGCCTTGTTTGGGCATCAGTGGGAGGAGTGGTCCTTGGTCAGGTAAAGGCTCAACAGAGGCCCCAACAAAGGGAAACTGAGGGGGAGGGAGGGGGGAGTGTGTCGGGTGGAGAGGCATATATGTGGAGGCAGGAGGTGGGAGGAAGGTTTTGGGGTCTTTGGGGGAGGGTGGAAATCGGGAAAGGTTTTACCATTGGCAATGCAAATGAAGACAATATTCAATAAAAAAGAAAGTTCATAATTCGTAAATGATGAAAAATGAAAATATGGGGCTGTAGAGATGGCTCAGCGGTTAAGAGCACTGATTGCTCTTCCAGAGGTCCTGAGTTCAATTCCCAGCAACCACATGGTGTCTCACAACCATCCGTAATGGTGTCTGAAGAGAGCAGTGGTGTATTCATATACATAAAATAAATCTTAAAAAAAAGAAAAATGAAAATATGTATTTTCAAGTCAAAGACAAAGAACTTTCTCAAAAGGATCATTTGTCAGGATGGAAATTCTGTCTTATGGATTTTAAACACCATGAAAAAACAAAAACACCATGAGAAAAAAGCAAGCTGAAGAGGAAAGGGTTTATTCAGCTTACACCTCCACATCACTGTTCATTGCCAATGGAAGTCAGGACAGGAACTTGAACAGGGCAGAGACCTGGAGGCAGGAGCTGATGTAGAGGGCATGCAGGAGTGCTGTAACTAGCTTGCTCCTCCTGGCTTGCTCAGCTTGCTTTCTTAGCACCCAGGACTGCCAGCCTAGGGATGGCCCCACCCACAATGGGCTGGCCCTCCTTCATTAAGAAAATGCCTTATAGCTGGATCTAATGGAGTCATTTCCTCAACTGTGGTTCCTTGCTCTTTGATGACTCTAGCTTGTATCAATCTGACACAAAAAAAGTCAGTACAAACTCCAAACTTGCTTCATGATCTAGTTTAGCATCAGTAAGTTCACAGTGACAGCTCATCATGCTCGAGGAGATTCTCAATCTACTTATCAAATTTTGATTTTAATATGTATCAGAAGAGAAAATGGATACCCATTGTGTAGAATGAATTACAGCATGTAATTACTATTTCACTTATGTAACTGAAAGTTAAACTTGAAAAATATATGGCTACTAATCCTCACTTAGTGGCCATTCTTTTAACTACTTCCATGCCCTAATCTGTCCCCTCAATTTCTCACCTTAGGTTTGCACCCAGACCCACTTCTGTGTACAGTCCTGTGCCAGTGTTTGGGAGTAAGGGACAAATAAAAGGGAAAGGAAATCCTCTGCAGTTTAAGAACTGTTTGCAACAGTGCTCAACTCCAGCAAACTAACCCCAGCGGAGTCAAGAGAGGAAGAAATGCAGTTCTTCTCAGTGGAACGTAGAGGGTAATATGGCAGGGAGGGTGTGGGGGCCTGACTGAGACTGCCCCCCACAGTCTCATGTATTTGAATCCTTGGTCCCCAGTCCATGGAACTGCTGGGGAAGCATTAGGAGGTGTAGCTAGTTGGAGCAGGTATGCCACTGCGACTGATCTTTGAGGTTTCAAGACTCACAGCCTTGCCAGTTAGCTCTCCCAGCTGTTCTGCTGCCGTGCAGGCACGCCTCCATTCTAGTTAGGCTGAGACAGGAGAGAAGGGCATTGCAGGCAGGGGAAAGGACGACAGACGAAGGCATGGCAACTGGCACTGAGGGGTGAGGGATGCCAGCAGACAATGCTGAGCACTTGCAGGCCATCCAGCACAGCCTAAAAGATCCACTCTGGTTCAGTGAGAGACACTGTCTCAGGAAATAAGTCAGTGAGCAAGAGGAAGACACCAACACCTTGCTCTAGTGTTTGCATGTGTATAAGAGTGTGAGTGCCTACACACTAATGTTCATGTAACACACACACACTCATATGGGGGGGGGGAGAGAGAGAGAGAGAGAGAGAGAGAGAGAGAGAGAGAGAGAGAGAGAGAGAGAGAGAGAATGAACAGTGGCTATAATGATGGTTTGAGTAGGTTTATTGGCATTGTGTATATGTGGTATGAAAGCCAGAGCCAAGTCAGCTTGCTGGTGCGAACAAAGGAGTAATTGGCAGTGCGCTTGGATGTTAGTCTGAAATGTATCTTATATATGGGAGAGGATACAGAAACAACAGGGCAACTGAGCCTGAAGTATGGAGAAAGGTTTTGAGCTACACGTGCAAATTTGAGAGTGAACAATACAGTACAGTGAACAATAAGTAGCCATTTAGCAGCGATTCATCCAATAGCCATTTTAGATAAGCCCAGGGATCTAGAGTCAGAAGTGCTAAGATCTAGCTGTCAGGTACTGTGTAGATTTGGGAAAAAAATTTTTAAAGCAGTTTATTTGTATAATAGGTATTAATTTAATCTGTGCAACAATCCCACAATGTAAAATATTCTTACCTTTATTTTGCATATGAGAAAACAAACTCAGAGAACAAAGTGGGGCCTGGGCTGTGGAACCAGTAGACATGGACAAAAATCAGTTTCCCAGATACCTAGCTTTGAAAGTGGATGGGTGTTAATGGATTGCCCTGTGTCTCAGAGTCTTACCAAGAAGATGCAGGCAACAGTATCTACTCTACATTGCTTTTGAGAGGACACAAGTACAAGAATCTTGTAGGATACAAGTTATTAATGGTAATTCTTCTTTAACTAGCCTGCTTGGTGATCTTTACTGATGCAGGTATTTTAGTGCATGCAATAAACTGGTCTTTGCCCTTAAGCTGCTTATTATCTCAAGTTCAGAGTATGGAGAATATCAAGTACTGGGATCAATACATAAAAATGTCAACTCTTAGTAAATTCTGTTCTGGTCCTTTGTCAAGAGAAGTGTCTAAGCAGGACACAGCTTACAGAAGCTACCTGCAGAGATCTGGGCATCTTACTGCTATAGCACAGCCTTAATACATTTATAGCCTTCTTCTGTTGGTAACAGTGTCTGTCCTCATTCTAGTATGCCCTCAGTAAGCCACCAAGATCTTAACCTTCATAACACAAGTGCCACTCACGGATGCAGTTATTACAAGAAAGGAAAGCTAGCTGATGGGATTTAAAGTGTTACAGGCCACTGAATCACTGGCTATGTGGTAAGGGCATGTGGAGAATGTCACTCAAGTCTTGCCAGCACAAGGAAGTCCTGCTAATGAAATAGACCTCTGGGACATGAAGGCCATACCAACAGTTTCTAAATCTTCCAGACTTCCTCAGGAAACCTGTATCAGAAATAGAAATGCTTTATTAACAATCCCCACTATTTCCCTTGCAGGCTGCACTTCACAGCAGCTGTCCTGAAACACACTCACCACTCCAGGCTTCCTACCTGGTTAATCTACTCAAAGGTGCTACGAACATCTTGAAGTCTAAACAAACAAAAAGCAGCAAAGGTCTGGCAGTCAGTCCCCCAACACTGAGGATGAAGAAATGATATCAAATCAACTTAGAAACATCTCTCCTCTCTTTCTCTCTTTCTTTTAGGGATATGATGTATTTTTAATATCTGTTAAAAACAAACAAACACACACACACAAACTTAACTGTGCCAACACAAAGCTAGGAAAACAGTAAGTGGCTAGACCATGATCTGGAGAATTCTTGGGCATCAGACAAGAGCATGGGAATAAATCACTTAGAGAATTAGCTCTGTTCCAGGCTTCATTAGTTCTAATTATTCCCAAATATGCTCATCTGGATGTGTGTGCGTCTGCTGGGACTGATGCACAATAGAGCAGGCACCATATAAACTCCTCTGAGCACAGAGAGACTTCATCAAACTGAGATGCCCCTTCCTGCAGAAGCCACCAGATGAGACACACGGAGCAGTTCCAGGACACACAGCAACAGGACTGAAGCTCGCTCGAGCACACTGTCCTTATGTTCCTTACCTGAACATCACAGCAATGATGAGGGGCAACCCCCCTGTCCCCCAAAGACACTGATCTCATCTGACTCAGGTCTGGTGGCACACACAGCAATCCCAGCACTAGTGAAGCAGAGGCAGGCAGATCTCTTGTGAATCCAAGGCAAACCTAGTCACATAATGAGTTTCAGGACAGCCAGGTCTACACAGAATGCTTCAAAAATAAATAAAAAGAAATAATAGCGATTTCATTTTATTTGGGGCGAGTGTTAGCAAATAAAAACATGAACTTACTCTTAACAGAAAATTAGGATTTAAAAGTAAGTAATATTCATAGAGAATGAATATAAGTGGGATTTCTGCCTTTAAAAAAACAGAAATATGGAGACATGGATTATATTTTGCATTTTATTAAAATGCTTACTTAATTGTTTAATACTACTTAATCATCCAATGCATTTTTTAAAACAACTCAGCTCACTGGCGGCCCTTTGGCTCTCTCTATTTACCATCTGACTCTGGCATGGTGGGTAGTCAACTCAAGCACTGTACTTCCAAGACCATAATTCAGTTCAAGAGTCCTGACTGGTCAGACTAAATTGTCAGTCTTGCTCACCCCAAACCTGTTGACTGACATAGATCCCAGGGTGGACAATTTACACAGTAGACGGTGAACCCACTGTGACGCTCTTACTTTGTCCTCTGACCTGTACATGAGTGACATGGTATACATGTAAGCCCATCCCAACAGATAAAGAAAGAAATAAAAGTTAATAAAACTAAACTTTCCTGGGCTTACTTTGACAGTAGATACACAGAGAAGATTAAAGAGCCACCATACAAGGACGACAGTGAAGTGTTCCATAGTTTAAAAGGTTTCATGTTGTCTTTAATTCATTAAATATATCACTTTTTACAAGAATTTACTCCACTCATGTTAAATGCTTTCGAAGCCATTGTTACTGTTTCAAAATGAAACCAGGAGCCAGCCAACACGCACAGGGTTTTATCGGTAGTCCGTGTGCCTTGGATGCTCCTTATTTACATTTAAAGTTGATTTACATCTCTGTGCATTAGTGTAAACACTGGTGAGTCTGTTTACAGACACAGAAGCTATTGGCAGAAAAGGTGATTCTGTGGAAATTATGATTCACTCCAAATGGGGCATGAGTTCTAATGAAGTCATAGGAAACACTAGGTTGCAATTTTAAGCGTGTGTGTGTGTGTGTGTGTGTGTGTGTGTGTGTTCATATGTGTGGTGCACATGCATGTTTACCATGTATGAAGAGAGCAGAGAGGTCAACCTCTGATACCATTCCTCATGATGTGCCCACTGTGTTTTCTGAGATGAGCCTGACTCTTCTGGCAGTCCACCCATGAAGCCCAGGGGCCTGCAGGCTCAGCACCCCAGTGCCAGCACTGAGGCTCACTCCAATTGCCTGACTTTATTATGCAGTGTTCTTAAGCTTGACCTTAGGTCTTCATGCTTACCTAGAAGGTCCTTTATGGAAGGGGTTATTTCCACAGGCCACAATGTAAAAAAATTGACACAGAATATTTAGTGACTTTAACTTGTCCATAGAGAGTTCTTTCTATACTTAGAATATGTTAATACATTCAATTTATTTCAGCTAAATCCTTTTTTCTATGGATACTATATTTGTACACTTGTTTTTTTTTTTTTTTTTTTTAGAAATAATGGTTATGCTGGTTGGTTCTTATTCAAAATAATAATATAAAATTTATTTTAAGTCAAACTTTGAAAATACCTAAAAGTAGTAAGATAAACTAATAATTCTAGCTACAGCCTGTGGGATGGTGCATGCCTTTAATCCCAGCACTCAGGAGACAAGGGCAGGCAGATCTTTGGGGGTTTGAGGCCAGCCTGGTAAACATAGCAAGTTCTAAGACAGTCAGGATTATGTAACAGAGATACTGTGTCAAAAAAAATAATCCAGTTACATATGTTTAAACCAGTAAGATATTAATACTTTGCAGTAGGGAACAAGAAAAATCTCCTGTCCCTAATATGGTGAGAGTTTTAAGATTGACACCCCGGGTTGTCCTCTGACTTTGACATGAGTGCCATGGGACATGCGTCTCTCTATTCAGAAAAGTGCGCGCGCGCGCGCACACACACACACACATGTGCACACACATGCACACACATACACACGCGCACACACATACACATGCACACACATACACACATACACATACACATACACACACGCACAGATATTTATGTACAGCACTTAGCCACAGGGTTTTAGTAGTACCCAATGGTGATGTAACTATCTCTTATTGAAAGCTGCTCTACAGTGTCTAGTTCATTTGGAAAGAATATATTTCAGTCATCATATTTGCCAAAAGCCATATGGCAAAGCATGTGTTCTGAACAGGGCAGGGAGTATCATGAAATATGGTACCAATATAAGGGCTGAAGGGTACAGGTATAGTCAATCCCATACCTGGTAATGTATAGATATTATTGACATACATCCTAATTATTGCATCCTAATATACTGATATAAACTGAAAACATTACCAAGAGAGAATACATTTACTACAACTAACTCGCCAGACCTCTCAGCTTAGTGGCACAGTGACTGCAGAGGAGTGGGTCTGTCTCCGTGACTGATGCCCCATGGCTCTGTGGCTCGGCTGCTACTGTCTAGCATCTTGAGAGTCTATCACACATCACTGCCCCAGGAAGACATCATTATCAAGAGCAGTTCCTACCACAGACTACTATAGAGTAAAAGCATTGTAATGTGACTGACCATGTTCACTTTAAAGGGTCTTTTTCTGTTAAAAGAATAAAACTGTAGGGGGAAAAATCACATCTAAAGAGTAAGAGTTTCAAGGAGGGACTTTGGTCCTGTATCAGGAAGAGCTTTTAACAATTCCTTTTTGTTGGTGGACTCCCTTTTGTTGTGGGCTCTGCCTCAGTAGAGGGACTGGAGAACCATACTGGTTAACAGGAGACACACAGCCAAGGGAGGGGCCCTAAAGATCGCTGGATTTCTCTTCTGCCCTTATAGAAATTGTGAATTCTTCCTCATACTAACCGCATGGCATGGTATAACGAGATGGTCACTTGAAGCTTTACACACAGTTACATATGCTAAGCATTAGTATTACTGAAAATTACATCATAATTAAAATGCATATGGAAAATTTATAACATAGTAGACAGGGGGGGAAAAAAAGCACCCAGGGCAAAGCTTTCTTTGTTCTGATTTGACTATGGTTTAGAGACAGGGGCTGATGTAGCCTAGGCTGGCCTGCTTTTTGCTATGTATTCTAGGCTGAACTCAAACTTAATTCTTCCTGCTTCAGTCTCCTATGCGGTAGGATGATATGCAGCCCTGTGCCAGTCTACCTGGCCATATAGTGTTCTGGGAGAGGCTTCCACTTTAAGTAATGATAAAAGGGAGTTTCAGTAAGGCTTGAAAAAAAACCAATATATTATTTTGGCTTTCATACTCACTGATATCACAGAGTGAAACAATATGAGAAAATAACCTCATACAAGTACATAAATACTTACCCAAATAATTATCAAAATAACTATGTCTAAACTTTTCATTTCAAAATGCTATAGCCCACTAACATTTTTTTTACTTTTGTGCATTTTAATTTATTTATTTTGTGCATATGGGCCAGGATATATGCTTTATAGCGCACCTGTGGAATACACACTACAATCACAGCAGTTAGCTCGCTTCCACTGTTTGGTCTTGGGAACCACAAGCTTGTCATCAAGCCTGGGACCCTGTGCCTTCAGCTGCTGAGCCATCACACTAGCCCTACCTATGAAAATCCACTGGCTTTAGACAGAAATAGTACAAGTTTACATTCATCGGATAGTATATATCCTTCTTTAATATTTTCCCTGTGTGACAATTCAACAAGTTATAACATTGAAATTGATAATATAACATGAAGATTTCTATAATAAGAAGTTTTAACGCCATTGATCATATCTTTAATGTAACATATCTTTAATGTAACATATTAGCCTCAGAATACTTACCCACAGCAGCTGCTGCTACAGAGAAACCAGGAAGCCCAAGAACCCACATACACCGGCCTTTGTAATGTAGTCCACAAACTGTGGACTGACACCAGCCACTGTCAGGCCAACCTGGCTCTGAAATTATTTGTGTGACCTTGAGCAAGAGACTTAGCCTTCCTAATACATACTGGTCTCTCCATCTTTGAGGCCTACCATTTCTTTTGCAGACTAAATGAAATCATACACTCATTAAGTACTGATCTCTGCTCTATTTCAGCTCCGCTCGTGAACCATATATCCCATGTAAGCCTCATTAAGAACATCACAGCATCCAAGGCATACAGGAAGACAAATTTCATGGCATCAGATGATATTATTTTGATTTTGTACAGCTATTGGAACCATCCCAGCCAATCCTATGCTTTTGACATGAGCTCCAAAGGTTAAGTCACTATCTAAGAAAGGTAATCTGGTTGTTGCCTTTCCCAGCAGCCTGCAAGCTCGGCAATCTGCATAGAGAGGGGCATTTGTCATCATTAGCTGAGCTGTGACAGCTGGCACCCAGGGTGGCCTGGAATCAAGAAGTGGCAGAGATACTCTGGGTCTTGGTTGCCATTCGGGATAGTCAAGTGTCCTGTAGGAAAAGCTTTGTGATGTAACTAACAGCACTGAACATGCTTGAATTTTCCACAACGTGGATACTACAACGATGGCATGTAATTAGCAGGCTGCCTCCAGACAGCAAGATGCCGTTTCGCTGCTTCCTGCCTGCTTCTACGGGGTTCTCTGTTCAGACCCCTGGCGTTGCTTTTTTTTTAATTTATATTTTATTGCAGTTGTTGTTTTTAATTCTATGTTAAGACTGGGTTAGGGTGATCAATTAAATATATGTAAGGAAACAGAACACAGGTGGAGAGGATGGTTCTCAGAGACATTAGAAATAACTTCCCAGGAAAGAGTTCAAATACATACATACAATATGGCATACTTTCTTGGGATAACATTAATATCAAAGCTAGACCATTTCCACAACATGTCCTCCAATTGTCTGAAGTTCATAATGAATATTTTTTAAAAATCCTTGGCAAAGTTTAAAGTAGGAATCTTTACTAAATGATTGCTACTATGTGTCTGAAATAGCTGTGGTTAATGTATTTTAAAGATAGGTGTTAAATCTGAAAATTTTTATATCTAGTTAACACAAAGCAATATAAATAATTAAAAATAAAGTTTAAATTAAGGAACAGGTTGACCAACCTTTGAAAACTTAGAATATTGCAGTCTCTCTATAGTCACCAGTGCTTAAAAATGTAATCAATAACACTGGCTTTATATTATTATGTAAACTAGTTTTTCACAAATAAAACTAATTTTTGTGTTAATGTAAAATCTATGCAAATACATGCAGTCATTTATCAGGAGAGCTGACAAGCATTCCATATTGGAGAGGGAATGAAACTGCCTCAAGAATAGAGGCAATTAATTATTTCTGTATTTTTTCTTCTTCTGTCTTGAGGCACAAAAGTTATCCATCCAGTTAAAACGGCAAATGAAATAAAGAGATTATTTTTTTATTTAAACACATATGGCTTTTGCCTGCAATACTGATCACCACAAGGTCTACAGATGCCCGTGGCTAAATTGTGTGCCGGCAGATGCACACAAGGGAAAACTCGCTAATGCAGCGTGGAGAGAAAAACAAATGAAGAACTGCGCTGCCTACTCAGAAAGTCAACCCAGAAACCAACCCACACCCACCCCTCCCCGATGAATTATGCATTCTGCTTATCAACTACAGGTGAAGGTTACAAAGCATTAACCTTGGTCTGTGGCAAAAAGTAGAAAATGCTTTTAAATTAGTAAAGACATTTTTGTGTGCATGGGTAGTTATCAATGTAGGCGGATGTCTGAGAAATACATGGATATTTCTATGGCTACAATGGCCAGTGAGATTTAAACTTCTGGATCTTACAACAGAAAGTGTATAACACTAAAATGGGTGTGATGAGTAGAAATTGTTCAATTTCTAGTCAGCAGCTTTTAAATCCATTTGCCAGCAGTCTTGGAAAGTATTACTGAAAACTGGTAAGAACTGGGCTGGAGAGGCTGCAGAGTCTCTCTGGATGAATGCTTGCTGTTCCTGAGTTCTGTCCCCAGCACCCACAGCAGGCATCTCACAATTGCCTGTAATCCAGTCCGAGGCATCCACTAGTCTCTGCACACACACTCGCACACATGTGGAACATTCACATTCACACCCCCATCACCAAATACACACAGTCACATCAATAAAAACAGTTCTTCAAAAACCAAACCAAAACAACAAACAACTGGATCATTATAGAATGTTTCCTTTTGACAGGTTAATGTAAAAACACGAAAAACAAATTCATCTTTTACTACTGAAATACTGTGGATGCACATATGCATGCACAGGCTATTTTATCAGCATTAAAAAGAATGTTTCCTAAAAATGGCTTAAGTTTATT
Organism: Apodemus sylvaticus; assembly: GCF_947179515.1. Lineage (NCBI taxonomy): Eukaryota > Metazoa > Chordata > Mammalia > Rodentia > Muridae > Apodemus > Apodemus sylvaticus. The sequence continues at coordinate 112,531,811 of NC_067475.1, read as the reverse complement.
AAGAAAGCAATAATTTCTTTCTTAATAGGCCTATAAGTTTGCATAACATTAAACTTTCTATTTTAATTGCAAATAAAGATATAAAACAGAAAGCATTTCAATAATTTGCATATACGCAGGGATAAAGACCAGCTTGCCCTTCCCAGGGCACCTGTGCTACCTGGGAGCAGCAGCACCTACCTGACACTTACTAATTCTCTGTTTTGTATTCTTGACCATCCAAACTTAAATGGCAATGTGCATTTATATGAGACTTGGATTAGAACCATGTATTCCGAGAATGTGAATGCATTATTTAATATTAGCTATAATTGTTCCACAGGCTTGTCTTATATCATGTAAAAGAAGGATTAGAGCAACTTCAAGGGAAAATACAAAGACTGACATTTGTGAGATTTCTTTTTCTTGCCATAAGGATACTAAATAACAAATATGCCTCAAATATTGCTAACTCATTTGAGAATTCGCAGAATAGTACATTCCTATGGAAATCTCACAGACTGGAATAGTACTGCTTATACATTATCGATCAATATACACACTCAATTGTTTTTATTTTATTTTTATATGTATGGGTGGGTGGGCTGCCTGCATGTTTATATATGCACCAAGTGCCTTAAGAGGCCAGTAAAGGCCAACCCTCTGGAACTGAGTAATGAAAGGTTTCAAGGCACCATGTGGGTGCTGGGAATTGAACCCAGGTCCTGAAAAAAAGAGCAGAGTCATCTCTCCAGCCCTACACCCAACTTTGTAAAGAAGATTTCACATAAAAGTAAATCTAGTCTTTTTATTTAACAGGATTCTCAATTTTTATTTTAAAATCACTACATTTAAGTTATGCTCTTAATTTTGATTTTAATTTTTTTATTCACATAAAAAGGTTATGTAGATTTATAAGTACTATTTATCAATTCTACTTTCCACTTGATATTTTTAACACATCACTAGATGAAAAAATGTGCTTTTAAGAAATAGTACACACTGATAAACTAAAATTTACATACTTTGTATACTGAGTATAGCTGGAAGGGAAAAGAAAGCATTATACAGGAGGTCTGTTAGCAAACATTTACAACCTACACCTACATATAAAAGACAATTCCTATTTGTATAATAACTTGTTTTTCTATAAAGTATTTGTCACTGCATAAATGTGGTAAGAGGTGATCGTTTTATATAATATAATTATATTCAACTAGCACTTTAGTTAATAATTCTTGAAATTTACAATAAAGCCCAGTTTATAGGAATGCCTTTTTTTTCCATTAAAAAAAATAAACTCCAAACACTAAATAGAAAAAGAGATTACTTTAGATAAGCACTCACTGGAAGTTGATTAGTTAGAACCAGTATTCTAGTCTCAAGGTCATGCTGAATGTTTTCAGTGGCTTAATCATGCACAGTATGGAGTGGTGATAACAGCGGTGCAGTCCTAGATTAACAAGCTAATCACACCTGCTTCCACTGCTTTCTCTAAGTACAATAAAAATGCAGCCTACTCAGGGCACTGGGGCTGCAGGCACACACACAAAAGCCTGGAAACTCATGTTTATTAGTTGGGGGGGGGGGTTGTCCTTGTTTTCATATAGAAAAAACCAAAACCAAAACCAAAAAAGAAAGTGAAGAACCCATTTATCCTGTCTGCTTATTTCTGTAAGATATGAATGAAGAATCAGGCTGAGATCTAACAAAAACAATCTTAGTTTGTCAGAAAGATACCTAGGATGAGGAGGATATTACCAATTCTTTTCGTTAATAGCTTTCCTCTCAACCTTTCTTCTTCTTCCTTCTCCTCCTCCTCCTCCTCCTCCTCCTCCTCCTCCTCCTCCTCCTCGACTCTCCTCCCTCTTTCTTCTCCAATTTACAGCAGCAATGTGAAATACCCTGCACCTCTATGCACACATTCAAATGTAGGAGCAACCAGAGATAATGACACATACAAGCTGGGGTTTTAACTCCCTTATCTATAAAAAGAACTTTCAGTTACCATCGAGGAGAGGAGATGGTACTTCCAACTGGCACCTTTAATCTCTCCACTACTTTTCTTTTCAGTACTTGTTAACGGCAACGCTAAGCAATACTGTAGAAAAAAAAATATTTGACACTACAAAATGTGACCACATGACTGTCCACTAGGGTGACAAAGAACAATGAGGCAGTGGACTCCATCATTCCAGTGAAGAAGCAATTTTTAAAAAGTAACCTCCATTCTTAGAGTTCTCAAGGTGAAGGAGGAGAACCGGATTGTGTCATAAACACTAATCTTAATCCTCTGCCTGACTTTATAATGAACCTGGCATTCAAACACAGAATGACTTTAAGAAATCCCTGAAACTTTCAAGCTAATTTTAAAAGTGTTTTAAAACTGTAAGTCATAACAGAAAGGTATAAATAGATGCCATCAAATTGCCAGAAAAACTCCCTCTATTTTACTTCATTTAATAAGACAGAAAAAGAAAACCCTGCACAAATATGTCTTTAATTTCTCTGGTGTAAAAAGGGGGATATATTATGTCTGGCAGAAAGAAACAGTTAGTAGTTAAAGTAACATGGATACATTTTTAGAAAAGAGGGAAGGGGAAAAAAATCAGAGGCACACAATGAGCCTTCAAAGCCACTCCACCAGTAGAGATAAATAATTTAATAAAATCAACTTCATATTCTTTAGTCCCCAGTGTAATAAGAACATATTAAAAAATAAAACTTTAAATTCATGAACAGTTGTGAATAAACTAGCTGCTGGCAGATAATGAGAGCTCGGAGAACACTGTGTGTGTGTGTGTGTGTGTGTGTGTGTGTGTGTGTGTGTGTGCACTGTAAGAGCCCAGATCCCTGATGATCTTCCAGAAGGCTGCCACTGGTGAAGTCAGTGAACTTGCAATTCAAGTTTAAACAGTCACTGAAAAGGGAACAACAACAACACACACTACACTTCTGAGCACATGAAGTCTTTCTTTATCCGTTTATAGACGGTGTGGGCATGGCTTTGCACAGCTAAGAAAGTGACTGGGACAGTCACTCAGGAAGCTGCACTTCAGAAAGGCTTGTCTTGTCCTTGTTATCTGGGATGTTTCAAGTGTTAAAGTTCACGTTTGTTTTATGTTCATAAATATAGCTAGATGTTATGATAACAGGCTTGTGTCTTAGCTGGATTTGTTTTCCCTAACTGGAACATTTTAAAATTCGAGCTGCTTTAGTTAAACCCCAAACACCATTCCAATGCAAGCATCTCAGTGGTTACATCATGAGATTCTTGGGTATTTCTTTTCCCTTCAATTAGGTCACTTTTCTTCAATTATCGGTCTATTATTAGCTTGTGTCAAGGATGTCTACATGCATACCACTGAAAACAATTAACCATTTATGTCTTAAAATACGAGGCGCACACAGGCTTTTCTTCTGGTACTCGGTAAGACTGTATTTTAAAAATTGTCTAGCATCAATTCAGTTCTTACACAGAAGACTTTTCATATAATAAAACAGAGTTGTATTACTTGTGTATCACATCAGCAGTTCAAACAATCCAATGGGTCATATGGTTTTTCAAATTAAAATTACTATCAAGTAGTTAAATAATTTAACGGTATAAAAGATATCTAACGCCAAAACTTCAATTAAAATCAGGTGAATTACACAAAAATACATCATTAATTTTAATTCCTCTCCATGGGCAATTCAATTAATGAAAGTATGGAAGGAAGGAAGCAGTCATCAGCGCGGTTTAGTTTTTCTTCAACAAGGAGAGGTGTTGAGATTACAGAAAGGATTCAGCTCCAGGCACAGATCATTTCCCGGACTAAGGGTAGTGGATGATCTGGGAGCAGCAGCTAGGAAGACAATCTAGCCTTATTCTAAGCCGCCCGGTCAACCCACAGTGACAGCAGCCGCCCGGTGTCCGGTTTTATGTAAATCACTGTCGGCTCCGGGCGTGCTGGGTGCTTCGGGATGCCGGCCCGCCTGGCCTTCCAGAACCTGCAGCCTCACTAGCCCGCAACTCTAGATTCGCAGTCCTTTTGCTCCAAGCAAAAATCGTTCGGGAAAGGCCTCAGTTGCATCAATTAGTTTGCACAGAATGCTTCGGTGTTTAGCTTCGCCTTAACCCAATTAAGCCGCACAGCGAGCCCAGAAAGATGCGCCACCTGCGCCTGGCTGCAGTCGGCGGCCGCGGGATCCCGAGTCCTTCTGTTGGACGCAGGGAACTAAGGCCTCGAAGCTACTTCGAGTACCACAGTCCGGGGTGAGGCACCGGGCGCGCGCTCACCCGGGAAGGTGAGGGCCGAGTACTCTTGGGTGCTCTGAATACAGTGCACTCTTGGCTGGGGCCATTTGAGGGCGGGGAGGCGACGATAGCCGAGGGCACCGAGTGTTTTGCAGCAGCGGTGGCTGTGAGTGGGGAATCCAGACACCTACAAAGCTTTACAATTAGCCTGGGAGCAGACGAGTCGAGGAAGAGAGCCCGGTGGGGTGGGGTAGGGCATGCGCAAAGGTCGAGGGGAGAGAGCTTGCCCGCTGCGCTGAGCCCCAACCTGGAGATCTCTGCGTCCCCAGGGCTGCTCCCTGCCACACAGCTCTTTCTTGTTGGTCTGGGCTCTGGGTTGCCTCTTCCAGCCCCTCTTCTGCTGCCCAAAGGTAGCAGCGCATTCACCGCGTTCACCAGCGATGCCAGCAAACTGCCCTCTCGCAAGGGAACAGGTCTTGGGAAATGGAGTAGAAGGCCATCGTAAGCCCCAAATGTGATGTACTATTTTAATCTAATTCGGAATCTATCACTCTTGGGTAACAGGAAACGAACTTAGAGGTGGGCCTGTGATGCTTAGGAGGTGGCAGTCTTCAGCAGGAGCCCATTAAAAGTGCATACAAAGGTGCTACCACACCCTGGCACTGGAAATGAACAGACCTTTGTACTAATAAGCCCTAACTACCTTGTCTTTAGTTCATGTGCACTGAGGACTCTACTGGTCATGGTACTGGAAGGAAGAGCTACCTATAAAACTGCCTTAGGGTTCCAAAATCCAAAACCTCCTTAGGTTCAAAAAAATAAACAAATAAAAGCTCATTTCTTTGACATTTTCAAGATGAAACTTAAATATTAGAATCCTGAACCTGAGGGTTACAAATTATTTTTTTTGAAGCTGTTAGCCATCTTCTCATAGTCAAATTATTAAATCCGGTAAGATTAGGAACCTACGGTTGGTCACCACTGAGGGTATCTGATTTGGAAGATCCACCTTTAACCCTGCAGGGCAAACAAGCTGGGGTGGCAACATCTTCCAGTGCCCAGAATTAAGCCCCTCTCCGCAAATCCACTAGATCCTTCTGTACCAGACAGCTCGGCACTCAAGTTTTCTCGAAATCTCAGAGAACACCTTTGAGAACTATTCCCACCACAGCATACAGCCCTACCTACTGTCTGGTATTTTAGCACTGGCCAATCTAGCTACAGAGAAGGGAAACTGCAAACAGGTGAACTTGTGTTAAACACTCCATTTTTAATTGGCTAGATATCATCTGCTCCATTGAGCATCGTAGATTCCTCTCAGCAAATGCAAATGGGGAAAACCTAGGTAAAATGAGAACAGATTCTGCCTAAGGTTTGGAAAAGTATTCTGATTGGGAACACTTAAGTGAAGACTGGACAACTTTTCCATCTGAAGCCAGCAGCCAGCAGCCAGCTAAGAAGCAACTTCTAACTTGCAGTAAAAAGACCCCAGGGATTAACAGGCATTAGTTACCTTACTCTAAATGCAAGCTGGTGACTTTGTTCTAGAAAGGCCCTTTGACTTCACTAATTGGTGGATGACCATTAGTACAACTGGATAGCTCATCAGTGGTGAACAGACAAGCAGGCTTTTCAGCAAAGAGAGCCACTTGTCTTCACCAAGTCTTCTTCAAATGTCAATATGCTTCAAGTTATTCCGAAGCTGGGAGATTTCCTCTTGCTTTCCAACCTGTCTAGGTGGCCCGGGTGGTTTTCTGCCGGCAGCAGCTCCCTACCTTTGGTTTCTGTGCCTCTATCCACGAGGGGGGATTAATTAGCCAGGCTGAAGCTGGAGGAGGCTGTCGTGACGAGCCCAGTGGCGATTGGCCGCCCGCCTGCCTGGCCCTGCCTTTATAATTTCCACACGAGTGCATCTGGGCTCTTACACAAACCAACAGCAGCTTCTTCTGACAGACACACACTCACCCCGACGCACACTCAGCACACTTTTCCTCTACCTGATTAACAGTCCTGCACACACCATGATTACGGGAAAACGTAAATAAATACGGAAAGGGGTGGTTATTTTGACTACTGGAAGAGCTTTGCTGGGTCTCAGCACAACTTTTGTTTTTATTACCGAGAAGGTGCTCTCTCTCCACGCCTCTCTTTCAAACACGGATTCTTTAGCGGAGGGGAGACAAGGGGAGAGCGCAGCCTTTCACTTTAAGACCCGCTAGGCTCGAGCGGAAAAAAGGCCAGCAGGGCAGGGCGGCCCCCTGCTGCAGCTAGCCCGAGAGAGGCGCGGTGCCTTTTGAGCGTGGCCCCCTTTCTCCACCGAAGTTGGCTCCAGCGCTAGCAGCCGCATTGGATCCCACAGCCTATTGCGAGACTCCGGTATACAATCCGGATCTCTGCCCCAACATGATCGCGGCCCAGGCCAAGCTGGTTTACCACCTGAATAAGTACTACAACGAGAAATGCCAGGCCAGGAAAGCTGCCATCGCCAAAACCATCCGGGAAGTCTGCAAAGTGGTCTCCGACGTCCTGAAGGAGGTTGAGGTGCAGGAGCCCCGCTTCATCAGCTCCCTCAACGAGATGGACAACCGCTACGAGGGCCTGGAGGTTATCTCTCCCACCGAGTTCGAGGTGGTGCTCTATCTGAACCAGATGGGGGTGTTTAACTTCGTGGATGACGGCTCCCTGCCTGGCTGTGCGGTGCTGAAACTGAGCGATGGGCGCAAGAGAAGCATGTCCCTCTGGGTGGAATTCATCACCGCCTCTGGCTACCTCTCGGCACGCAAAATCCGTTCCAGGTTTCAGACGCTGGTGGCTCAGGCGGTGGACAAGTGCAGCTACAGAGATGTAGTAAAGATGGTGGCTGACACGAGCGAAGTGAAACTGAGAATCCGAGATAGGTATGTGGTGCAGATCACCCCGGCCTTTAAATGCACCGGGATTTGGCCGCGGAGTGCTGCCCACTGGCCGCTTCCCCACATCCCCTGGCCAGGACCCAACCGGGTGGCAGAGGTCAAGGCCGAAGGGTTCAATTTGTTGTCCAAGGAGTGCCACTCCCTGGCCGGTAAGCAGAGCTCGGCTGAGAGCGATGCTTGGGTGCTGCAGTTTGCAGAGGCTGAGAACAGACTGCAGATGGGGGGCTGCAGGAAGAAATGCCTCTCTATCCTGAAAACCCTGCGCGACCGCCACCTGGAGTTACCAGGCCAACCCCTCAACAACTATCACATGAAGACGCTGGTGTCCTACGAGTGCGAGAAGCATCCCCGAGAGTCGGACTGGGACGAATCCTGCCTGGGCGATCGACTGAACGGGATTCTGCTGCAGCTCATCTCGTGCCTGCAGTGCCGGCGGTGTCCCCATTACTTCTTACCGAATTTAGATCTGTTTCAAGGCAAACCCCACTCGGCCTTGGAAAACGCTGCTAAACAAACGTGGCGACTGGCAAGAGAGATCCTGACCAACCCAAAAAGTTTGGAAAAACTTTAGAGGAAGATCTAACCCAGGGACAACAAGAAAGCATTCTTCTCAAAGTCCCGACGAAATGAAAACTTGCTGGTTGATTCCTATGTACTATTTCTCGAGACAGTGCAAACAATCTCTTCCTTTAAAAGGAGTAACAACACAGCATTCACCTATCATCTCACACACCCCTACAAAAGGAGGAACGAGGGAGAGAAACACAGGGGAAACCACACCTCAAGCATCTTTAGGCGGCATCCCCCAGCTCCCCTGAAAAGTGCACAGCACCCGAAAACAGCAGGCTGCAAAGCAAGGCAACCGTGGCCAACTCCAGCAAAGGATTATAGTAATCTTGAGACTTAGGTGCATCTGCTCGCCAGTAAACAGGACCCGGATGTACCATCGGAAGGAAAGTGTAATGTATATTTTGATCTGTAACAAAAGTTGTGATCTCATGTTGTCTTTGAAAGTGTGGATATTGGTGTTTTGTGATTTGGTGAACAGAACTGAAATTGCCATTTTGGAAACTTCCAGACATTTCCCACAGAACAGAGATGGATTTAAAGGTAGATTTCCTCCTGGTACTTTACCTGTCTGTGAAGTGTCTGAACTTAAGAAAAAAAAAGTTTACATTTTTGTTTCAAATATATTGCTTGTTCTAACATTCCTTAAGTATACTTGAAATGTTATTTAAATATATTCAAAAATTTGAGTTCAGCTTATATAATAACGCTTGAATATCTGAATTATATATATATATTTGAAAATGCACTTGAAAATACACTGGATAATTACTTTGTGATTTAGAATTTAATTTCTGTTGCTGATTTTTATTTAATTAGAAGATAATAAATGAAGTAAAATACCAAATTGTTGTGTTTCACTTTAAATGGTTTTTTTTTGTTGTTGTTAAACGAGGTAATGATTCCTTTTAAAAATCAATTTGAGAATTTTAAACATTTTGTCAAAAAGGTTAATAAAATAACTAAAAATCAATATTAAACGGGCTCTTTTAAAAAAAGCTATAGAAAATATCCACTTCTTCAGTTTCTAATTTACTCAATGGTTCTTTTCTACAACGAATATATTTATAGCCTATTTCTGAGACCTTGATTCTGGTTAGTATTTCTGTAGCCTTTTGACAATATAAGGGGAAAATTACCACAGCAATAGAGATGACTGAGTTTAAAAGCAGCAAGATCTGAGAAAATTAAATCATAATACATTGAAGTCTGTACATAAAATATAAACAATAAAATGGAAATATATTTTAACACAATAAGTGTTATTAGGATAAATTAATCAGAAACGCACAATTCATTCTTACAATACAGGGAAAGCTAATGGCAAAACCTAAAGACAAGCTCTTACTTATTTACACACAGCACATTCATTCTCTCCTTACAGAAGCTTTGGTAGCATCTCCCTGATCAACAAGTGCTGAGAGGACCCAGACTAAGGCTTTACATCGGTTAATTCAGGTAGCAATAAAGTTTACAATTACCTTCACCCATTTACAAATAATGTTCTATATAATGTGCCATTTTTTCATATAGCTTAAATATAAATAATAAAGTTCAAGTCTGATTATTTTAGAACTGCTTTTGACAAGATTTAAATGAAAATCTTTGAAAATGATTGTAAAATATCCAGTATTACATCCCATCTGTCAACCAAGATCTCAGAAGAAATTTACAGATACTACAGTTACATAAATAAGAAAACAATGGAGAACATTTCAAATGGATGCTGGGCAGTGGGGCTTCTGATGGTCAAGGTTAAAATCCACAAGATAAGATTTAGTCAAATGTATGTCATTCCAATGCTCCAAATGTGCACCTTTTAGAATGGCACACGAGTGTTAGTGTGTGCATACATGTAAATCAAAGCTTATAAAGAACCCGCTTCTCTTCCTTTTAAATTCATATGTAAAGTCAATTTAATTCAGGAGATGAAAAATGGATGTAATAATGGAAATGAAATTATATGTAAATGGCTCCCACCCCAGTTTCCTCACAACCTTTCAGTAAATAATAATTCATATTGCAGTATATACTTTTGGAAATTAAAAGTGATGTGAACACAACATTTCACAAGTCCGGTCCTAGTCTTCCCAGGTACTGAGGCACTGAGCCCCAGGGATCTGGAAACAGCTGGCCTAACCACCAAATCTGCCCAAGCGGGCACACAAAGGCATACAGGAAGACTACTACTCAGTAGCACATGCTCTCTTAATACAGGATTTAAGCTCATTAATATAGTCTTCAGTCCTGAAAGAAAGCATGTGTTATTTCATTCATTCACTTTCTGTAAGATGAGAATGTGTGCACCTCTCCAGTCACTTAAAACCAAGCAAAACTGAAAACCCCGTCCTGCCATCAAAGCCGCCAGTGCTGTGCAGAACACTCCAACTCACTTTTGTGTCGATCTTCTTGAAGGCAGCATCATCCTCATCTACCTCGAAGTAGATTTCTGTTGTAGTGATGGAGAGCGTTCCTTTGGCCACCACCACAGGAGCAATGAGCTGAGCAGGGGTGCTGAGAACCACAGGGCCTGCAAGATGGGGACAGTGGGTCAGGCTGGGCTCTCCTGACCTCCCAAACCCCCTCCTCGGGTGAGGGTATGGCCTGATTTTATTTTGAAAATTTCGTGAGGAAAAATGGTGTCTACGTTATGCAAAAGCCTTTTCGTGTTAGGTAAAGTGTGTTTAGCATTTATACGGTATCTTAAAACGAGTCTAGAGTAATTCTATAAAAACTCAAGAGGTCAGGGTTTTGAATAAAAGGTCCATAACATGCAAGTCTGCAACCTCTGTCTAGAAATCTACAAGGGTGGTGAGGCGCTGCCGTTATCCGACTTAGAAACGCAGAGCAGAATGGATGCTTAGGTGCCCCCCTATTTCACAGAACTTCATCCACTCTCCAAGAGACCCTAGGCAGTGCATCCCAAAGACCAACTACCCCCCAACTACCTACCCCCTAAGTCATTCCTTTTGGCAGTTTCTCTACCTTAAATAGAGCTGCAAAGGGGGAAAGCAGCTAACATACAACCCCATGTTATGTAAGGGCTGTTTCAATTTCGGCGTTCTCAGGTGGGATACATCCACTGGCCTCAGTACATTGTCACTGTGGTTCTTGTGAAGAAAATAACGAAAATCCTGTGGGTCATTTTCTCACTACAGCACACTAAAGACGAAACTGCAAGAATAACATTAAAACAAAACTATTCTCGGAAATGGGGGCGGAAAGTGCAATTTCACAGGTTTTTTTGACCCAGATTAATTAGGACTCAATATGTTTTTATAAAGTGGTTCTTACTTCGAATTTCCTCAATTACACTACTGATTCGAGGGGCCATTATTTGAAATCCCTCTTCCCGTTATTTGTTCAAACACACAACAAGGCATTCAGAAATAACGCTGGCTTTGTCGATGTTTTTTAGGTTCTAGCGAGCAAAACAACCCCAGCCATTAAAACCACCCTCCGCTGCACACAGCAGGCGGCAGGCGGCTGGGGAGTCTTGCCCGCGCAGGCCCGACCCGAGCCGGGAAAGCCAGGAGCCCGCGGTCCAGCCCGCGGTTTCTAAGGGGAGACCGGCCAGGCCTAGGCCGGCTTCGTTGGGCTGGTGGAGTCTGGCCCACGGCAGACTACGTGGGTCGCCCTCAGGGCTCCGACCGCCCTTCAGGGGAGCGCCGCGGCCGGCCGGCTGCGGACAGCGGAGTTGGCTTCTGCAGGGCTTTCCGGAGGGTTTTTTCCTTCCAAGGGGCGAAGACGGTCGGTCTGGAGCGCCACTTTAAAGGCTCATCAATCTTAATCTAGGTTGCTCAAGTAATTATGCCCGAATCTCTTGTACGATTACAAGTGGATTTGGGTTTCTATTCCCCAGGCCCTCCTTTGTGTTTATTGGAGGGTCCGCGCTAGCCGGCGCCTCCAGCCTCCCGGGCCCTTCTTGGATCTCCCGCGCCTGCCCGCCCGCCCGCCAGAGGGTTCGAACCGCTCCCTTAACCCTTGCGCCACCGTGGAGCTGTTGTGAGGCTATGGTTTCCTGGTTCCCCTGCCTAAAATGTATTCGCATCTGAAAAAAGGTGTATTAAACAATCTGGGCTGGGAAAAATCTCTAGGAAAGTTCATTCTAAACACCGACGACCACGCTTTGTGTTTTTAGATTCTGACATTTGGAGAACAGCAATGGTAAAAATCATTAAAAAATGGCGAGCGGCGTTCTTCTCTTAAAAAGTAATTTAACACATTCAAACGATAAATTGGGGGAAGTTGAAAAAAAGAGATCTAGTTATCCAAACTATATTCTCTGATTTACTCAAATACAGCACGAATATACGCACAGCCCAGAAGCTTTTAGCTAGGAACACATTTCTCAAAGAAGACAGCACTTCCTTTTGATTCTACTCCAATTTTTTTTTTTCTATTGAGTTGAGATTTTCTGGGAGTTTATAAAAGAATTACTTTAAGAAAGGCACATCACGAAATATTCAACTTAGAAGTACGTCCCCACCACTGCCCCCCACAAATCTCCAATTACAACTCCCAATTCTGTAGATTGTTGGAGGAGCTCAGAATTGTTTTGTTGTTGTTGTTGTAGCCTCTGGGGAGCAGAGCGGCCACTGAGGGCTCACAGTTAATCCACTGCAGCAATGGAGAAAGGGGATTAGCTTTAATCCCCTTAGGGAACCCACTGGATTTTAGGGATCCTATATTAAAATGTTTACATAAAGCACAATCACAAGCCAGCATGTTTTCCATATGGCACAGAGTAATTTAGAAACCTGGGCTCTTTTCCCAAGCAGCGTATTTTGAAGGGCAGCATCCCTGAAGCCACGGAGTGCTCATCCAGTGGGTTCTTTTCTGGCTGCCCCCTCCTCATCCAGACCCCATCCCAGCACTAGGAGTTTAACCTCCTGAACTTTGCTCGGTACAGTGAACTGGGAACTGATTGTAAATATATTTGTTCCAACAGCTACCCTAATAATGAAAGAATAAATTACAATAATGTCCTCAGCACACATGGAGCAGTATTGATGGAAAAGGCCTATTCCTGTAGCACTGGCACATACAATCATTTAAAATTCTACCATAAACAATGATAGTTAAAAGGAAAGAAACAAATGTTCTTTACTTCTTACCTTGGCCGTGGAACCATGACCGCTTTTAAAGAAAGGCTAGGTGTGTTACTTGCCATTATTCTAGAACTGATGCCATCAGACATCAGGAAGGAGCCAAGAAGGGCTTCTCTTTGGAGTCATGGTTCTTCTTAGGAGATGGCAAACCTCACTGTGTACTGTGTGGTTCCCACTCACTGTACATATATGGCCATGGGATCTATTTTATTTTATTCTGAGACAGGGTTTCTCTGTCTAACAGCGCTGGCTGTCCTGGCTTCCTGCTTCTGCTTCCGCTGTGCTGGGACTAAAGGTGTGCAACATCATGCCCAGCCCTGGAATAGATTTTAAAAGAACGCTAAATACTCATGGGTTTGGATTGTGCTGCTGAAAAATCAAAACTCCAAGCCTATATATCTTAATAAAACCATATTAGCATCTTAATTCAACCTTACACTTTACAAAAAAAATCTATTCTACCTCCATTTAGCTATAGCCCACTATTAGAAGAAACTGGGTTTTAGATGTCATAATTGTGTGCACCTGCACCGCTGCTCACTCTAAAGGGGGGGGGGCGAAGAGCAGGAACTCTGGGGGCCTGGGTGTAGGATAGGGGCCTTGATGATTCAAGAAGGCAGGCCGCTGTGCAGTGTAAGCTGCTGGAAACAGGGAATATTTGGAGACTGGGTACTTTAATAACTGTTTTAGAAGCATGCTAAGGCTGCATCTAGAAAGCAGCATTTACCCACTTCAGCCAGGAGAGGGTGTGTTTAGTGTTTCATGACCTTGCTTCTGTCTGAGCTTAGACTGAATTATTAAGTTGTCTATTGTGACATCATCGATGATAGTGTTCTGTGATGTTTATGTGCAACTCAAGAGCACTCTGGCTTAGATTCGACCTCCAGACCAGCTCCCAGAAACACCAAGGCCAGCTCCCACAAGTCAAAACTGTTTCTTCTCTGCTCTGATGCAGAATTTAATCATGTTTTGCCAGGGTCTAGAGTCCTAGCTATCAAAAGGCAATTGTGACAAACTATATTTGCAGACAGTACTAATCTCCATTTACCAGCTCTAACAGCACAAGGAATATGGAGTCAATTAAAATTGTTGAGGTCCAATTAAATTGGTATTGTTGGAATTATTTGATAAGATATACAGCTATCGAACCTTATTTAGGGTATGTGCAGTTGCAATGTATGTTGGAATCAGTTGATATTTCTCCTTGTTTGAGACAGGGTTTCTGCTCAGTGTATCCCTAGCTGTCCTGGAACTTGCTCTGTAGACCAGTCTGGACTCAAAGATCTTCCTGGTGTCGTGTCCCCAGTGCTGAGATTAAAGGCATGTACCACCATTGCCTGGCTGGTATTTCTTACATTTAGCTAATCCAAAAGTCTTGTGTTTAGGGTGATTAAACAAAATTAAGACTAAAATATGAACACAGAATAAATCTTCACATTGGTTCTGTAATGTAACAAAATTTCTGAGGAAAGTGTGGGTAACAATGTTGCCAATCCACTGACCACAATGACTATGAAATTTTTATTTTTTGTAAGTACACTGCTAGGAAAACTAGGGAAAAATCTAAGAAAAAAGATTGGAAGGCTCTAATTTCAAAATAAATTAAATTTCAGAGGTACACGGGGAGGTTGGAACTTCGTTTTGAAATCCTAGGAAAGTTTTAAGCATTAAGAAGCAGAGGTGAGCCCAGAACTTCAGGCAGAGGCACTCACATGTCTGAGTTTGAGGCCAGCCTGAGTTCCAGGACAGCCATGGCTACACAGAGAAACTCTGTCTCAAAACCACCACTACCCACCACCATCATTATCACCAAGACCACCAAGAAGTAGAAGTGGGCTGGAGAGATGGTGCACCATGAGTTTGGTTTCCAGTATTCCCATCAGGTGATCCACAATCACCTGTGACAGAATCAGGAGATACAACACTGTCTTCTGGCCTCCAAGTACACTCGAACTCAGTTACACATACCAATCACAGACAGGGAACTTAGAATGTTAAAACAAAATAAAATAAAATAAAGGGGAAAGTAGAAATGTTTGTTATGTGACTGGGAGGGGGGAGAGGGCTTAGAACAATGCTGAGAGAATCTTAGATTTCTATCATCTAAGACAGTTCATTGTGCTTCAGGTATTTTCGATGTCTCAAGTGGAGATGCTGAAGGTTTTATAGTGAACACTGATACCTGTCCAAAATAAGTGGACATTTTGAACATTTTCATAGGGTATTTCTGCTTAAACTAGAAAATGATGACTTCAACAACCCACAGAATATTTTTTAAGGGTTGTGCATTTCAATCTTGGAATATTATACATTGTCTAGGTCACACAGTACTGAGATGTCCAGAACACAAACTTTACTGAAAAGCAGTGATTGTTTTGGAGCGTGTATAGTAATTTTCTCTCTCAGGTGATCTGGATGAGATTTGTGCTTCCAGTGATGTTACAATTAGTTCGACATATGGGAGACATCTTTCATCTTCTAAAATTAGGACTTGTTTATGGCACTAGAATGTCATGTTATATCCGGAAGAGTAAATTCCTACTAGACTAGATCTGTGAATAAGCCTGTGGATGTGATTGAGATCTGTGGGAGCTGGAGGCTTAAAGGGTCTTTGGACTCTAGCTTGGGCTCATGCAAGCCCTCATGTTCCCAGGGCTTCTGGCACATTTCCACTGTAGTCACTGAACATATTACTGATCTGTTCTGCCTGTTCACATAAGCAACTAGAAGGTGGATATATCTTCTTCACTGAACCCAGAACCCTCTCGTAGAATGCACTGTGCATTTATACAGAAAATGATAAATACCAGTGTTTCAGTTATATGCCACAGTAAAAGTTACTTAAAATATCAAATACTATTTTCTGTTATATTTTAAATTGTCCTTTAAAAGCGAAAGAGAGGCTGAATCCTGGAGAAAATAAAAATCTAAAACTATACTAAAATCCAATTGGAAATAATACTTGATTATTCTATTACTCCAAATATATATCAGTCACCAAAATGGCATAATTTTATAACTGCCACAGTTTTCTCAGCAAGAAATTTGTTCTTTCTTTAGAAATTAGGTATAGAGGCATTTAACCAGCATTCCTTCATTCGTGCAACTAACAAGAAGTAATGGCTCTATGCTGTATTCTTTTGGGAACTACATGGATTACAGTAATGTAGAAGGCATGAATTTCATAAGACAGGACCTTATAGTATGGAGTAAAAAAAGGAATTGGCTATGAATAATTATGTCATAGAGAGAAGAGCTCACGTGAGCACCGTATAAAGCACAACCCATGAATTAATTTTGCTTATTCCTTTAAACAATGCTGTCTGTCAGCTACTGCTATTGTCTCCATTTTACAGATGAGAAAATAAAAAGAAGGTAGTTTAGAAAAGTCCTTCAACTAGTACACAGCAGTCCAGGGCTAAATTATAAACCCGTATGTGTACTGCCTTCTACGAGAGAAGAGGTAGAGAAGGACATTCACTCAGGGTGGAGGTAGCTGGCGTGGAATTGCAGAAGAGCAACTCCAGGAGCTGCGATGCGTGGGTATGGCAGGCAGGCAATGTGGGGGAGAATGGCAGGCATGAACGCATAGGTGCAAATGCCCTGAGACTGAAACACGTACGGCTGGAGAGCAGGGCCAGGAAAGGAGTGCAGGAAAGGAGAGCATGGAGAGACAGCACTGAGAACACACAATTGGCTTCAGATATCAGATCTGTTTAGAGGATGGCAGTAGAGCTCAGATAATGTCATGTACAACACTGGTGTGGATGCTTTTTTGTGGTGAGGGTGCATACACCCTGTTGAGAAGACTGGTAAACACATGGCCTCTTCTCTATACCAGTGGTTCTCAGCCTTCCTAAGGCTTCAGCCCTGTAATACAGTTCCTCATGCGGTGGTGATCCCAACCAAACAATTGTTTCATTGCTACTTTATAACTGTAATTTTGTTATTGTTATGAATAATGACGTAAATGTCTGATATGTGATACCCCAAAGGGGTTGTGATCCACTGGTTGAGAAACACTGCTCTACAAGACTCTATCGTGGCTTATACTATTCATATTTAGAAAAAAATTAAACGCTGCACTTGTCCTGATGTCGTGCCCTCTCTGAAGCCTTTCTGCACCTCACTTACCCCATCTCCTTTGTCCACTCTCTGGAACGGATTTCTTCCTTCCTGTGCAAGCCAGCTGCTCTCTCGGCCTGTGTGCTCGGTGTCGCTTTCCCCTGCCACCTCAGCTTCTGTCTTATCTGTGCCCTCGCCAGGCCTGCCAAGGTTAAACATCAGTTCGTTCTCTCCTGTTCAGTTCTTTGGCTACACTCCCACTTGGCCTGCTGCCATGGTGTTTGGGAAATGTACTATGATTAATAAGAGCAAGTTACGAAACAAAAACGTGTTACCTTTTGATTTCACCAGGATTTTTCAGACAGACTTTCCTAGAGGATTGTTTGTGTGGTGGCTTTAAGATGCCTGTGCTCCAAGGAACATCAGGCTGAAGTTGCTGCACCAGTGCTTTGATGCCCATGACAGGACTGTCCTGCTGCCTCGTGCCCTGGCCTCTGCAGTGCTGCTGACAGCTCCCTTCGCTAGCCAGAAGCTTGCTGTTTCTGGGAGTTCCGCAGCTGCTCTGGGGCTCCCTGCTCTCCACATTATCCACTTCCTGGGTGACCTCAGTGGTTTAAACTTCAAACCTAACTCTGCTCTCTTACTTTAGATAGGTAATATATCCCTTTGAAAATGGGGTGAACCCAACAAATCTGGCCTTCAGACCTGGCCCAACTGACAGAAGGAAAAGGGATTCTATTGTGTATCTTTTTATTCCAAGTCTTGTCATGGCTTACATGTAAGAAATAGTCAGTATTTATTGTATTTGATTCGGGTGGATAACCACATCCAACTGGAATGAAGTATGAATCAGGACTTGGAAAATGGTGGTTAACGGTCTACACATCCTTCCAGCTCTTGCCTTTTCTAGGTTTTTCCTGGCATCTCCTATTGTAAACTAATTTTTTTAAAAGTAACTACATGTGTGAGTGTGTATGTTCTCTCTCTCTCTCTCTCTCTCTCTCTCTCTCACACACACACACACACACACACACACATACACACACACACACACACACACACACACACACACACACACACACGTATCCCTCGGTACATTTGTGATCAGAGGACAGTTTGTCAGAATTGGTTCTTGTCTTTCTTGATGCCAGGTTTAGAGACTGAACTCAGGCTGTCCGGATTGGTGGCAAGTGTCTTAATTTACTGAGCCATCTTGTTGGCCCCTCATTTTTTTGTTTTTTTTTCAATCTACTTAACAATATAGATAGCAATAATCCACTTAACTGATTTTTTTAACCAACTAAAAGTTTCAAAAACCACCACCAGCACCACCAGCACCCCCCACATCCGCCCTCATCAGTGTGTGAGGAAATGATAACTGTGCCTGAAAAGAAAGAAAAGTAGATTTAAGTTTTGGCTCCAAGTATCTAGACTGAGCTGGTGGGTCAGCATTTCTATTGCTGCAAGATAACTTGTAAAGTTCAGTCTCCATTCTAAAGCACAGACTGCCCCTTCTCAGCCTCGACTGCAGCCTCCCCTCAGGCACTGTTCATCCTGTCTCCACCCGCACTTCCCACCTGTCCACATCACTCTTGTTCGTCAGAAAACAGTTTGGAAGGTGGAGTCCTCCCCAAATCCAACATTTAGGTATAGAATTTATGTTTGCTTTTTAGTTTCTCTTTGAATTCCTGATTTGCAGACAGGCTGAAGGAGAGTAGCACCTTGGCTGTTCTTAGCTGGTAGATGAGCTAGTAGTGTAAAGTGAGAGAAAAACTTAACTTTTGAATGAAAGAGAAAAAAGAATACTGCAACCACTATAAAATGTCCTGGATATTTTGTCTGATAAAAAATTAGCAATATTTAGTCAGTAAATTCATTCAAACTCTCCTCTCTTTTAAAGATTAAAAAGTCTAGATTTGTTTTATCTTTATTTATAAATCAATCAAATCTTTATTTAGTTAAAAATTGTGCATACAGGGCTAGAGAGATGGTTCAGTGGTTAAGAGTACTGGCTGTTTTTCCAAAGTTCTGAGTTCAATTTCCAGAACCACATGGTGGCTCATAACCATCTATAACAAGATCTGATGCCCTCTTCTGGTGGGCAGGTGTGCATACAGATAGAGCACACACATACATAAAACATAAATAAACTTTAAAAAATGCATGCATGTGTGTCTCTGTGAGTATATGCAACAGTCTTGTGGGTTCCTGGGAAGGCCAGGAGAAAGCATTGGGTCCCCTTGTGCTGACGTTAATAGGCCACGGTGAGCCACCTAATATGGCTGGCTGGGAACCAAACTTAGGTTCTCTGGAGGAACATAAGACTCTTAACTTTGAGCACGTTCCTAATCCCCGTGTTCCCTGTCTCATTGTCTATTTGAACCAACAGAGGACATTCTGCCGCAGTAAGTATTTGTAATCTCTGTGCCATAGAGATTCTTGTACTCAAGGCTAAGTCATTACGGTTATGGACTCTCTGCAGGCTCTGGCTTCTGTGTGTGTGCAGCATTAAGTTACAGGAGTAAAATGGTTCAAAGTACATCAGCATGCAGAAAGACTTGCTCATCCTTTGTACAGTGCAGGGGAAAGTGGTCTTTTACCCAAGCTTTGCAACATTGCTAATGCTTTACAAAGAAAGGATCAGGGCACCTGTGGCGGCAATGCCGACCAGTCCTCCTCCTCCTCTGCTCCAAGATGCTAGTGTGAGGTTGTGTTCACTGCAAAGCAGTTCTTTTACCTCACATCTTCCTCCAAGTGTATCAAGCAACACAATTCATGTACCTCTATTGGGCAATGAACATCCCCATTCATGTTCTGTTTAAAACCACGTGAAAGCTTGCTGCCCCATGTACAGAGAGCCACATGAGTTAGGTGATTACTGAGTTAGGTGATTAGTGGTATAACAATAAATTACTAGAAATTTTGTATCCAGAGAAAGATGTGAAGACAAAATTGTTTCAACCAAAACAACGTATTAGAAAAGATCTTAATATTGGGGTTTATAAAACACTTGACCCAACAAAGGATGGCTTATTCTTAAAATAAAAAAGATGTGGAAATGTTATATATGATTTGAGGCATGGCTAATGTCTTATGGACACAGTTGAATTGTGTTGTTATTATAGTTTAAAATTTACAGTCGGGTTAGCAGGACTGTTATTGCTATAAAGAGGTCTTTAATATATTTTATGGACTACAGAACTCATGGTTGAAGAGGACATATATTTTTGGAAACATAGGACTATAGCACAATAAAACACCCACAGGTCTGCCCTGGTCTGGTGGCTTTCTGAGAACAATGATGAGAATCAAGGAGCACTGGGGATTAATGATGGAGCTTTTATTTTATAGCTCTGTGACGGATATTAAAAATGGTATAAAGTTCAATATCTTAGCTTTTATAAGAAATGGGCATGTGAATGACTAGTGAATTCTGTTTGAGGCTAAATGTGGATCCTGTCTTTGGGTATACCATTTATGGCTGGCAAAGCAACTTCTAAATTCAAAGAGAAAGAAGAAAAGAGTTACAGAGTCTCTTAAGGCTTTCCCAACATCAAATAGCTTTTACTAAACAACATTTTGATGAGTTAAGTGTGAGTGAGTCAGGAACATATGGATTAAATTTCCCTTGAACTACACATGCGTTTCAAAATGGGGTCAAGGGGGGAGGGGATCCTGAGTCAAATACATTTACATAGAGAATCCAGAATGTTTAAGAGACATCTTTCTCTGAATGCAAATATCTGTAAATTAATTCTAGTTAAAATCTATAACTAAGATTACATAATGATGAGTGTAAGAATCTTAAATAAATACATGTGTGCTGGAAGACAGGTTCCAGAACAGCCTCTGTTCCTTACGCTAGAACTACATAGCATGGGAGGGTGGACCTGGGCAGGGCACCTGCACTCAAGTGTGGAACAAGGGAGGCTTCTTTTCCCTATTCTAAGTAACATTTAAATAAATCTGTGCTTCTGATACTCCAACTTGTTTGATATAACCAAATTCTATTAACTCTTGGCTTGTAGCACTATGTTGTCTCTTTTATTTTTCTAGAGTTTAGTTTCCACTTTTTCCATGTGTTGTATATCCACCCTCCAATCCATCTCTCTAGTTCAGTCGTAGTCAGGGACACTGAATAAGTCCCACAGAGCTTGTTTCTAGGGAGCAGGAGAAGGGTCCTGGGATCCAGCTTGTATCTAGGTGCATTCTTAGTCTTGTACTTCCCTCTGAATTTGAGTTATCTTAAAAGAGTGTGTGGAAAATTACTTGCTAAGGATTATAAGCCTCTTATTTGAAAAACAAAATCTGTGTAAAAAGCCTGGTTTACATTGTAACGTCCTTTCCCCAGCACTGCTATTTAAAGATCTTTACTACTCTTTTAAAAAAGTATTCAAGGTACCACTCTGGTCTGTTGGTCATAGAACACACTTTCTAGGTGATAAAGAGACCTTTCTTAATCGAGAGCAGCACTGCTATCTTGGTCTTATAATTATGAGAACCTTCAGAGACATTCAGTTAATAAGGACATAATTAGCAGAAGTCAGAATGGAGGAATGAGATCAGCTTTAAGTTTTGCTATCATAGGTTCTTGGCAGGGAAGCAGGTAGGCTGACTGAAGATCTTCCTCTTCTCCAGACGCAGCTCCTCAGTCTCACCCACAGCTCTGTGGCAGCAAACCCTGTGTGCACTGCCTTTCTGCCTGACCCATGCCCAGCTGATCACAAAGCTTCCTTACTCCAACTTGACTTGTTATCCCTGCCTCCAACATAGTAGGCATTCCCCCTGAACACACTAGCTGAGCAAGTCAGGCAAACAGGTAAGCTAACTATGACCTTTCCCACTCCCTCCTCTCCAAATCCAAGAGATTTGTGAAAAGTCTTGGCTCCCCTATTTACTAAACTTTATCAAAAGCTCAGTAAGGGCCTTGTAAGTCAGAGTTAGAAATTTTCCTCATGGTTCACAGAAACACACTGCACAGTCTTTAGGGACTGTGGTGTGAGAGGAAAGACAAGCTTATTTTGGAGTCTTCCGCAGCCTCCAGATAACAAATTGTGCAAAGGCCAAACTGAAACCTGCAAAGGCAATCAGTGCACAGCCTCTTTGAGCATTTGGTGGCTGAACATTAAGCTACTGTCTTAGGCAGAAATCCCCAGAAATAAGATGTCCTGTACATGACACATTATGCACAACTCTTCAGAGCATTATTATTACAAACGGCCCAAAGGTGAAAGACCATAACTCTCCATTAACCAGTGAATAGACAAAATAATGAAGTCTATGTACAAGACAACAGTCCTTACAGAAAGGGCAGATACCGTCCACCATGGGCCATCCCCAACAGCCCCGAGCTGAGTGAAAGAAGACAGACACAAAAAGTGCCCAGACAGAATGCACAGACACATAAAACATGGAGGCAGGAGAGAGAGGGGGGTTTGACTAGAAAGGGAAGGAGAACAGACAAATGGAGGATGGCCAAAGGGCACAAACTTCATTTAGTGGCAATGGAATATTCTGCTTGGTATGGATGTGTAATTGTGAATATACTAAAAATCATGATTTTTATATTTCATCTGTATCAATTTCTTACTGGCATGTGATGTATCTAAATAACATTTCCCAAGAATTGTCAAAAAATTTCCTAGAACTTATAAGCTTAGCCAGTGAATAGTACTTTAAACAGAACTAAAATTGAGATGGGCTTTATCTAAGAGGAAATAGAAGTGCATGAAATAGACTCTGATGGTTCGTTTTCAAAGGTGGATCAATCCAGCTGCAAATGTGAAGAAAACACTTGTGAATGTAAGCTAGTCTAGCTATTCGCTACCCTCCCAACACTGCCAAGGTGTCCCCTTACCCAAACTCAAAGTTTAGTGTGGAAAACTGTAACAGTCTGGCTTGCTTGCAAGGTCATATATCTGATAAGCTTTGAAATAAACAGAATGTAAAATGTAGGGAAGAACCCACATGTGCCTCTTGTTGAATAAAAGAAAAAATTTAAGTGATGAAGTGAAGGATAAGACCCAGATGTCAAGAATGTTCTTTCTGGCTACTTAACTGAGGGAGGAAGGGCCGTGGGCTAGGTTGGCGTATGAACTGTTCTCTGTATTTAGCCAGTATGCCTGCCGTGGTAGACAGAGCCTAAGGTTGCAAGTTCAGAAAATAAACTGCCTCACTTCTGCAACTATGAACTTTTAGTTCTCTTACTGTGAAGTGAGAACTTTGGTTTCTCACAGAGAGGTTATAGAATGGAGAGAAAAAGAATATTTCTGGTGAAAAATGTTTGAACATTAGGTTTATATGGAAAAATCTTTTTAGATATTGGATATTAAATGAATGGCAATAACAGTTTATTATGCAAAAAGTAGTAAGTAAAATTATTGCAATTTATATAATTGATAATAAAACATCATTACTGTCATTAACTCAGTAGAATTCCCTAAATTTGTAAAACTAAATTCTGAAAACAACAATAAAGTAATTTGGCTATGTAAAATATTTCTACTGTCAAATATTTGAGCATCTTTTTAAAGTTTTATTTTTTTTATGTGTATATATAAGTGTCTGCATACAGTATGTGCATCATGCACATCTTGCCTTTGGGCATCAGATAAGAGGGCGTCAGTAACTCATTGAAACTGGAGTTACAGATGGTTGTGTACTGCTATGTGTGTGCCAGGGACTGAACTCAGGTCGTGTGCAAAAACAGCCAGTGCTCTTAACTACTGACTGTATCTCCAGCTTCCTTCCTGGCTCCCTCTTTTTTAAAAGGCTTATTATTTTATTTTATGCTTTTATGTATGTGATGCTTTGAATGGGGCCTGCAGACTCACAGGGAATGGCGCTATTAGATGTGTTGGAGGAGCTGTGCTGCTGGGGGTGGGCTGAGGTTTCAGATGCTCCAGTCAGGCCCAGTGCTCTCCCTTCCTGTTGCCTGCTGACAACAGGATGTAGAACTCTCAGCTCCTTTTCCAGCACCAACTCTGCATTCTGCCTCCATGTTTCCTGCCACAACGATAATGGACGTGTACCCCTCTGAACCATAAGCCAGCCCCAATTAAAAGTTGTTGTTTTTCTTTTTAAAGGTTGTTGTGGTCATGGTATAACATCACAAAAACAGGATGTTAACTAAGACAACGTGTGCCTACACATAAGTTTATGAACCTCATGTTATGCAGGTTCCTGAGCCAGAAGACAGTTTTAGATTTCACGAAACTGGGGTTACAGATGGTTGTGCGCCACCTAATGTGGGTGCTGAAAATCAAACCTAGGTCTTTCTAAAAGCATAAAGTGCTTTTAAACACCTCTCCAGTCCCACACAACATTTTAAGACAACAACAACAACAACAACAACAAACTATCTTGTACCAGTGGGTTGGCATTTTATCAATCAAGTGCATCATCCCCCTGTCTACTCACATAAATCTGAGTTATTCTTCACTCTCATTAGTTGAAACATTTGAAGAAAGAACTTGCTAAATCTAAAATAAAATAATTGGCATTTTAGATTAAATTTAGTTAGCTTATAGTAATTATTTCAGTATTTCAAGAACAAATGTAAGATTAAGTATTTAGGCATATATGGAATCTCAGGGCTAATTCACTTTGGTAGATCACTATAAACTAAAACAGCAATTAAAATAAATTAGATAAGGTGTTAATAATATAATAATTAGTTGACTGGCATACTTGCATATTAAAATCCTATTAGCTGCTTGCTAGAAACACAGTAAGCTGCGTGATTAGTACCCACACACATTTCACTTGCCTCTTGAGATGAACAGCTTAGGAAAAAAGGAAACTAAAAATGAAAAAGAAAATCATATGACATTGAAACTACAGAACTTTATGAACATTTTATTTCTATTAAAAGCCAAAAGTAACAAACAATAAAGAAAATGACAAACATCCAACATCCAACTAAAGTTTTGCTGTTTAAAAGCATTCTTGAAAAAAAGATTAAGAACCTTTGGCAGAATGGAGTTAGGCACCATGTATTAAAGCTAACATTACTGTTCTTAGTTGGTGTGCACTGTCCAAGACCTCAACGTGTTATGAGCAGGGTGAGGTGGGGTGACAGGGGAGAAGACTGAGTTTGTAGTTCCAGGAGAAGACTGCGACACTCTCACATCAGCTGTGTCTCCATCAACAAAGCAGGGTTTGTGAGGAGAGGATAATGGACTGTGTCCAGAAGCAGGCTAAGGTTCACTAGTTACTTATATATATATATTTTTTTGATGCTATACTCTTTTACTTTTTTAAACATTTATTGATTTTAATTTCATGTGTGTTGGCATGTTGCCTACATATATGCCTGTGTGAGGTGTTAGATTTTTCCAGGAAATAAAAAGCTAGAGACATTTGTGAGCCGTTATGAGAAGTGCTAGGAATTGAATCTGGGTCCTCTGGTTAACTGCCGAGTCATCTCTCCAACCCCAGTGCTACACTTCTTATATAAATAATCTGTGGACATATTTCTTTAAGAAATAAAACACTGTAATTTTGATTTCTGGGCTGTTAGTAGATGATGGTGACTTCACAGAATGCTTTCTGAGACACCAAATGAACATGAGATTATATCAATACTATACATAGATGAGCTATGTCCTGCAATGGTGAAGTTCTTTTTAGGCAGTATACAGCACTATCAGGAAATTTAGGACAAATTATGAATAAGAAATACATTATTATCATTTTAAAAATTTACTGTCTGAGACAGCAATAACTATGATAATGACAATTATTCCTTAGAAAAAAGTTACCCATTTATATCATTATAAATAGCTGATTTCATTAAACTTCAGAATCTGGGTCTGCAGCTAACTTCTGGAAGTGAATTTTGAGTGGCAATATCAGTCATGACAGCAGAGATCAATATGGATTTAGAATTTACAAAATTCATTCACTCTCTCTGTCGTCTCTCTCTCTCCCTCTCCCTCTTTCTCTCTCTCCCTCCAGTGAATTCTGTATACTGTTTCTTTGTCTCATTCTGTGCCTTTTCTGGCACGCTTACCTCTCACTTTCTTCCTACTCGAGGCTCCGAGTGACACCCTGCACTACTGTTTTAAAGATGAGCACTGTGGACTATGCAAGGGATCATCAGTATTTTAGGAAAACAATCTAAGCTTTGCAGATAGACATAAGGATCCTGCAGGAGGAAGCTGAGTGGGACCCAGTGGATATGGACAAGTGCAGACCATTCAAAGGAAATCTGCTGAAGGGATGGAGCTAAAGGACTGAGTGGCCAGTGACCTGAAATTATCAATCTTATTTTAAGTGGCTTATGAAATGCCACCATTATTTATAATATACAATATTATAATATATTTAAAATATACACATATTTATAATATACAATAATAATTTATTTCAAGGGTACTTTTATTCTCTAAGGTGTGTGATCTTAATGTTTTTGCTGTTTTGCTTATGCACAAAAATTAAAAATTAGCTACCATTTTAGGGCAGAAACACAGAAGAGTTGCTATTATTTGGTAGGTAGTGACACTGATTAATATTAGTACTGAGCATATTTAATATAATCTTCAAGAGACCAAGGAAACTTGAATTAGCTATCTTCAGGGAATCAAAACGCCAGGTACAGTACACCACACAGCAGTGAAGCATGCATGTGAGTTCAGGGGAAGGAGGAAAGGCGAGGTCAGGCATCACAACACTGAGTTTCCTACCAGCTCAAAAGTAGGAATGAGGCCAGGAAGTCACACTTGCTGTCAAATGAAACAATAGCCTTGGTCTGACTTCATTTCCAAAAGTAAGACCTGAGTGTTTACTTTAGAATTTGAGATAAACATTTGGTATTAAATTTAGGAAACAGAAAATAGATTTTAGAAATAGGAAACAGTTTTCATGATATAGAGTTGTAGTAACAGGCATTTCCGGGACCTGGCACTAGGACAGTCTTCTTGCTTAGTATATTCTCCATTCAGAAGTGGGAGAATGAGAGTTCATCTCCTCTGTGTTATGAATAATCAGATTTCACTGGAGGGATGAATCACTTCAGGCTTTTATATAGCTACAGCAGATTATTTTCAGTAAGCAAGCTCCTGGAAACACAGTAATATTATAGATAAAAAGATAAACAGAAGTACACACTCCTTTCTTCTCCAATGCTATATGGGCTGAAGAGGAACTGAGGTTACAGCTCAACTGGGGTCTGAGACTATGAGGCAGGGTGGTTCTGTGGTCCTTTGTTTGAAATTCAATTTCTGTGCACAGGTCAAGCTGCTCTTTTACTCAAGGTCCTCTTGCCAAGTGCTGAGAGGGCAGTATATCACCATATCCAGCAAACACAGAGCTTTAACCTGGCTCTAGGTAGGATATAACCTCCCAATCTGGTTACTGGGCCCCATCTGGTTACTGGTATTCTCCCAGCCTGTACTCAATTTCTACTGGTTGCTTTTTGACCTGCTTTTATCAGACCCCCAAGTTTATTGGCTGATTCTCTAAGATGTCCACACACACAAAGGCAATGGCACATCCTGTTCTCAATGACCTCAGACCAACACCAGGACAAAGAGAACTTGAAGGTAAAACAGGGGAGGTTAGCTGTTTGTAACAGTGGTTTAGAACTGTAGAGGCAGAGCAAAACAAGAGTGAGACATTCCAAATAATTCAGTCTGGAGGGGCTGGCAATCCCATGCTCACCTTGATAAAGTGCCCATTTTCCAAGGCTGTTGGCATGTTAGAGAGGCTGAAGTCAAGGGATTCATCATCCTACCCCACCTCCCAATGGCAGTAGAGGTTTTATTTGAGGATGTGTATTCAGAATTATTTTCCTGTCTAAGCACCGCTCCTCATTACACAGGTGTGCTGCTGCTTGTCAGTGGAGCGCATTTGCTTGAAGTCCCAGCTTCAATTCTAGAGACTGAGGCACACTAAATTATCAGCACTCATATGACTGAGCATGATAGCAAACACTGACATACATTCCTTCACCAGGTGTCACAGTGAGTTCTGTGGCTTTATGTATTCCTCACAACAAGCAGAAACATATTAGCAAGTACCTGCAAGGTTGTCAATTTCCTTCTCCTGGAGTAGGCTGACCGCATCATCGTCTCCTTCCAACATAAGCTCAGCCTCTGAGTTCTGGTTCACAATTGCTTGGCTTCTGAAAGCTTTCTTGGACTTCACCACATCTTCTTCAGTGCCTACGTTCAAGCAAAACAGCATTTTGGGTTACTGTAGATGTACCTGCCTTAGTGGGTGTTACAGACAACATTTTCTTTATTATATGCTGTGTCTGCTATTTCTTTACATCGGCAGAGCACTTTAAAATACTTTATTTTTCTTGCTTGGATATCTGTAAGAAAAATTAGAGCTGTACTCCTTACTTTACTGCTGAGGGCGTAGGCACAGCCAGCTCCTGCCCACCGTGGGCCTGTAGCCCACCCTTGTATTTTCTTTACAGTGCTCTGTCTCTCTCCGGCTTTAGCCACAGCCTTGCTGTCTCTTTGAGACCAGTTCTCTCTGACTTGCCAAGGCTAGCCTTGAACTTGTATCTCTCCCGTGGATCTCTGAGTGGCAGGGATTCCAGGTGTACGTTACCAGGCCCGGCTATAACCCATTCCCTGTGACTCTAGAATCACGTACACTCTACAAAATATCTGCATCTGCCTCTGTCAAATTCAGCTTTCTGACACGTACTATTTGAAAACTTGATTTATATAATTATAATGTAATAGAAATGAACTAATCAATAGTTTTTGAAAGTAGGTAAGATAGATACAAAGAAAACAGTAGAGTATTCACTTCTGAGTCAAGAAATTGGTCAATTGGGGAGCTACAAGGAGGTGACCATGACTGATGCTCAATAAGTCTACTGCACATCAAGTGGTTTCTTTACCAATTGATAAAATAAATTTCTAAAGTTATAATCCTTTTTGGTATACAAAATAATATAAAACCATAGCAAAATACATAAAATGAGAAGAAAAATGGAAATTTAGAAAACTACATGTCATCAGATGAATGCTTAGCAACTAGTACATTCAAGCTCCTCTTGGATTTGACTGCTTGACAAACATTTCCACATTTACTCTCAAACACCGGCTGTGGGTGCTGATCATCTAAAATTATCTAAAATTATCAAAACTGAGAACAAACAAGGAACATACATGAGTGTGTGTGTGTGTGTGACACACACACACACACACACACAATTCCACATAGGAAAAGCTCTATTTCATACCATTGCAGCTTAAGGCATGCCATGCCAAACATACACCATTTTGTCTGTGTCCCTTGAAGTTCAAATCAGAGGGAAACACAGCGTGGCACTCACTGCATCTGGTTCAGGCTTACAGCACTAACTAGTAAAATGCAGCATGCTGTGCTTAGTGCTCAATTCTGTGACAATGTTGCTAGAACTTCTAGGCTCAAATGATCAGTACACCTAGACTCATTCCACAGCCCTTCCAACAGTCCATCAAGGTGGGTGTTAGCCAACTGCTTTCCTGGAGGCACATCTAGGCACTACAAAATTTGTCCTGGGAACCAGCATGTGAGCCTACTGTCAACCTTCTTATGTAGCTTTCCCTTCCCTTCCCTTCCCTTCCCTTCCCTTCCCTTCCCTTCCCTTCCCTTCCCTTCCCTTCCCTTCCCTTCCCTTCCTTTCCCTTCCCTTCCCTTTCCTTTTTCTTTTCCATAGAGACAGGGAGCCAGTTTTACTTGCTAAATACAAACTGACTCAAAGACCACAAAAATATAAAAATGCATGCTGCAGAGGCCACTACACCAGAGCCACTGCAGGCAGAGTACCATTAGCCAGAGCGCCATGCTGCCACTCCATCCCTCCTGGGCAGCAGCCCCTGGGAAGCACGGTGAACACCGTGCAGTCAGCTAAACAGTGACTGTGTGTGCTTAAAAACACTCGAGACAAATACTGCTATTGCAAAGCAGTGCTTCAGTGGAGACTACACGGGCTCTATGAGATTCTTCTTTCACTGGCTCACGGGTGATCGTCACTTCTGCAACACCAGATGAAGGATAGAGCATGGAATGGTTCTGACCCATCCCAATTACAGACCCCTCAATGTCTGGGGAGGAGTCGTTACAGTTACAAGCCCTTTGCTTGTTGGGAGGTAAGTTCATCAGGTGAACTTTGAGCTTGCTTACTTTAACAAAGGATGTGAATGCAATGATAAATACCGAGGCACCTTCTCACCGACATAACAGTATCCATGCCTGCATTCCCAGCTGAGCAAGGTCGCTTGTTCCTCCTCCACTACAGCGTAGGTCGGAGGCTGAAGATTCTTCTCGAGTGGTGCTCACCACTGTGCTACTTTCAGTCATTACCTGGTCATGGCTCACACGACCCTAACACTTTTTCAGAATGGTCATCCTATAAGCATGTTGTGTTACTGTTTCATTTTATGTGTTAGCCCCTGTAACGAACACTCACAGCAAGACTTACACTGTAGGGTAAAACCTAGACTCCTTGGCTCAGCTGAGCAAGTTATCTGAGCCTCTCACTGGCAGCCTTAATGGGCTCTGCCCACTGGCCCACAGCAGCTTCTGGACTATGTCCTCCTATCCCCCTTGATATGTGCTGATGTTAGGCTCAATGTAAGGGGTATTCCTTTACTTTTTCCTAATTGCCCTTCACAATTCTCTTTCTCCAGACATCTGTCCTAAGTGACTCCTGTGTGATGTCACAGCCGATATCTTTGGCTACGTATTGGAGGTGCGATCTCTTGTGTGCCTGCCCTCCACACTGTGACTATTACATCTTTGTAGCATTAGGGTCTGACACTTGGTAGGTGCACATGATCTGCTGAAGTTTAGGTGTCAACCAAGTCCCTTCTCATGATTCTCTGACTTGTCAACTCTTTCTCGTAGAGTCTCCCCACTCCTCAGGAATCTTGCAGGTCGTCTACCTGGCACCATGAACTGCAGCTGCCTGCATGTTCATCTCCACGGATGCCTGGAGGCGCTTCGATGGCTGGAATCCCATATCTGTCTCTATTTCTATCATTTAGCACACTGCCTGGTAAGGAGCAAACACTGGTAAATAAGTGAACTGAGACACAGGAGTCATCTCTGGATAGCTCTCAATAAAAATTTCCTCAGATGTTCTAGAATCTCACTTATTTGTTTTAATTTGTGTGAAATGGAGCCCAGTTCTTTGTATTAAAGTAACAAAGTTCTTTAAGTTTCAGTCAGCCAAATAAGCACATTTTTCCTTAAATCACTATGATGGTAAAAAAAAAAAAAAGATTGGTTTTATGTTATGTGATTCTATGTTATCACAATAAAAATCTACCCGTAAAGAGCATGTGATAGAAGGTGAGCTTGGAGATGTATCAAGCTTAGCATCTGTTTTCTTCTAGCTTTGAAACAGCAAACATTTGAGACTTTTCGATATTTAATTCAGGAATTGGTATCAACCCTGCTGATCACCCCTGCTGAAGTGTTCCCAGTTTGCAACCCAGTGAACTTACCAGTTTTGTGGAACTGAAACAAACATTTGTCTAGATTAGAGTATATGAGATTTAAGGTGCTTTTCAATCACAATATCCTTTATGAATTAGAGTTTCATCCATCAACATTACAGCAAAAGGAGGTAAGGTCTCAGAGGGCTGTCTCATTACAAGGCTTGTAAACACTGTCCTTAGAAAGAATTGGTTTATCACCTAACAAATCAAAATCTGATTGAGAGGAGAATTTATTTGAGATCATCTGTCTTAGAAGACATGTTGAACCAAATGTACTTCTTGGCCTCTTTAGCCATTCATCAAGAAATTAACAAGCGAACGCCACAAACCACCAGAGCGCCTTAGACTTGAAATGGGAATCATGAAGAACAAGCAAAACTAGACAAAGGCGACAGGGCGGCTTTTTTTTTTTTTTTTTTTTTTTAAAGAAATTAGAAAAATGGCATGGAAATGTAAAGGTTTAGAAGAAAAAGTATCATGGACTTGAGGATGAACAAAGTGCAATGTAAAATTATGGTTTCATTCCCTATCATGTTTTAAATACAGGAAAGCATTTTCTGTAGACTTATTCATAGAGTCACAGAGATATAGTGCAACCCCGAAGCCATTTTTCCTTCATAAATTTCTTTTAATAACCAGGAAACTAGTGAGTCCAAGTATATTCTAATTCAGGTAGTTAATTACCTAACTTACTTCGTTGTTACCACACTAGGGATGGAACTTGGGGCCAGGCATGCTAGCAAGGCACTATCACTTGAGCTGACGTCCCAGCTCTGACAAAGTGTAATTTAGAAGAGACAGGAGCACTAGAATGTCTTCTACATTGCTACCATATGCCAGGACCACAGGGCTTTGGTATACTGCTTTAGTTTTCATTCTCTTAAGAACCCTAGAGTTAAAATACACACCTGCTTCTGCCCAGACTACAAATTTCTTGAAAAATTTATCAGGATCTAGCAATTAGTTTGTCATCATTATATTATTTTGTATCAATAAGCAAATACCATAAAGAAAAATATGGTTATTTTTGATTTAAGGGATTATTTTACAGTTAACTGTGGATACTAAAAAAAGAGCAGCAGTCACTCAGCTGAAGATATCATTTATTTTATCTTATTTTTTTTCAATTTCAAACTATTTAATAGGATACTTTTTTAAATAGTCGACATCATAGAGAATTTATTTGGTGAGCAATCAATTCTGATTCTTTTTTTTATTTTCTATATTCTTTGTTTACATTCCAAATGCTTTCTCCTTTCCCGTCCCCCACCCCCATATGTCCCTTAATAGGATACGTGACACTAAGATTTTCTACAGCCTCTATGTGGCACTACTTTTTTAATTAATTAACTAATTAATTATTTTTTTAACATTCCATATTTTATTCCTTCCCACCTCCATCAACTCTCTGACTGCTCCACATCCCATACCTCACCTGACCTCTAACTCCCTGGGGCCTCCAGTCTCTTGAGGGTTGGGTGCATTTTTTTCTGAATCCAGACCCGGCAGTCCTCTGCTGTCTGTGTGATGGGGGCCTCACATCAGCTGGTGTGTGCTGCCTGGTTGGTGGTCCAACATTTACTTTGAAATGCTTCACTTGGAGCTTTTCTTGGTGGCATTTGTGTCCCTTTTGCCTAGTTCTGGTGCAGTCCTTGGGATGGATGGAACCCAGGTCCATGGACACTCAAGGTCAGTAAGTGCTCTATAACTGATCTACATTCTCATTTGCTTAGAGCAGTCTAATTTCTCTCTCAGGCACTGAGTAAGGTGGGAAGACACATTTGTTGAGACAGCACATAGAAGTAATACTGTTAGATCTCACCAACTAGTTATGTATACACCATTGATTAAGTTACTTTTCTTATTTATATTCTTTCATTTATACCCATTATAAACATTAAAACAAATCCCCATCAATTTCTTAAGTTTAGTTTTCAATTGGTGAAAGAAGAAGAATTAGCATTTTCTCAACCTAAGTCTCAAGGGATTACTGCAAAATTGAAATGAGATAGCGAATCTTATCCATTTTGAACTTTATTAAACTTACCCTAAAGCTTTATCGCTCATGATATTGCTGGACAAGATTTATACAAAGAAAGAAAACAAGTGTGCAAAAGGGAGGTTCATAAACCTAGACTGAGAGCAGCCTGATCCTGAGGTCCTGGGTGTGCCGCTCGGTCACAGCCGCTGACAGTGCTCTGTGCATTGGGAGACTTCCTTCCCGCATGCTATGGAGCAGTCTGTTCATAATCCTTACAAAGCCCAACGCACCCCAGCTGGACTAGAAGAGATGCTTCCTGAACAAAGAATAGACAGCCCATGTGCTGTTAAGTTCTGGTGAAACGGAACTGTTTTATGCACTGCATTCACTGAGTTATTATTAAACAAGTTACATGAGAATCTACTTTATTTTTAAATTTATTGTCGATGTCATCACCATTACCATCTCTGAGGTCTATGGTGCTAACCTAAGGCCTCAGATATGCTAGGGAAACATTCTAAAACTGAACTATGTCCCTAATCCCTTTTCTTGCTTTTTGAAAAATTTTGATACAGGATCTCAAAAAGTTGCCCAAGCTAACCTTGAGGTTCCAGGGAAGGCCTGGGAAGCCTTGTAATAGTGATCCTCCAGGCACTGCCTCTGGCCTTGCTGGGGTCACAGGCACATGCTACCAGGCTAGTTAGTCCAGCACCAACATTTCTGATGCTTTTGAAATGTTTTACTCAGTTATGTTAACAATATGAATGTTTAAAATCTTGGTTATCTGAAGGAGAATACCTTATGATTTCTCAGTAAAAACAAGTTTAACATAGCATTTTCCCATCTTTGTAGGAAGGGTAGCAGAGTGAAAATTTTACCTAATTCTAATTTGGCCAAAATGTATGCTTGCAAAATTTGAATGTTTGTAGATATCTGAAAATTAGCTAGCTTCACAAGACAGGCATTCTTTTCAAAAGAGAAATCTTTGAAATAACCATCATTGCACAATATATTTTTCTTGTTCAATGTGTCAACATATATAAAATTCTGCAATTAATTTCAATCTTAAACATCTTTTTTTTAAAACAAAATATGGATATTTTGGGGAATGTTAAGAGAAAGACTTTTTTCTTTAAAAGTTTTCTTTGAAATTCAAGTCAGAGAAACAAATACCTTTACAGAATGGTGCTTTTATTGTTTCTTTGTTTTTGTTTATTTTGTTTTTGTTTTGCTTTAGCTCTACACAATTTTTTATTTAACTGCCACCAAAAGAAAAAGAATTTAAGAAAAATGTATACCATATACCTTTCACCCAATCACACGAGCTGCAGTTACATGACCCCATGTGGTGATATGCATGTGTCAGCCTGCTAAAGAGCACCACACAGTTCTGAACACCGGACAGTGAAGAATAAAGGAATGTTTCTACAACAGAGAAATTTACTGCTCCCAACTTCCGGTGGTGGGCTTAGTGCCCATGTGAGGAGAAAGCTCATGTATGTGGAAATTTGCCCTACCAGTTACTTACTAGCAAATATTTCCCTTTTAAGTAATTTTAATTTTAGAACTAATCTTAGAGTTTCATTTTAAACACAGAACAAATATTTTCTCCTTAATATGGGGATATAAAAGGAAAGATTCTTTTTTAACTGCACCACTGTCTGAATAAAATACAGAGATGGGGGGAGAAAGAAGGAGGGGGGAGAAAAAAGGACGGAAGAAATGAAACAAAGAAGAAAGAACAGAACAAAAAAACCCCAGGGAAATCCCAATGGTGAAAACTTATAAAGACCACATTAAGGAGACTGGAACCCTGAAACATATTATCTCCTTTTATATGTGATCGATCTCCCCAGAAGCTTCTTACCATCTGCATAAACTTCACTGAAAAAACATCCCTACACGTAAAACAAACCGCTCACACTCAGACAGACAATTTCTGTGTGTTAAGGACAGGCCATCATGTAAACACAGATGGGTAAGTTTATTAAGTCACATGTAAAAGCCAACCAGCCTTTTAGCTGCGGCATTTCCATTCAGGTGAAGAGTATCTAAACACCACTCCCATTACAACTCGTTACTGCTGATTTGGAGCTTAGTGAGTGATAAGTAGATTTTATAAGATCTGGGAATGGCTCTCGGACTCGAAGGCGCATCTCTACCTTGCATACAATGGGAGCAGTGCACCCTTTGTGTTTCTGCTGAGGAGGAGAGGAGGAATGTGCAGACATCCCTCATTCCTTCAGGTAGGCAGCCCTCTGAACATCGGAGGAAAATGTTGCTGATATGTAGTACACATTCAGAGTTAGCAATCTGGGTATTAAGATTCAGTGTTCACAGATTATTCTGAGTGTTAAAACCTTATTTAGATTAGTTAGGTTTGTAATGACTGACTGAAATTCAAGAGAGAGAGAGAAGAAAATGGCTACCTAACGCCCACAGTTATTGCTTAGTGGAAAAGGACACCAAGGACACTTGCAAGTAAAAGAATTGGATCAATATTAACGCGGTTTTCATTTCATGCTTCCCCAACCCCAGTAAGCTGATAATATACTCTGATTATGTGAACTGCCTGAGAGTAACACAGGTTATTAGAGCAGGAGGTGGAAATGGGAGGCACTTTTTATATTGACAGGCCTGCTAATAGAGTATACTGATTTTCCAAGACATGTAATACATTTTCACAATTTGGTTCTGACAGCAAAAACAGAATTTCATTTATTCCTAATTCAAAATATTCATATGTAAGCAATATTTCTTAGAGCAGACCAACAAAGGGGATACTCATAAACAGAATTTTAAGCCCAAAAGTACAATTAAAAAGGTGCAAGAAAATGTTATGCATTAGGTGAATTTAAGCACAATAGTCAATGCAGAAAACTGTAGTCTGTGCTTTTTAAAGAAAAATTGATAATATATATCACATCAGCTCTCTATGCATTTCAGGATAGATAGCTTTCATTAGAATTGTGACTAGTCATGAAGTTAGGATGATGCATAATCATTTAGAATAGGATTTTGTTGTGTTAGAAGACACAGGGTACATTTTACTTGAGGGAAAACAAACTTGCTCTTGGGTGGACCTGACCCTCAGTATCATGCAGGTCATGGCAATGTGTCTCAGCTATGTGTCTGAAGTCACAGCGGTTGTCTGCATCCTCTGACACAGCGCAGAGAACAGCGCTGGGAGGTAGGAGTACTGAAATGGAAGAACTGCGGCCTGTCCCTCCTCCTTTAAGCACTGTTTTCCTCTAGAAAAAAGAGGTGGGGATGGAACCCGGAAAGGCAAGAAACCTAATTCATGTGTCCGGAGGGGTAGTCAGGAGCAGAATGGAAGCCTGGATCCTAGTGAATCCTGCCAAGGGAAAAACAGGAAGTAGATACATAGAAAGCACAGCGAAAGCGTGGCACAATCTGCCCTAAACATCTCAGACTAAAGAAAAGAGGTAAAGACGTGGGTAAAGGGTAGAACACGCTCTGAGGAGGCAAACAGCCTGTTCAGAAGGCGGGAGAAATGGTAACTAGCTTCCTCTTCCTCTTTCTTACTGAAACAAAGCCTAGCTAGGGCACTGATGAATGCAGGCTATCTGAACAGTACTTTATAAAATCCAAGAAGTGCTGGAGATGTAGCTTAGTGGCAGAACGCTCTCTAACATGCATGGGCTTGGGACCAACCCAAGGACCTCAAAAAATAACTAATAAATAAATAAATGAATACAAAAATAAATAGAATCAAAGCCAGACTAACAAGTAAAATAAATTGAAAAAAAAAAAAAAACCCTCACAAAACGTTATGTTTTCACAAGTAACACAATATATAGAGTCCACCAGTGATGCTAAGGTATTCTGTATTGCAGTATCTTTATAGGGGACATGCAGTGAGTGTTACCAGATGTTTCAGGTAAACTCTATGTAAGGAAACCTTCCACAGTGCCCAAGTGTACAGAGAACATGGTGTGGTGGTGCCTGGGGTGAGCTTTGGCTTTGCCCACCATACCTAGGTCACCTTATTTCCTTGGTTTGATCTTCCCCAAACATCAAACTTTCAGGTCATTTTCAAGGCATCTCCCAACAGCACGAGCCTCAGTGCTTCCTGCAGTACTTGCCTCCACGTGGGTCCATTACTCTGTGTGCTTCTGCACATGCCCTCTCTATCTACTCAGCAATGTAGAGGAATTCAGTTCATATTTTCAATGGCCGCTCAGACACTGACCTTCATGGAGCTCACAGCACCATGGCTGCACTGCAAGGCAAATATCTATTATACTATGCATATGATTTACACATGAACGCATAACCAGAAACTGGAATAAAATAAGCAAACTTATGAAGAAGCATGTTTTGCCTTGCCACTTGGCAGCAAGTCCATTAGCTAAATTTTACCCTTGCTTTCTCTCTCACATCTCAAGGTGCTCTGAGTTCAACAAAGCATAAACACAAACAACTCATTTCAGATCTTTAAAATGACACATTTGTAGATTTGTCTTTAGAAAACTCATCCATCAACTGGGTTTCTAAAACTGATCAAAGATGCGGTTAAACATCATGCAAAGACCTCATCAAATATGAATATATATATTCAGTGACTAGATTTTTATTGAGCACCTCGCTCTACAAAGCCTGGGTGCTCCTCTCCTCTCCTCTCCTCTCCTCTCCTCTCCTCTCCTCTCCTCTGCTCCCTCCTTATTTTGGTGATTTCTAATCTTTCCACTCTCACTTCCCTGGTCAGCTGATAAATTCAGAATCTTCTCTTGAGGCAGTTTCACAGCTACTATACGGTCTGTACCTTTGGACATCCAGGCTCCTGTGCTCCTGCAGTGTAGATATGCTCAGGGGCAAAACCCCATACCTAGAACATATGTGGCACACAGAAACTCCTCGATAGTGCCTTTCAGTTAGTACAAAGTTAAACTTCTGAATCTATTTACAGAGTAAGTGTCTGAATCCTCAACATAAGAACAGGTAGCTTGTTGGAACAGTTTTTGATATGAGAAATAACATTTATGTCTGAATGGGTATTATAAGCTTTTCTGAACCCATTTTAGGAAATCTCATAAGTCATTTTACTAGCTCATAAAACCATCCAGTGAAGACAAGGATAGGAGACTAAGCTTATGAGGTGCTATCAAGAAGATCTGGCAGGCAACTGCCTCCAGGTCTTTCCCTCTCTGAAATCAACTGCATCATTAATTTTTCAGGAAGTTACTGGAACTTAATTCAAACCACTAAGTTTTATTCTAAACATGGAGACCCAATTAATAACGTACCAATTAGCGCAGGAGTTTGCTCATGTTTCTACATGGTACAAAGTGGGCTCTACAATGCTGTAAGGACTGCAAACTCTTGGGGGAATGAAGACGGGTAATGTCATAGTTTTTCCCAATTGCTGCATTGCTGCATTGCTGCACAATGTGGTTTCCACTCTCAGTGCCGTCATATTTATGATGACTGCATGTAACACATTACAGTAGCCATGCATGCATCAGCAGGCTAATTTAATTCCAGCTCATTACAGAGCTGCTTTTTGTGTATCAAGGTCATAACTTGATGGCTTCACAAGCTTAGATAAATCAGGTGTTAAGCAGATACATCTCTGAGGAACCTAAGAATGCTCTCATTTGCAATTCTTAGCATATCTTATTATTTATTGCCAAAGAAATGACTGATTAACTTTGTCATCTTTGCTCTGTGTTTTTTCTCCCTCCCTCAGGCTGAGGCAGCCTGCCCTCTTCTGCAGTGCCAGATCAGACCTATTTAAGATGATGTCTTTGATCACAAGACAGGAAGCACTTGCGATTTTAGGCTTTGATGAAATGTAGCTCCACTGTAATTTTATGGAAGGAAAACAGAAGCCCAAATGATGACTGACAATCAACAAAGAGGACCGAGCTTACTCAGAGTTTGCCCTCTTCTTTGTCAGACAGCATCTTCACACACTAGACTACGCCAGGATTTGAGGAGTCTAGGTTTTACTTTGATATGTGACACTTAAAACCTACTATTTCAATTGCTTACCTATTAGCTAAAATTTGCCCAAAGAATAAACCATGCAGATGTGAAGATGAGTTTTAAAAGACTTTTCTTATGTCTCTCTACTGCTATAGTTTGTAAATGTCCTGATGATCAAATTTTCACTTGGAAGAGGTTTTACTATTAAAAACCACCTAAATTACACATTCAGTTCATGCAAAATTAGCACATTAAACGCCAAGAAAAAGAAAAAGGAATGCCTCTAGGTTTTTATTAATCACACTCCAACACCAGAGACTGCGACTGTGTCAAATCATACTGAATCTTTTGCACACGGCAACCTCATAAATTATTCAACTCATTAGTGTTACTAAAATACAGGAAAAACTCCATCACTGCAAAGTCTATTTTCCAACTGAAAAGGTCAACTAGAAGTTTTAATAATAAAATCAGAGAGCAAACTTTCAAAATAATTATGAAATAAAATTATTGTCTTTTGTTTCCTTAAAATTATATCCAGCTGATTGTTTACTTAAAGTAAGAATTCAATTTTTTGCTTGAGACTCCAAATAAACTGAAAATAATACCAAGAAATCTGAATTACAGCCAAATGTCCCTTCCCATCCTGGAAGTACAGCTCTATTATAATCGAAACCGTGTGTCTGGGTTTAGGATATAAGGAACGATCAAGTGACACAAGACATTTCCACTAAACATGAAGTGCACTGCCTCTCCTTCACGTCTCTTCTCCCCCAGGAAACTCTCGGTCTCCAAAGCCACAGCCTACACTAACACATGACTCAAGCTGGGCTTCAGAGTCCAGATATGCTTTACCACTAAGAGAACACTGCCTATTTAAGACCCTGAAAGAGAATTTCGCAGTTTACAAGTCCTCAACAATTATGACTAAAGCATTACTTGGTTCCTGAAACGCTTCTTTCTACCTCATGGATAAATGACACAGTTTTCACCAAAATCCATGGCAGAGACTGTTCATATTCAAAGCTAGGATTTAAAGCAAGGCAAAATTTAAAACAAGATTTAATCATAGGGAGGGAGGTAGAAATGTGATAATTACTTGATAAGGGAAGAAGGAATGCATTTATTTCAATCTGTCCTAGGTAGTGTTCAGGAATTTGCAGCTTTGTCCTATGAGGGCGCCCTAGCCTGCTGACCCGACATCACAGGTCTACGAGGTGGCTGCTGGTCTGCATCCTGCTAGACTTCAGCATACAGAAACATATTTCCATGTTTAATGAAGGGTATTCAGACAACAGGTCACGTTTTATGTAATTTTTGGTTTTCATTTTGGTTTTATATTGATATTCTGAATATAAAACTTTAAAATCAGAATCTGCTTTCAATTAGGTTTCCCAGCGTCTATTTTTATTGAAGGAAGTGCTCTGTAATCACTACTGGCAGTTACTTCCCTCTTCTGAGCAAGGGCTTCATGTGCAGTTAGAGGGCAAGCACGGCTGCAGGAAGTGGGGATCCTGGTTGCTTGCAACCTGCCTTTTACTTGTCTGTAGACATCCCTCCCTGGAGTCTTTCGACTCTCCTGTCCTGGGCTCCTTTCCTGACTACCAACCCTTTCCTCAGCTCCTGAGGTCCACAGATCACAAGGCCTGATGAAAGCTTGAAATGGTGTATGTACCCTGGGAGTGGTCAGGGAGGGAGAGCTGTAGATGTTATCTTTGGTCTTCCACACCATGACCTGAACTCTGGAGAGGGACCATCATGTGACTACCCATAAGAACTGTACAGATGTTTTGAGTATTTGTGGCCTAGCTATGATGTTTCTTCCTAATAACTGTCAAAGAAAAACACCCTTCTTTCTTTTCATTAAGGACCCTAACACAAGAGTGACAACAGGTCCTGAATACTGTTCATCAACTAGCAATTAAAATGAATGAAAATAATTTAAATACATTTTAAATTCCCATGTAGTACACAAAAGGCTTACTAACATAGGTCACCCATTTAAGCAATACAGGAATACTATCTTTTAGTTCAGGTTTATCAACAAAACTTTCTACGTGACTAAAATTTGAACTTCCATTTCAAAGGGATTTTAAGATACAAAGAAAACACAAAGAGAACTATTTTTTTTAAAAGCAGGAACAAAATGGCTACACTTACCTCCTTAAGAACAAGAATAGCTTGACATGATATGAACTATACAATACTGCAAAACTATTTATCAAATGTGGTAAACTTTAAAATAGACAGCTCACTCAAGTACTGTCAGATTAGTGAAAATCAACATAGCAATAACTCTAGGATTAAAAGTGCGCAACACCCACTACAAGGACAGTGCTCATTATCACTACCTTGGGATATATGGCACAAAAAGTTCTGACGTAATCAATCAGATTTAAACCTATCAGGGCATTTAAAAAATCAGCAAACTGGGCTGTTGAGATGGCTCAGTGGGTAAAGGTGCTCGTTATTAACCCTGATGAACCTGAAATTAATCACAGGACTAACATAGCGATAGGAGAGACCTGACTCTTTGACTTCCACATATGAGCATGTAAATGTGCTTGTACTTAAGCATACATGAGCACGCGCGCGCACGCACGCGCGCGCACACACACACACACACACACACACACACAATGTAATAAAAACTAAAATGTATAAGTGGAAATGTAATCAAGGAAATTTATTATACAATAAGTAGAACTTATTAAACTGATAATATTTTTTATTAAACATTTTTAAAGGCAAGTTTTGGAGTATAGCTCTTGCTGTGTGGTGGTTAATGACACTGAATATATGACTGTCATGCCCAAACTTCACAGGAATCCATTGGCTGGACAAAACAAGATTGCCTGTCTGCCTATCTTTTCTGTCTGTGTTTCATGTGTGTAGCTTAGATACGCATTTGTTTGCAAATATGCGTGTGGGTTTGTGGTCATGTGTGCATGCACATGTGGATGACATGGAAGTCTCTGTGGATCACTTGATTGTGTGTGCATGTGTGCATGTACTTGGGGATGCCATGGATGTTGTCCTTGATTTTCTTCCACCTTATTTTGTAAAATAGGGTTTCTCTTCAGACTGCCTGTCTCTGTTTCTGTAATGCTGGGATTACAGGTATAACTTTTTTATTATTATTTTTATTTTTTCGATTTATTTTTTATTTACATTTCAAATGATTTCCCCTTTCCTGCTCCCCACTCTCTGAAAGTCCCATGAGCCCTCTTCCCTCCCCCTGTTCCCCCATCCACCCCTTCCCACTTCCCTGTCCTGGTATTGCCCTATACTGTTGCACTGAGTCCTTCCAGAACCAGGGGCCACTCCTCCGTTCTTCTTGGACATCATTTGATATGTGGATTATGTCTTGGGTATTCCAAGTTTCTAGGCTAACATCCGCTTATCAGTGAGTGCATACCATGATTGATCTGAGACTGGGTTACCTCACTTAGTATGATGTTCTCCAAAATCGGTGCTGGAAATCTGAACTCAGAAAGACTTTTACTGACTGAGCTATCTCCACAGCCTGATAATTTTGGGAGCTTATAAGAATAGGGTAGGAATATTATGTGAGTAGGTTACAAATAGATAATTTAAGTTATAATTTATTATTCATATATATAGAGATACATCATTTATGTCTATGTATGTATATACAGGCACACACACACACACACACACACACACACACACACACACACACACACAGAAATACACAGCTCTTAAAGTAGGGCCTGTGTAGTACTTCCAGTAGAAAAATACATAAAATACATAAAATAAACAAAATGTACACACATACACCCCCTATATACCCCCTGCCCCGGTACAGGATTGCAATGTATGTTTACATGGCTTGTGGTCATTAAAATTTGAAAGACACTAAAAAGAAATTCATTTTAATACAGTTTTAATTTATTCAAATAGAGTTAAGTTTCTACAAGATGTGGGGATTTAAATCTCTTACAGTAAGCTGAAATCTTTTAAATAAATATAATTTAAGAAATATAGAGATCAATTTGACCTAGATAGTACTGAAGGGTGAGGCAGAATATAATATTTCTGACTCTTAACAGAGTGACCCTTACATGTCACAGAGGACCCTCCCCGGGATGGACACGGCTCCTAAGTCAGTGGCACACTCACCATACTCTACTGCAGATTTGAGCAGTGCTTCAGCATGTGTAGAGCCAAAGGCATTTCGAACAAATCTTCTCCTTCGACGAAGATCATCCTCCCAGTAATCCAGGCGCCAGAAATCATGCAATTGACTAGATATGGGAAATAAATGATTTTAATGTTAGTAACAAAAAGTCAAAACCAGAAATTTACTTGTTCCCAAAACGTAAAATGTTATTTCATCAGTATCTGAAAAATTAGGAGCACTGTGCTTGTATGAGTATTTCTATTAA
Organism: Apodemus sylvaticus; assembly: GCF_947179515.1. Classification (NCBI taxonomy): domain Eukaryota; kingdom Metazoa; phylum Chordata; class Mammalia; order Rodentia; family Muridae; genus Apodemus; species Apodemus sylvaticus. Next base: position 112,488,148 of record NC_067475.1, on the reverse strand, counting down.
AATGAGACAGAAGTTAAAATAGCTGCATTATTCTCTAATATTGTAAATGCTTGGCTCTTTTCTTTTAAAAAAAGAAACACTGTAAACAGTGTTCTTTTTCTCCAATAAAAGATTGATCATGGGGAGCTCAGTAACAAACAAAATATCAAATTGCAAGCATTAATGGCAGTTTTCTTTCTTATACAGTTTATTACAAGGTTGTAAATCACAGAGTAGACCTTACTACAAATAGTCTGCAATTTAATGACTGTGGCTTAGTGGACTGAATTAAGAAGAATAAAATATTGCCCATGTGGATTTGGTGGAGAAATGATTAAAATAATGTGCTGAAATATTCATTGAAGTAACTCCCTGCTGCCCACAGCAACCTGAGAAAAGTGCAATTTTATCCATTATTAATAATACCAAATTAGTTGCAAAAATTTCTAGTATGTGGTAATTGTCTTTGTAAATTATTATTCTAATGTTAACAGTTCTCAAATGATTTTACAGCTTTCATCTAATATAAACCATTAGCAACTATGGTTATCACTGGATAACACTGCCTTCTACATGCTGAACCAATATTAAAACCCACAGTGCATTTCAGAAACTACTAAAACATGCTTGCTACATGTCCAATGCAGCATTTTTTTAAATGAAACTTGGCTTTTAATTTAACCCAATAAACACTGGTGATAATACTCTGGCTTAAAAAGTTAGGTTTTCTGTTAATACAATGTAGCCTGATATAGTAAAAAAAATGATACTGTAACTCTTATTATCAGCCTTATTCATAAAAATACGCAGAAAGCATTCATAGCAGATTTTATACACATGTTTCACTGCAGGAGAACACAGAAAGGGCTGTTTTTGTTTTGCTTATTACTTGCATCTCTAATACCATGTCTGGGATAACTATATTTTCAACAAGGTGTCAATGGATTAATTTCAACTTCAGAACATCTATAACTTGGGGCTAGAGAAATGGCTTAGGGGTTTAGAGTACTTGATGTCTAGAATTCCAGTTTCAGAGTAGTCACTGTCCTATGGACATAACAAGACACCATGATTAACACAACTCTTATAAAAGAAAGCATTTACTTGGGAGCGTGCATACAGTTTCAGAGGCACAGTCCATTGTCACCCTGGTGGGGTGCATGGCAGCATGTGAGCAGGTCTGGAGTAGCCAGGCTACATCACAGGCAGAAAGGTGGATAGCAACACAGTGCCTGACATAGGCTTTTGAACCTCAAATCCCATCCCTGGTGACACGCTTCCAACTTCAAAAGTACCCATTGTCTTTCATGGTCTCAATAATGTTTAGAAGTCCAAAGCTTCTTATGAGACTCATGCCATTTTCTAATAACTGTAAGCTGCTGTAAAACCAAAATAAAAAAGAAAATCACATGCTCCAACATACAGTGGCACAGAATATACATTACCATTCCAAAAGGGAGGAAAGGTAACATAGTAAGGAAATACTGGACCAAAGCAAGACCACAAAACAGCTGGTCAAGCTCCAAACTCTGCATTTCCATGTCTGATGTCAAACACTAAGTCTTCAGATCTCAAAGTCCTTCCAGTTTTGCTGACTGAAATACACTTCTTTCTTTTGGGCTAGTTCCATTCACTGTTAGGAAACTTTCCTCAACAGGTATTCAGTGACTTGGATATTTCCAACTTCTTGGGGTCTCTAAGTGAACCCAGGCTTCACTTTCACAGCTTCACACAATGGTCTCAGAGCCTACATACAAGGGTACCTCTACCACATGCCTGACCTCAGCAGCTTTCCCTGCTCACAGAGGGAGACCATAACCGCTTTTGTGTACCTTGACCCTAAAGTTGAAACCACATGGTAGAAACTTCCAAGTTCTAATGTTTGATAAGGCTAGAACTTGGCCTCTTATTTAAATACATCTGCATGAGCTTTCTGTTGGTGGTTTCCTTCACAGCTTAAACTTTTAATTCCTTTCACAAGTTGGAAATTTAGCTGGGTGAAGTCTTGCCCTGAGGTCAGCACTCCCTTTATTCCATTCCAACAGACATTTCTTTAAACTTTTTATCTCCTTGAGCCCTGGAATTAGCTCCATTATATTTCCTGATGTTCTTCTCCTGCTCAAACTCCACTTTGTATTTTTCCTTGCTCAGCTTGCTCCTTATAATGATGCAACACAGACAATATTAGTCTGTCTTGAAACCTCCTCTGCCAACACCATTAATCCCAAATTCTTCAATTTTGCTTCAGGAACATTTTTTAGGGCAAGGACAAAATGCAGCCACAGACTTTGTTGATATCACAAGAATGGTCTCTCTATCATTTTCTAATACTATTACTTTCTGAAATTCCCTGAGCATTCCTTTAGCGCCATTTTTCATGTCCTACTAGGATGGCTAATTAAGCTCTACCTAATGTATACTATTGCTTTTCCAGTTCAAAGTCCCAAAGTCTCCCATATCCCTCTATATAACAGCATGGTCAGGACTGCCACAGAAATAACTCAGTCTTGGTACCAACTTCTGTCTTAGTCACTCTTTTACTGCCAAGAGACACCATGACAAAGGTAACTCTTATAAAAGAAAACATTTAATTGGAAGCTTGCTTACAGTTTCAATTTTGTTTAGTTTTTGTTTTTCTTGTTACTTGAGTTTCTTTAAAGGGGTGGGTTACTCTCATAAACTGGACTGAAGACTGAATTTACACGATGAAGCAAAACTGTTGGATATTTAGCAATGATGATTATTCAAGAGATCAGAAAAATATTAGAATCAGAACAAAGAGATACTTTATTAAATATACACATGATCACCTGGCCTTCTACTTGTGTGAAAAACATGGTAATGAAGTATCAAGTATCATGGTAATGATAATTACCATATGTGGCACAAATAATATATTTTTATGAAATCAATGTCTTCATATGGTGAATATATGCCAATAAAAGATTGCATATTAAAAATGGAATGTGCATGTCAAATGGATGGAACTTGAGAATATCATCCTGAGTGAGGTAACCCAGTCCCCAAAGGACATGCATGATATGTACTCATTTATAAGTGAATATTATTCATAACGTACAGGATACCTATGCTGCACTTCACAGACCCAAAGAAGGTAAACAAGAATGACAGCACAAGCAAGGATGCTTTCACTTGGAAGGGGGAATAAAATGGTCACAAAAGGCAGTTGGAGGAAGGGAACTGGGTGGGAGGGGTGATGGTGAGGGAAATGGGTGTGGGGATGCTCAGGGTTAGGTACAGGGAGGAACAGGAGAGATTGCCAGAGGGCCATGATAATGAATGGGAAAACTGCAACTGATTTGGGGGTGGGGAGGTGGGGGACATCTCCAGGACATGAGAGACCTGGGATAAGGGAGGCACTGAAGATTATGGAGTAACCTTAGTTGCAATTCACAGCATTGGGGATATGGAACCTGAAGAGGCCACCTCCTTGGCCAGACAGGAACCCCACTGAAGCGATAGGAACACCAACCCATCCACAAAACTTTCAACCCAAACCTTACCCTATCTCCAAGGAATACAGGAATGGGAGATGGAACAGAGACTGAGGAAAGATCAACAAAAAACTGTCCCAACTTGAGATGCATCCTATGGGCAAGCACCAATCGCTGACACTGTAAATGATACTCTGTTATGCAGGCAGGAATCTAGCATGGCTATCCTCTGAAAGGCTCCATCCAGCTGCCTACTCAGACAGATGCAGACACCCACAGCCAAACTGGAGGGAGCTTGAGGACTCCTATAGAAAAATAGGGTAAAGAATTGAGGGTACTGAGGGGAAAGGAACACCACAGGAAGACCAACAGAGTCAACTAACCTGGATCCTTGGGGACTCTTAGAGACTGAACTACCAACCAAAGAGCAATCAGAGGCTGGACCTAGGCCTCCCTGTACATATGTAGTAGATGTGCAGCTTGGTCTTCATGTGGGTCCCAAATACCTGGAGCAGGGGCTGTCCCAAAAGCTGCTGCCTATATGTGGGATATGTTCTTCTAGTTGGGCTGCCTTGTCTGGCCTCAGTTGGAGAGGAAGTGCAAAACCCCACAGAGAATTGATGTGGCAGGGTTGGGGATACCCACATCTCAGAGGGGAAGGGGAGGGGGATATAAGGGGAGGGGGAGTGACTGGGAAGGGGCAGTGAGCTGAATGTAAAGTGAATAAATAAAAAAGGAAGTGACCAGCACAACTGAGATAAACAAAACAAAAAACAACAAAAAACCCCAAACCAATCAACAACAAAACAAAACAAAACAAAACAAAACAAAAAAAAACTGCATCATTTGACAGTTGGTCTGTCTGTCGGTCTGTCTCTCTTTCCTCCCTCTTTCCCTCTCTCCCTCCCCCCTTCCTCCATTTTTTTTTTGTAGTACCTAAGGATTAAAGCCAGGGCTTTGCATATGCGAAGTAAGTGTTTTATTTCTGAGCTATATCTCAAACCCTAAACTATACACTTCAGCATTGCACGGTGGTTAACTTGAGTACCTGAACTATATAAGTTAAATGGGTATATAAGCTATATTCTAATAAACTTATTATTAAGATAAACATGTCATAATTTCCTCCTCTTGGGTACACTCTAGATTGTACTTCTCCCATTCACTTTTATTCTTTCATTTTCTTTTTTTAAAGGAGACATGATCTTGTTATGTAGCTCAGGTTTGCTTAACCATGTAGCAATCCCCCACTCAGTGTGTTCAGTGCTGGAGACAGAACACATGCCTAAACTCTATATGCACATAGAAAACACGCTGATTTGACTTCTTGGTCAGTTACTTGTCAGCACAGCAAGTCCCTTCCAGACAAAAGTCTCAGAAACCATGGATGGAGTGCCAAAAGCTTTCTTTCCACATGCCATCTTGTATGTAAGTTGTGACTTCTGTGAGCAGAGCCTTCCTGAGGGCCTGCTGGACATGGTGTGAATCTCTGAGATGCTCAGGTTGTTTGTCACCTCAGGATAATCCAATAGTTGTTAGAACAGTACTTGCATCAGGCCAACGAGCAGGACTCTAATCACTCATATGCTAGCTCATTTAGTCCTCATCAATACCAACTGAGAAAAGCACTACTATTGCCCAACCCTGTAAGAAAGGAAATCAAGGCCAGGCGGGGTTGATGTTCCAGATCAAGTCCCCACTTAGCTACAGAGAAAGGGTGGGTGCTGCGGTAGTCTGATTTCCTAGCTACTCTCCCTGCAAAGGCAATTGAGAAAATGAATTCTCCTGAGGCTATGACATGCAGGCAGCTGTTTCCTTCTTCCTAGCATAGACAGCCACCCTGGACGAACACTGGTAATTATGGGAGAGACACAGCAAACTTTGAAAACTCACGTTAAATGTCATCTAGTAATTTCTAGGAGAGATATATTTATTTTGTTTTAGAAATTCTTTATTAGCATGTTATTCATACTCATCCCATAAGATAGATCTCATTTCTACTATCAATGTGAAGGGGAGGCATGTCTATCTGATAAGAGGAGGGAAAATCACTTAAGAGAAAAGTCTGTATACTTTCCTTAAAATAATTATTTCAAAGGCCTCAAGGACTTACGTTTGGATCTGTGCCAAAAGAAAGGCCTTTGTAAAGTCTGGGTGTTGATAAGTTTGATTTTTTTCTTTTTCTTTCTTTCTTTTTTTAATAGTTTTATTTTCTATATTCTTTGTTTACATTCCAAATGATTTCCCCTTTCCAAGATGCCCCCTCCCCATATGTCCCATAAACCTTCTCTCCATCCATTCTCCGATCACCTCCCTCCTTTTTCTCTGTCCTTATATTCCCCTCCAATGCTAGATCAATCCTTTCCAGGATCAGGACCCTCTCCATACTTCTTCATGGGAGTCATTTGATATGCAATTTGTGCCTTGGGTATTCAGGGCTTCTGGGCTAATTAATATCCACTTATCAGAGATTGCATTCCATGTGTATTCTTTTGTGATTGGGTTACCTAACTTAGGATGATACTTTCTAGATCAAACCATTTGCCTAAAAATTTTGTGAATTCATTGTTTCTAATTGTTGAGTAGTATTCCACTGTGTAAATATACCACATTTTCTGTATCCATTCCTCCTTTGAGGGCCATCTGGGTTCTTTCCAGCTTCTGGCTATTATAAATAAGGCTGCTATGAACATAATGGAGCATGTGTCTTTATTGCATGCCGGGGAATCCTTTGGGTATATGCCCAGGAGAGGTATAGCAGGGTCCTCTGGAAGTGTCATGTCCAGTTTTCTGAGGAACCACCAGACTGATTTCCAAAGTGGTTGTACCATCTTACAGCCCCACCAGCAGTGGAGGAGTGTTCCTCTTTCTCCACATCCTCGCCAACACCGGCTGTCTCCTGAGTTTTTGACCTTAGCCATTCTGACTGGTGTAAGGCAAAATCCCAGGGTTGCTTTGATTTGCATTTCCCTAATGACTAATGATGTTGAGCACTTCTTAAGGTGCCTCTCGGCCATCCGAATTTCGTCAGGTGAAAAATTCTTTGTTTAGATCTCTACCCCATTTTTTAATAGGGTTATTTGGTTCCCTGGGGTCTAACTTCTTGAGTTCTTTGTATATATTGGATATTAGCCCTCTATCAGATGTAGGGTTGATGAATATCCTTTCCCAATTTGATGGTTGCTGTTTTGTCCTTTTAACAGTGTCCTTTGCCTTACAGAAACTTTGTAATTTTATGAGGTCCCATTTGTCAATTCTTGATGTTAGAGCATAAGCTATTGGTGATCTGTTCAGGAACTTTCCCCCTGTGCCCATGTCCTCAAGGGTCTTCTCCAGTTTCTTTTCTATTAGTTTTAGTGTGTCTGGTTTTACATGGAGGTCCTTGATCCACTTGGAGTGAAGTTGAGTAAGAGGAGATAAGAATGGATCAATGCATGCTGACCTCCAATTGAACCAGCACCATTTGTTGAAAAGGCTATCTTTTTTTCCACTGGATGTTTTCAGCTCCTTTGTCAAAGATCAAGTGACCATAGGTGTGTGGATTCATTTCTGGACCTTCAATTCTATTCCATTGGTCTACTTGCCTGTCACTGTGCCAATGCCATGCAGTTTTTAACACTATTGCTCTGTAGTATTGCTTGAAGTCAGGGATACTGATTCCCCCAGAATTTCGTTTGTTGTTGAGAATAGTTTTAGCTATCCTGGGTTTTTTGTTATTCCAGATGAATTTGAGAATTGCTTTTTCTAACTCTGTGAAGAACTGAGTTGGGATTTTGATGGGGATTGTGTTGAATCTGTAGATCACTTTTGGCAAGATGGCCATTTAAACTATATTAATCCTGCCAATCAACGAGCATGGCAAATTTTTCCATTTTCTGAGGTCTTCTTCGATTTCCTTCTTCAGAGGCCTGAAGTTCTTGTCATATAGATCTTTCACTTGTTTGGTTAGAATCACACCAATATACTTTATATTGTTTGTGGCTATTGTGAAGGGTGTCATTTCCCTAACTTCTTTCTCAGCCTGCTTATCCTTTGAGTATAGGAAGGCAACTGATTTGCTTGAGTTGATTTTATAACCAGCCACTTTGCTGAAGTTGTTTATCAGCTGTAGGAGTTCTCTGGTGGAGGTTTTTGGGTCACTTAAGTAGACTATCATGTCATCTGCAAATAGTGATAATTTGACTTCTTCCTTTCCAATTTGTATCCCCTTGACTTCCTTATGTTGTCTAATTGCTCTAGCTAGAACTTCAAGTACTATACTGAAAAGATATGGAGAGAGAGGACAGCCTTGTCTAGTCCCTGATTTTAGTGGGATTGCTTCAAGTTTCTCTCCGTTTAGTTTGATGTTGGCTACCGGTTTGCTATATATTGCTTTAATGATGTTTAGGTATGGGCCTTGAATTCCTGTTCTTTCCAAGACGTTTAGCGTGAAAGGATGCTGAATTTTGTCAAATGCTTTTTCTGCATCTAATGAGATGATCATATGTTTTTTTTCTTTGAGTTTGTTTATGTAGTGGATAGCATTGAAGGATTTCCTTATATTGAACCACCCCTGCATCCCTGGGATGAAGCCTACTTGATCATGGCAGATGATCGTTTTGATGTGTTGTTGGATTCAGTTGGCAAGAATTTTATTAAGTATTTTTATATCAATATTCATAAGAGAAATTGGCCTGAAGTTCTCTTTCTTTGTTGGATCTTTGTGTGGTTTTGGTATCAGCGTAATTGTGGCTTCATAGAACGAGTTGGGTTTTTGCTTTTAATTTCCCTTTTGTTTTCCTCAGAGAAGTCAGGTGCTTTTATTTGTTTGTTTGTTTGTATTTTTTGTTTTTGTTTTTGGGCTTTTTTGAGATAGTGTTTTCCCACATATCCTTGGATGTCCTGGAACTTGATCTATAGACCAGGCTAGCCTATCACAGGGTGTTCAAAGGAAGGAGTCCCTCAGGACACCAGCCACGCACCAGGGGGGCTGAGAGTTCCATTTCATCTACACGCTACCCTTTCATAGTTCCTTTCTGACCTCTCCATATTTCATAGCAGCTCCCGGTTGCTATCTGCACAGTTGAGTTTGTATTTGAAATCCTCCAGATTCATGTTTTGCATCAGGAACACTTTGGTTAGGGTTCAGTAATCCCACAAACTGGTATTTTCACAAAGCAATATGCAAATAAAGATGTCATGCATCACACAGGTAACAAAGAAGCAAAGACACTAGCTAGCATACATCTAATTTTGACCATAGGACATACACATCCCTTATAAGTAAATGAAAGAGTATTGTTTTTAGAACTTAGAAAAGGTCCAGGCCCTCCAAGACAGTTCCTAGAGATGAAACTCTTCTTCTCCTCTTCCTCCTCCTTCTTCTATGTTGCTTGAGTTGGTTCTTTTCCAACTCAGATTTCAGTGTATTGGTGTATGCCTACCAAGTAACCATAAGCCTTGTTGGTGCCTTCAGATCCCTATGTAAAATCTCAATGTATTAGTTTCCTTACATTACTATAGAAAATCATGAGACCATACAGAATACAAGTACTAGCAATTTTAGGTAAGTTTGTAACTGTTGACTTGCAAATAGAAAGCAGAAGCAGAAGGTTGCTTGTGATTTTTTCCACCGAACCACTGCTATTCTGCTATAAGTGTCTCCTGTCCTTACACACAGACGCTAGTCCACTCTCACCCAATCCCCACTAATAAAAGCACCATTACATCGAATTATATGCAAAAATGCAATTAAGTCATATGGCTAAGTGCTTTGATAAGTTCATATACTTAAATATATCTAAGGGGTGTGTAGCGAAAAAAATACATTTTTAATGACCTAGTTTGGTATTCAGTGACACAGATGAAATCTTCACCTATTATAAACAGAATAATTTTACTTTTCTATGGTTTAAAATGGGGAAGCCAGAAGTTACCTTTTAAAAAAATATTTCGTGACCCTACCTCATCTGAGGCAGGGCTTACTTTGTAGTCCAGGATAGCCTATGAATCATATTGTGGCTGAGGCTAGTCCTGACAATCTTTCTACCTAGCTTCCCAAGTGGGATTACAGCTGTGAACCACCCTGCTGGGATTGAGATGCTTTGTATATTAGTTTTTTGTTTGAGACAGGGTTTCTGTGTCCTAGGGTTTCTGTAGACCAGGCTGGCCTTGAACTCAGAAATCTGCCTGCCTCTGCCTCACAACTGCTTGGATTAAAGGCATGCAGCACCATAGTCTGGAGTTTTGTCATTTTTTAAATTTACATACACTTTATAAAGTGTCTATATTAAATATACTCTGTATGATATATTACAACTGTGTATTAATACACATTACATAGTATATACACATTACATATGCACATGCTATTTTAAAGGCAAGGCTTATCATTGTTGGAAGGCAGGCACTAACACCTCTGAAGGGGCTTACAGAGTGCTCCCTCTGCCTCTGAGTCATCGTCTGAAGCGCTCCTTCCCTGCTCTGTGTGTGTAAAGCTGGGCCTGTAATCCATCTCCAGTCTTTTTCAGTGTACAAGAAGGAAGTGAGCAACAAAGACAAGACGGCTTTGCAGGGCCTCTAGAAAGCCCCTGGACCACGCTTAGTGGCTTAAGAACTTTCCTACTCCTGCTCAATTTATACACTCCTTTAGCAATAACAGCAGTATGCTGACAGCATGATTCAGAAAAAGTAGAGATAATGCAGATTTGAAATGCTTCAAGTACTATTTAGGCTAGGCCTCGTGGGGCAGGCCCGTGAGTCCAGCTATTCAGGAGGTTCAGGCAGGGAGATTTAAAGTCCAAAGCCTGTACTACAGAGTGTAACAGTGTTGAGGGGGTCAGGGAGGGGGGAAGGAGGAAGAGAGAGAGAGAAAGAGGAGGGGCTACCCCCATAAAAAACAGCAAAAATATAAACATTTAAATAAAAGTAATATTTTCTTTATCACTTTGATTAAAAACAATGTAATTTTCAAACAGACAAACAAACCAAAACAACAAAAACAAAACAAAATCAACTAACCAACCACAACCTTCTAAAGGCTTATTATTCACAGGACGTTACAGGCAAGGAAGATGGCCAGTGCTCATTTATTTTCACTAGAATCACTAGCAAAGCCTCCCTAGTACCTCACAGCGTGCGAAAGGGGTTGTGTGAACTCAATCCTCTTCCTAGCACAGGCATTTATGACAGACAGCATGGTCTCTTCTTTGTACAGACATCAATTCTCTAATTGTTCTCTTGTATCTCTGTACATACTGAATTCTGCTGGTTACAAACTCAGGAAACTCTAATGCACTGAATTCAGCCCCCCCCCCCATCTTATATCTTCCATGTGGGTATCTCTAAATGAGTCAATATATATATATATATATATAAAACCGCCGCTAGCTAGGTCCCTGATTTTCATGTATGCAGAATTAACTGGGCATCAACTGTGCTGACTTTTATAGCAAAGATTTTAACAGTGAAAACTCAACACACACATATGTGTCACTTACAAAAGATAAAAAGCATAGAAAGGCCAAAGGTCAGGTCACATATTAGAGAACATGACACCCCTAAGCCACCAAAACCTACCACAGAGAAAGAACAGAGATGGAATAATAAACCGAGTCCTCAGCCAGGACTGGAGCCACTCACTAAACAGACCACTCTATCTGTGTGCTCTTTTCCTTTGCAGAATCCAATAAACTGCCATTATATTCCTTCTAAATGGTTCCATTACCAGGATTCTATAACAACAGCGTAATCTCTTGATAATTATAATAAATGCTTGTAATCAAAGTAGGGGCCATTTAGGAACGGAAGGAGAAAGCTGTTTTCTATCAAACTCACTGTAGCTCTATGACCTCTGAGGCGTTCAGCTACAGTGCAGCTTCCCATCTAATTTTGCTCAAATAAATATTGAAGAAAACCCCAGCTCACTGAGACTTTGACCTGAGGCATTTTAGCATAACTTTTTGTTTCATTTAAAAATATGTTAACAATTAAAAGAAAGAGACATGCTTACTTTAGTGCACACATTTCTAGAATTTAAGTGATAAATGACTTGATCAGAGAGGGTATTTCCTCAGGGAGCAAACATAATAGTTCCTTTAGAAAATGACAGTGTGGTGATGAGCTAGCCTCTCGAGGCGGCTTTAAGGAAGTATCATTTTTCTGAAGCACAGCATAGTCAATGCAGACGTTGAGCTGGGCTTTCTTGACAAGCATTGCTAGGTCATGGAAGTAATCTAAGGCTGGTAACATGACAGGAAATGACTACATAGGATCAGGGTGGCTTTCATCTGCATGGACCTTGCTTGGTAGCCATGAACAGCAAGAAACCAGCTGTGATGATGGGAGGAAGAAACTATCAATCAACCTGGGCTACATCCAAGGGAGGCTTTTTCAGTTTTTTTTGTTTTGTTTGTTTATTTATTTACGCTCCAGATTTTATTCCCCTCCTGGTCCACCCTCTGACTGTTCAGTCTTAGTTTTTAAAGTAATGATTTTTAATAAGACAGCAAAAAAAAATGATCCTAAGCGATTCTAAATGTTCATATCTCTATATAGGGTTTCCACCAACTGTCAAAAGCAATAGATTTGATTTGCGATCAAACTTTTGTGCTCAGTTGTGGGAATAAACAGAATTATGAGGAGAAAATTAACAAAGAGAAGGAAAAGATAAACTACAGTGCCTTCAAGGCAGCGGCAGCTATGCTTTACGTGGTATTCCCAGAGGCTCTGAGGGAGCTTGGAACAGCACGCTGAAAAGCAGGGTCCTTTGTGAAAAGTTGAACATTTATTTAACTAAGTACAATCTCTGAAAATGACCTTTATTGAACCCTTCACCATGGTCTTACAATGATCTAAATGACTGTCAGACACCCTCTAAACAGCATTACTCGAATAAAAGTCATTCCCAGGGCGGTACTAAAGCAGGGCAGCGAAGGACAGATCCCTGCTCATCAAACCGCAGCAGACTTAAGGAGAGTGGGAAACACGCTCAGCATCTTTGTCCTAAGAGTGACAAGCGACACAAGCCATCTTAGTCTATTGGAACGGCTAGGGACAGTGCGATTTTTACATGCACAGGGACTTATTTGTTGCTTGATGGAAGCAATTGTCAAAGAGAAAGAATTTACAAAATAGAAATGCTGCTTAAGACTTAAAATCCTACACGGAGTTACAAGCAGCAGTTTCCTCAAAACTAGTGTCACCTAAATATAATGTTTATTTACAAAATGTAGTAATTTTGTAAACATAATAGGTTAATTTTCATAAATCACTGACCCACTGCAAAGCAAGCATTTGATCATTTCTACATCTCCTCCTTTAATTTATATACTGTACAAAATCTTGGAGTGAACAGGCCGGAAAAGCATGATAAGAACAACTGGGAAGTGGTAAAAATGCAGCATACTCTGGAGTCTCTTCATTCACTCATTCTTTTAAAACATGTTTCTGTTTCAGTTAGCCGACACAGGTCATACTCTAGGAGAGACAGATTTTCCCCTATTAAGAGGATGATTAGTTCAGTAAATTACAGCTTTCAGATGAAGACAACTGTTATGTCTCTGTGCTGGGAAGGGGAAGGGGATAGGAGGTTCATTTCACCACAAGGTAATTATGTGGGCCCAGTGTGCTACCATCTATCATGGCTGAAAGATGACACTCACTGTTAGCCAAGGGAAGCTGCTGTTCAGGCTCCCATCTAGATCAATACACCATGAATTTTTCTCCTGGCAAAAAAGTAATTATACAACAGAACTTCGCAGTCAATACCTTCCCGGGCTAACAGATTCTACTATAGCGACATGAGGGTATGTGAGGTATCACCTAAATCCACCCAGTAAATACAAAGAAAGCTTGTTTTTCTGTGATGTTAGTTATATTTCTCAGTGTTATTATTTTACATCCTCACTACTGGTTCCTGATAAGTAGGAGAGTGCTATTGGCTTATGTTTATTGTTTTTATGGTAAGAAAGCATGCCGGGTTTCTCTTGACTATAGAGTATGAAAGTGGCCACTGATCAACTAAGGACTATTGGTTTTGTTTTGTTTTAAGAAATGACAATCTATTCATGTGAAAATCTGTCCACACAGAACACAACAGAGAACTGCAGGAGCAGGTAGCAGCTGCCCAGCCAGGGCGCCCACCTTCTCTAGTGTCTGTGATCTGCAAATAACAGGCTGAATGTTTTGAAATACACATTTTAATTTTCCAATATAAAATCCTATCTTTAGATAGGGCACTAGAAAATGTATAGCTATACTTAAGCATTACACACACACACACACACACACACACACGAAAACAGATGTTAAAATCATCTAAAAATCCATCATATTGTCAATTTGACAACTGCTTTCTCTGAGATAGAGTTTAGTCTTATAAACTAATCTAATATATCAGAAAAGGTTAAAGGGCAAGAAAAAAATCACTACTTTGGTGAAAAAAATTTTGACATCCAATTTTCAAGCTGATTTATCAGTGGAAAGCTAAAATGGATAGGCTGCCATTACTGGGGAGCAGCCTGTCTAAGAAAGCTGCTACAAAGCCTCCCATTTTGATTTAGCCACATTAATCAATACAAACCTATACTGTTTCAATTTTTAAAACATTGATCTGCTGTAAGCTTAGTTCAGCCACATCTATCAACTATCATAAAATACTCAATACATTTTTAAATACTGGCACAGAAATAAAATGATAAAATGGAATTCAGGTTTATTTGTCATGATGGTTCATAACTGGTACAAAATAACAGTTTAATCTAGTTAACTAAGAAACTGAGTTACTATTTTCATATGCCAGCAAATTAATGAGTGTTTTCACTCTGTCTGTTCCTCCTTTAATACTGAAAAACCTCCAATTGTTAAAAATAAAAGCAGAGCATCAAAAAATCTCGGACATTGTAGTGAAGATATCAGAGGATCAAGGAAGTGTTTTTTGGGGGTTGCGGGCAGGGGTCCCAGACAGGGTTTCTCTGTGTAGTTCTAGCTTTTCTGGAACCCTCTTTGTAAACCCTGAACTAGGATCTACATAGAGATCAGCCTGCCTCTGTCTCCTGAGTGCTGGAATTGAAAGACTGCACCACCACTTACAGCTTTTTTGCTTTTGTTTTTTTTCCAAAGATTTTAATGTACATATTAAATTCACAATATATGGATTAAATGGCTAATATACTAAGTGTTTTGCTCAAGTCATTTGCACTGTTATTGAAGATAAAAGTAGAAAAACTCAAAATGCTTTATCCCTAAAGTATATCAGTGCATTACAAATGGTGTATTTGAAATAGTATTAAGGATCCAAAAGAAATGAAGACAGTTGTAATATGGAATTATTTTGCCTTGAAAATAGTCCCAATTTATAGCATTAAACTTCATAATCTGCAGTGTCTATAAGTATATTTTATACCTATTCCTAAAGCATTGTCATTAAAATCTAGCATGTCAATATTATATGATGCTATTATATTTACTGGGGATTTGTACAAAAAGTCAGATTAAACATTAGGACATGACACTGGAAAGTTGGGGAATGCGTGTGAGAAAGAATGATGCTATTAATGAAATCTCCCTTGCCATATGTACACGGCACTAATGAGCCTTGTGTGAATCAGTTCAGTGGACAACAATCAACATCAAGTAAGTTTTTGATGTACCAGGCACACACCAAAGAATAAAACATTTCCTCCATATGTGTTAGAGAAAATATAACTTTCCTTAGAATCTTTCAGTGCATAGGTGGTACCTGTTCCTTAGGGCTCACCTTGATAATGTGATGCATGCAGATAATGTGCAGTGATCAGTCAGAATGAGCACTGCCCTCTCCTAAAACACTTTAATTTCCTTATGTGGACAAGTTCCTGGAACTTTAAGACACATATGATATATTCTAAACTATGCCATCTGTCCATTCTGTGTAGCACTGAAATTTACTCCTTGTGC